>NC_083321.1:55463409-55806537 GCF_963455315.2 Globicephala melas
CACATACTCTATGCATTTTACCTCAGTTCAAACTCATAACAATTCTGTGAGGTAAGAACATTGTTCCTAATTTATATTTGAGAAGATCAAGAAGTTAAGTGGCTTGCCCAAGGTCACATATCTAATAGGTGGCAGAACTCGCTTTCGATCTCAGGGTAGTCCGACTCCAGAATGCACTAAATGGCAGTATTCTTCCTCCTTACCTGTGGTAGATGTACTACCCAGCTCATCTCCCCAATGCACTCCCTGACTATCGTATTAAAAGCATGTGAACCGGAGCTCTGAAGGTGGATGCCAGGGCTGGGCAGTGTGGGTGGGCATGGCCCAGGAAAGGAGGGAGGCTAACTTCAGATCCAAGAGACTCGAATGTGATACACACGTATTATCCCCATCACAGCCCCATTATACCTACAGGGCTGTAAGCTGATTTCTGTGACACTGAGATAACTCAGGCCTTTTCTAGAATTTCTCTATCTAAATTGTTTGAGGGTGTCCCTGAGCTCAAGTGTTACTTCAACAATAGTAAACATTCACTGGAGGGCCCCCTGTGGGGCAGCTCCAAAACTGGCAACAGAAACACAGGCCTTGGTTAATTTACACAAAGTGGTTAAGAGCATGGACTACAGAGTCAAACTGACTTCAAATCCTGACAGTGCTACTTACTAGCTGTATGATCCTGGGCAAGTTACTTAACCTCGCGGCGCTTCAAATTCCTTAACCATGAAAAGGGAATAACAGCTTTCAGTCAGAGCAGAACAATGACGGCATAGATTTAAAAAAAAAAGTTAAACAGCTTCACTGAGTTGACAAAAGATAAACAACATATAAAGTACACAATTTGACAAGTTTCAATATAATATGCCTGTGTGTGAATTTTTTGGAATTTATCAGGCTTGATGTTCTCTGGGCTTCCTGGACCTGTGGTTTGGTGTCTGTCATTACTTTTGGAAAATTCTCAGCCATTAATTACTTCAGTCATTTCTTCTGTTCCTTCCTTTCTTTCTTCACCTTCTAGTGTTCCATTGCACATATTGTTATACCTTTTGTAATTGTCCCACAGTTCTCGGATATTCCATTCCATTTTTTCATTTTTTTTTTCTCTCTGCTTTTCAATTTGGGAAGTTTCTGTTGACACATTTTTTAAACTTTACTTAGCTGTGTCTAGTCTGCTGATGTGTCGTCCATCAAAGGCATCTTCATTTCTGTTATATTGTTTGTGATTTCTAAAATTCGCTTTTGATTCTTTCTTAGAGTTCCCATTTCTGTTGATATTACCCCTCTGTTTTACATGTTGTTCACACTGTCATTAGATCCCTTAACATACCAATCATAGTTATTTAATTTTTAATTTTTTAAATTGGTGTATAGTTGATGTATAAGTTACAGGTGTACAATATAGTGATCCACAATATTTAAAGGTTATACTCCATTTATAGTTATTATAACATATTTGCTATATTTCCCATGTTGTACAATATATCCTAGTAGCTTATTTTATACCTAATAGTTTGTACCTCTTAATCCCCTACCTCTATGTTGTCCCTCCCCGCTTACCTCTTCCCACTGGTAACCACTAGTTTGTTCTCTATATCTGTGAGTCTGCTTTTTTGTTATATTCACTAGTTTGTAGTTTTTATTTTTTTCTTCGGTATGTGGGCCTCTCACTGTTCTGGCCTCTCCGGAGCGTTGCGGAGCACAGGCTCCAGACACGCAGGCTCAGCAGCCATGGCTCACGGGCCCAGCCGCTCCGCGGCATGTGGGATCTTCCCGGACCGGGGCACGAACCCGTGTCCCCTGAATCGGCAGGTGGACTCTCAACCACTGTGCCACCAGGGAAGCCCTGTAGTATTTTTTTATTCTACACATAAGTGATATCATACAGTATTTGTCTTTCTCTGTCTGACTTATTTTACTTAGTATAATGCCCTCCAAGTCCATCCATGTTCCTGCTAATTTAATTCTTTTCTATGGCTGAGTAATATTCCATTGTGTGTGTGTCTTTGTGTGTGTGTATGCCTTGTTAATCCATCCGTTGATGGACACTTAGGTTGCTTCCATAACTTGGCAATTACAAATAATGCTGCTATGAACATTGGGGTGCCTGTATCTTTTCGAATTACTATTTTTGTTTTTTGGGGATATATACTCAGGAGTGGAACTGCTGTTATCATATAGTTCTATTTTTTGTTTTTTGAGAAACCTCCATATTGTTTCCCACAGTGGCTGCAACAATTTACATTCCCACCAACAGGGCACAAGGGTTCCCTTTTTCCACATCTCCTGCATTTATTATTTGGGTTCTTTCTGATGATAGCCATTCTGACATGTGTGAAGTGATATCTCACTGTGGTTTTGATTTACATTTCCCTGATGATGAGTGATGTTGAGCATCTTTTCATATACCTATTGCGCATCTGTATTTCCTCTTTGGAACAATGTCTATTCAGTTCTTCTGCCCATTTTTAATTGGGTTGTTTGTTTTAAAATTTGTATGGGAACACAACAGACCCCAAATAGCCAAAACAATCATGAGAAAGAACAGAGCTGGAGAAATCATGCTCCCTGACTACAGACTATGCTACAAAGCTACAGTCAAAACAGTATGGTACTGGCACAAAAAACAGGCACATAGATCAATGGAACAGAATAGAGAGCCCAGAAATAAACCCACACACTTATGGTCAATTAGTCTACAACAAAGGAGGCAGGAATACACAATGGAGAAAAGAGAGTCTCTTCAACAAGTGGTTCTGGGAAAACTGGAAAGCTAGATGTAAAAGAATGAAATTAGAACATTCTCTAACACCATATACAAAATAAAATCATAATGGATTAAAGACCTAAATGTAAGACTGGACACCATAAAACTCCTAGAGGAAAAGATAGGCAAAACACTCTTTGACATAAATTGTAGCATTTTTTTTGGATCTTTTTCCTAAAACAAAGGAAACAAAAGCAAAACTGAGTAAATGGAACCTAATTAAACTTAAAAGCTTTTGCACAGCAAAGGAAACCATTGCCAAAATGAAAAGATAATCTACTGAATAGGAGAAAATATTCACAAATGACATGATCCATAAGGGGTTAGTATCCAACATATATGAACAGCTCATACAACTCAATATCAAAAAATCATAGTTATTTTAAATTCCTATTCTGATAGTTTCAAACTTCTTTCATATCTGAGTCTGGTTTGAAGCTTGCTTTGTCTCTTTAGACTATGTTTGTGCGTTTTAGCACACTTTGTGATTTTTTTGTGGAAAGCTGGATATCATGTATTAGGTAAAAGGAACTGAGTTAAATTAGGATTGTATTGTGAGCTTTTGTCTCCCCTATTGTCTTTGGAATTCCCTATAGACTTTTATTTTTTTAACATCTTTACTGGAGTATAATTGCTTTACAATGGTGTGTTAGTTTCTGCTTTACAACAAAGTGAATCAGCTATACATATACATATATCCCCATATCTCCTCCCTCTTGCGTCTCCCTCCCACCCTCCCTATCCCACCCCTCTAGGTGGTCACAAAGCACGGAGCTGATCTCCCTGTGCTATGTGGCTGCTTCCCACTAGTGACCTATTTTACATTTGGTACTGTGTATATGTCCATGCCACTCTCTCTTCATCCCAGGTTACCCATCCCCCATGTCCTCAAGTCCATTCTCTACTTCTGAGTCTTCATTCCTGTCCTGCCCCTAGGTTCTTCAGAACCATTTTTTTTTTTTTTTAGATTCCATATATATGTGTTATCATACGGTATTTCTCTTTCTGACTTACTTCACTCTGTATGACAGACTCTTCCCAGAGTTTTTAACTCTCAAACTAGTCCACACAAATTGAGCCTTCAGCAATTTGTCAATTACAGTTTAAATGTTACTACTTTAATGTCCTGGGAGAAGAAAAACTTTCCTATGACTCAAAATCTAGAAGCAATAAAAAAACTGATAAATTTGACTGTATATTAATTTTTCTTTGCACAGCAAAACATCATAAGCCAAGCTAAAATACAAGTGACAACGAGGAAAATATTTGCTACTGAAATCACAAATAAAGGCCTAAACATCTTCAAAATTGAGGGAAAAAAGACCAACAATTCTTTAGAAAAATGGAAAAAGACAGGAACATACATTTCACAGAAAAAAGCTTTTACACATGTGAAAAGCTGCTGAGGGGACAGAACAAACAGGGTGAAGACAGACACAGAAGTGAGATTCTGTAAATTTAGGCCATTATATAGTTTTGACTTTGGAACCATGTGAATGTTTTACATAGTTAAAAAATAAAGTGAAGAAAGAATAATATCAATTCTTAACAATACAAAACAAATTGAAACAAATGAGTTCATCTATACCAAGGAGGTAGCATAACTACAATGAGAAAAATTTTTCTTCAAATCATGTAAAACACTACCACAAAAACAAAATCAAAAAATACTTCTTCAGTAAGTGGCGTTGGGAAAATTGGACAGCCGCATGTAAATCAATGAAGCTAGAACACACCCTCACACCATATACAAAAATAAACTCACAGTGGCTTATTAAAGACCTAAATACAAGACAAGACATCATGAAACTCCTAGAAGAGAACACAGGCGAAACATTCTCTGACATAAATCGTACCAAAGTTTTCTTAGGTCAGTCTCCCAAGGCAATAGAAATAAAAACAAAAATAAACAAATGGGACCTAATCAAACTTATAAGTTTTTGCACAGCACAGGAAATCATAAACAAAATGAAAATACAACCTACATAATGGGAGAAAATATTTGCAAATGATGTGACAGACAAAGGCTTAATTTCCAAAATATACAAACAGTTCTTACAATTCAATAACAAAGAAAACAAACAACCCAACTGAAAAATGGGCAGAAGACCTAAACAGACATTTCCGCAAAGAAGACATACAGATGGCCAATAGGCACATGAAAAGATGCTCAACATCGCTAATTATTAGAGAAATGCAAATCAAAACTACAATGAGGTGTCACCTCACACCAGTCAGAATGGTCATCATTAAAAAGTCTACAAATAGGGTTTCCCTGGTGGCGCAGTGGTTGAGAGTCTGCCTGCCGATGCAGGGGACACAGGTTCGTGTCCCGGTCCAGGAAGATCCAACATGCCGCGGAGCAGCTGGGCCCGTGAGCCATGGCCGCTGAGCCTGCGCGTCCGGAGCCTGTGCTCCGCAATGGGAGAGGCCACAACAGTGAGAGGCCCATGTACTGCAAAAAAAAAAAAGCCTACAAATAATAAATGCTGGAGAGGGTGTGGAGAAAAGGGAACCCTCCTACACTGTTGGTGGGAATGTAAAATGGTGCAGCCACTATAGAAAACAGTATGGAGATTCCTCATAAAACTGAAAATAGAGTTGCCATATGATCCAGCAATTCAATTCCTGGGCATATACCCAGACAAAACTGTAATTTGAAAAGATACATGAACCCCTATGTTCATAGCAGCACTATTTACAATAGCCAAGACATGGAAACAACCTAAATGTCCATTGACGGGTGAATGGATAAACAAGATGTGATACTACCCAATGTAAAACAGATAGCTAGTGGGAAGCGGCCCCATAGCACAGGGAGATCAGCTCGGTGCTTTGTGACCACCTAGAGGGGTGGGATAGGGAGGGTGGGAGGGAGACACAGAGGGAGGAGATATGGGGATATATGTATAAAAAAAAATAAATTAACAAAATAAAATGGCAAAAAAAAGGATGTGATTTTATATATATATATATATATATGGCACAGGGAACTATATTCAATATTCAACTAATTTCATTATGATAAACCATAATGAAAAAGAATATATATGTATAACTGAGTCACTTTGCTGTACAGCAGAAATTAAACACAACATTGTAAATCTACTATACTTCAGTAAGACTTAAAAAATACTGCAAAGAAATCTTAAACTATATTCAGTAGTCTTATTGTTATTGTCACGTTGAAACTATTATAGGTTTGCTGTGAGATGAATCAAATGAGCAATTATATTAATTTGTTTTGAAATCAAGATTTTCAACTTAAGAGGAAAGATAAAAACGTGTAAAATCAAAGAAGTTAAGCTATATAGGAGTGAGGGAGTGGGAGGTATAAACTATTGGGTTTAAGGATGTATTGTACAACACAGGGAATATAGCCAATATTTTATAATAAATGTAAATGGAAAGTAACCTTTAAAACTTTTATTAGGGCTTCCCTGGTGGTGCAGTGGTCGAGAATCCACCTGCCGATGCAAGGGACATGGGTTCGTGCCGCGGTCCAGGAAGATCCCACATGCCGCAGAGCGGCTGGGCCCGTGAGCCATGGCCGCTGGGCCTGCGCATCCAGAGCCTGTGCTCCACAGCGGGAGAGGCCACAACAGTGAGAGGCCCGCGTTCCACAAAAAAAAAAAAAAGATTAAAAATCTAAAAAATTTTAAAAATCAAAGAAGCAAAAACCATGTAATTTTGTATTTCAATTAGAAATATAGTAAGAATTTATGATTTTCCTCCACATTTAAAAAATACAATTTTTCTAGCTCTGTTCAATGAAAAGGCCTAGAAGCCATGAAAACCCTGTAGCAATGAGGACCCACACCTTCCTGACTCTGGTATCTAAATATAATTTTTTTTTTGCATATTCAAATAGTATATTTTTATTTTACCATGAAAATAATTTTGGAAATATGACAGTACATTCAATATAAGCAATTTTTTGGGAGATTGGGATTGACACGTATACACTGATGTGTATAAAATGGATGACTAATAAATAAAATACACAAGCAATTTTAATACTGCCATCTTATATGTGAGAGAGGCAGTAGAGAAAGGAGTATCATGGGTGTTTTTACTACAGAGAAATAGTTTACCACAGCCCTCAAGAAGGTACATGGGGAGGCACCATGAGGAAAGACGCTGGAAAAAAATCTCATTCCTACAGCTTTGAGAATCCTTGGGTGGGACCCGCGGAGGCAGGAGGTGGCTGTGGAAACTAGAACACAGACTGCAGAGGTGCACCCTGGTCTGTTGCTGCCATCTCTTTTTAATTTTTTTAAATTTTTTTGCGGTACGCGGGCCTCTCACTGTTTCGGCCTCTCCCGTTGCGGAGCACAGGCTCCAGACGCACAGGCTGAGCGGCCATGGCTCACGGGCCCAGCCGCTCCGCGGCATGTGGGATCTTCCCAAAACGGGGCACGAACCCGCGTCCCCTGCATCGGCAGGCGGACTCTCAACCACTGCGCCACCAGGGAAGCCCTGCCATCTCTTTTTGGTCTTACATCCACATTGCCACCATGGTTCTCTCATGCTATATTTGAGAACATTCCAAGATAAGAAGTGATACCCACTTAATATGTTTTTAAGTGCTTTAGCTTCTTTTAGCTTCTCAAAGAGTTTCTGTTGGGTGCTTTTATTACCTCCAGAGTTGAATGCCACTCCAAACTCACTGTCACATCCTCATCGGCATATTAGGGCCTCTCGTGGGTCATATGCTGTCACGGACCAACAAGCCTGTAAAGAAACGACATGGTGGCTACCTAAATACCACTTCTTAATAAAATGAACCAGAAATCGTTTGAGAAGTGATTGATTCTAATCCTGGGGTATAAAGTGTACAAAGTGATCTTGGGATATCCTATTCTGTAAGAAAGCAAAGAAGCTATATATAAGACTATTGGGGTCATGTCAAAAGGATATAGGAGCCAAATTGGCCTAAGATGGGACAATTTGCACATCAAAACGCAACTGAAAAAAAAAAAAAGAAAAAAAAAAACGCAACTGATTGAAAGAAATGCATCACATCCTAAATATTCATTAGTTCATGATGATACTTAAAATCTTATTTTAAACTATACACACACACACACACACATATATGAACTAGGGCACCAATTAATTTATTTTAAAATTGAGTTTAAAAAAGGGCAGAAGGAATCAAGAATGCCTTTCCTGTATGAAGTGTATTTCAGAGTTACTAAATAGTTGAAAAGAAACCTTCTTCTTCCCCCCTTTTCCTCTACCTGCTCCTCCTTCCCTTCCTCTTCCTTTATTTTCTTCTACCCTTCTGAAAATTACTATAATTATTTTATTGTTTCCACTTGTACCTCAGGTGTACCAAACTGGATTAATCATACTTCTTGGTTTATAATATACTAGTATGATTGGTGCTTCCCAGGCTCTCTCTTATTAGTTCATTTATTTTTTAACAATATAATGAACTCCCATTTACTAAAATCCTTCACTGATAGAATGGTTTGAAGTTGTGAACCACAAAAATATTACCCAGATTTCAGAAATGTCCAGACAATTGCTTAACTATTGAAGAACTGCCTTATGAAACGGATCGACTTGGACTTAACAACTGCATAATTTGGTGGCTTACCATCAACAAAAATATTGGGAACCTGGCTTTACAATGAGAGTTCCACTGGCTCGTGTTCCTACCTTTCCTATGCAGAATGACCTCAGTGTTGATAATGCCTTGTCAGCCGTGGTCCCCACAGATTCATGAGTAGTCCCCCAAATGCCAAAGCTTGGCAGGTAGACACTTTATATTGTTTGTGGTTTTCAAAGCCTCTTGAATATGTAAGTTTATGTTTTCTCCATATGTGGGAAGTTTTCAGCTCTCATTTCTTCGAGCATGCTTTCTGCACTGCACTGTTTCCTCTTTCTCTGACTCCAATGACACAAAATTAGACCTTTTCATGTGGTCTCACAGATCCTTGGGGCTCCATTTTTGTAAATCTTTTTTTTCCCATGTTGTTCCAACTGGATACTTTTAATCAATCCATCTTCAAGTTCACTGATTCTTCTTCTGTCCACTCTGCCATATTGAGCCATCCAGTGAGTACTTTAACTTTTGGTTAATGTAATTTTTTAGTTGTAAAATTTCAATTTGGCTTTTCTATGAATCTTTTATTTATTTTCTGAGACATTCTACCTTTCCATTTGCTTAAGGAGTGTTCACCCATACTTTTGGAGCACTTTCATAATAGCTGCTTTAAAGTCTTTGTTAGATAGTTTTCAGCATTGGCTGACTTGAGATTTTCCTGGCTCTTCATATGCCAAGCATCCTGGATATTTTGCCTATGAGGAGTCTCTCAGTCTTATTTAAATTCTATGGACAATTTAAAAAATTCAGAAGCAAGCATTTGACTAGGTTGGATTCAGGCCACAAGCTCTGACCAGCCCTCTGTGGCTTGTGGTTTTGATGTCTGTTCAGGTCTGTTTTGCATGTGTGCCACCCAATGGCCTGTCTGGGACCTGAGCCATGGCCTATTTCTCAGTTCAGTTCTCAAAGGTTACGGTATGCTGCTTAGGGCCTGATCTCTGTATGCACAGCTAGGAGTGAGGCCAGGAAGTCACAAACAACTTATGGGCTCACTACTGTCCTGAGCTCCTCCCTGTTTCCTCCACAGTCTCCCTGGTACTTCGTTTCCCTGAGGCTCCCTTCTTGGTTTTCCAGCCATATATCTGGGGCTTTATTTACGCCCCCCCCTTCTGACATGTACTTCCCACAACTACTGCTCCTGCGTTGGGGCCATCTGCTGGGGTGATGGAGAGAGAAAAAAAGGAGCAGGGTGTTCACCCACACACTTGAGACCATTACTCCTATGATCAAAGGGGATATTTCCCCTCCCTTAGAGTTTTAGGTGTCCGTGGGCCTCTGCTGCCACTCTCAGGACACCCCTTTCTCACGCCTCAAGCCTGAAATAGAGGGTTTCTCCTGGAGTTCCAGTTGTACTGATGCCTACTTCTGGGTTTTCAGCTGCCTTGAGTTAGGCTGGCAGATACCGGGGGGGAATAAAAAAGGTGAACTCACGACCAATTCAGCGGCACCCCGAATTCTAGTTTTCCTTCCCACTCCAGCTGCCACTGTTTACTTTTCAGAGTCCTCATGTAGCTCTGCGCATTCTGTTCAGGTTCTGTGGCTGCTCCATCTTACCTGGAGCCAGAACCTGAAAGGTCTTCTTTAAAGACCAGTTCCAAAATAAAAAATAAATAAAGACCAGTTCCAACTTAGTAAAGGAATGACAGACTCAGAAAGTCAGCATTTTTCTGCATTGCTTTAACATCAGTCAAATCTTAACATCACGAGAAGTAGGACAATCAAACATTACATGCCTCCTGATGAGATGTAATAGAAAGTACACATGAATTAGTCTTGCTTGAAACAATTGAACCTGAATTTAAGTAAGCCTTTAGAGCTCGAGGCCAGCTTATAGAGACTGGAGTCAAGAGTGAAATGACGCTCTGAAGAACTATCACCCAACTTCAGGTTGTGAGACCTTCTGTAGCACAAGTGACCTGGTGTCTCCAGCGAATAAATGGCATTAAGAAGGCGAAACTGTTACAGAATAAAGGGACTTCAGAGACACAACAAGTAAAAGGGGGATAAATCTCATGGGATTCTTGAGAAGGTTCAAGGAGATAATGAATGTAAAGTGCTTAGTAGAGTCTGGCAAACGGTAAATGAGTTATTACTACCTCTTGTCACCTCTCGGAGTCTCAGCCTCCTCTTCATTTACAAGACACAGGAGATGACAGCCCTTTCTTCTCAAGGCTGCTTAAGGACCAAAGGATTCGGCCACCTTAGGCCCCCTTCCCTCTGCACCTGGGCAGAAAGGCTGGACCCTGGCAATAGCCTGTGCAGTACATCCAGTTAGTCAGTAGATGGCAGCTCAGGCCCATCTATCTGGAACCCTGGCCCCATGCGGGAGCTAGTCTTGTTTCGCTCTGAAGCTGGGTGCTGCCTCATCACCTGTGTTCCCCTTCTCTCCCTAGGTAGGAGGCCTAAAGCTGAAGGGAGAGAATCAGTGGAGTTTCTGAGATATAATTAGGGCTCTAGTGGCAGTTTGCTGAGGATTCAGTATTTGCTGGACAGAGAGGTACTCCTTAGACCCAGTTAGACTACCTGGCTAGCTGTGCCTAGACCCTGCTTCTTGACCCAGTGCCTCCTGCCCCATCCTGAATCACCTGTGCACAGGTCCAACCTAGTTTAGCTTCTCTTCCCCATCAGACTGGGGCTAATTTAAACCTATGCTCCTACCCACACCTGTTGTTAAGACGTCCTTTACGAAAAGGCTGTCAAATGAGAAAATAAGTAAACGCACTATGGAGATTCAATCACATATCCTTCTTTCCCAGCAAACTCCAGTACAGGGCGTATGCATTTTCTTTTCGTCTTTCAGCCGAGGAGGTAGCCTGGGTTGTGATTAATAGTTCATGCCCCTGAACTGGATTGCTTAAGTGCAAATCTCAATTTCTCCACTTACTAGTTGCATGCCCTTGGACAAGGGCCTCAGTTTCTCCACCTGCAAAATGGGGATAGCAATAGTATCTTGCTGGTTGTGCTATGGTGAGGACTTAATGAGCAAATGCATTTAAAGTGCTTAGAAAAGTCCCTGGCACACAGTAGGCACCCAGTGCATATTAATTCCCATCTGAACACTGCCTTGCTCTGAGACAGATTTAATGCACTTGCAAAAATGCATTCAAGGAAGATACCTAAGGGGCTGGTATGGCTGTCTGGCCTGGGTGATAGCTCTCAAGAAATAGCACTTTCCCCTCCAGCTCCTCCTCTCCTCCTTCTTCTTGTTATTGATGTTGTCATTATTGATTGTTTGAAGAGGCCTAAGGTAAGTCTCCAACCCCATGAGTCATGAATGCTGTTTTGCCCACCTTCTTCCAACCCCATGCTCAGCAGAGGCGTCTGCAATCATTCCCAAGGTGCTGCGGACAGCACATTCATTCAGGACTAAGGGATCCTCCTCCCAGTGGCCCAAGGCTCAGAAGGCACTGAGGCAGGGGAGGAAGGGACCTCCAGAGCTGATCTCCCATCTCTGTCCCCTTTCTGGGTGCGGGGCAGGGGTGTGTGTGAGTGGGGTGTTTTGGGAGCATCTTCAAAAGGTCATTGCTCAGCTTTGGGAATGCTGTGTAGGTTAAAAGGATTCCTGTAGGAAGGTCATCTGAACCACACGACGAGCCGGGGCAGGAGGGGCATTATCATGGTCCTATAGGGTCGCACCAGGTTTTTCTGCATGTCAGTCGGGAGAGATGGGAAAGTGTGACAGGCGACCACTAGGTGGCATTGTCAACGTGAAGATACCATCAGTGTGGAAGCTCATCACCTGCCCTGTACAGTAGCATGGAAGAGCAGATAAACCTCTGTCTGGAGAAAATCAAACCTCTCATCTCAATAAATTCCAGCCGTCTGGTAAGATCTGGGGTGCAAATGGAGACTGTCCCAGGAGAATGTACAGGTGCAGGAGGACAGAATCTGAGGGGGAAGAGGAAAAGTCTGGCCCCACCCACCAGTCCAGTCTGGGTTCCTGAGGCCCCTCCCCTGCCTTGTCCAGGAGCCATGCCCAGCTCCCCGCAGGATGCCTCAGTGCCTCTGCCTCACCAGGCCATCTGCCTGCCATTCCCTTCTCTATTCCTTTCCCTAAGACTCAGTCAAGGTGTCACCTCCCCTGATCCGTGGATGGAGCTGGCTTGGGGCTGCTTTGTGCCCACTGTCCCTGCACCTGCTTCTTTCCCAGGTCTTTGCCGCTTTACTGGATGTTTCCCACTGAGTGGGGATTCCCTGGCTTGGTGTTGGCGGGCCTGGGAAAAGGTCAGGCTGCTTCTCTTCCGTCCTCCACACACCCCAAAGATATATAAGGGATTTCTCAGCCACAGCACCGCTTTGGGTTCCAAGGACCACCCTCTGCCTGAGGGCTCTGAGAAGGCCCTAGAATGCTGAAAGTGTGTGTCCACACCAGGCAAGCAGTGTGGGGAGGACTGGCTATATAACTTGCACAGCCCAGTGCACAATGGAAATACAGGACTCCTGGCTTAAAAACTATAAAGGATTTCAAGATGGTGACAACAGAGCCTTAAACCAAGAGCGGGCCCTTCTGAGTCCAGGGCCCCGTGTGGCTGCTCAGTTTGCACACCTGCCGAAGGCAGCCCTGAGTCTGGAACTGTGCCAAGTCGTGGGTGGGAGGCGTGTGTCCGCTGAAGAGTCATCAGGGGGCCTGCTGGCTGCTCGAGGGGTGGCTGGCCATCAGCGGACTCCACATGAAGCCCTCCACCTCAGAAATTCCCTTGTTCCCCAGCTTTAAGACATAAGAGAAACAGCCTAGAATCTGGAGTTAAGCAAACCTAGATTCAGATGCTGAGTCCATTTCTCAACATCACAAATCATGAACATCTCCAATCCTCATATACCTCACCTGCACAATGGGATGTTATAACACCTGCCATGACTGTTGCTGTAGGTTCTAACGAGATCTAACGTAGAAAGCACTAGGTCTAGAGCCCACACCTACTGCATCTCCCTGAACCCTCGCCACTAACCTGTACCGCTTGTCCTCAGAAGCATCTGATCAGGACAAAACAGGGGCAGATGGTCGGCCTTCCAGCTGGGGGGTACTTGCTCAGTGAGGAGGGTCACCATGTGGTGAGGCCCCAGGGAGCTCCTCCTGAATGCTCCACGGCCTCTGACAGCATCAACCGAATCAGGTGAGCAATGGAAGCGAAAACTAAGGACACAATGGAGAAGCTCTTAGGTCACAGGATCACTGTGGGGGAGAGTCATTCATCGTTTTCCCAATAAATGTGTATGAATGCTTCTTGTGCCAGGTGCCAGGGATACGGTGGTAAGCAAAACATGTGGGGTCCTGCTCTCTGTTAGCTTAACGCTTGCACTTATTGTGTCCTGTTCCCTTGGATGTATCCCTCACTAGCCAACAGTTGACTAGCATTTACTAGGTGTCCAGTGAGGCAGGAAATGAGAGCACAGCAGGTGCTGTGAGGCTCCACCAACCTCCTCTGATGGAAATGAATGAAAGCTGTGTGCTTTCATTCCTAACAGCCAACACCTGCAACTCTTCGTAGGTGGGCTGTCCTCAGGCTGCTGGGGCTCCCTTTGCTGAGTGCACAGAAAGCCAGAAGTGCCCGGGAAATGACATCCCCAGGGGCAGCCCTTAACCGATGACTGACAGGTGCAGAGATGTAAACACTCCAGCCTCTGCCCAGCTGGGGACAACTCTCAGGTGTGACTTAGATTGTTTCCACAACTCCCCCACTGGACTGAGACAAAGTTCCTCTCCTGGGGCTTTGCTTGAGCTCACACCCGTGATGGCCCTCTTCCCTTCCTTGTCCCTCATCTTCACGTGTCTGTTTTCTCTGGGACCACTACATAATAACTTAATTTCAGACAAATCCTTGTGCAGCGTCTCCTTATGCAGAACTCTCCCACTCAAGGCAGAAAGAGAAGCAAAAAGAAGGTAGCGATTGCTCCTGGTGTTTGCGTTACTACCCACGGCGATGCAAGTCAGAAGTCAGTCATTATAAATAACAGTTAAAGGAATAATAATTCCTTTTGTTATAAATTCGAGAGCATTCAAAATTATCCCTGTCATACTACGATCAGTCTCCCTCACTTCCATTCTGATATGCCTTATGAGTGTGGAGAAAGAGGGGGCATTCCTGCTTGCTGGCGTTTGCACATAACCGACACCTTTATTATACCAAATCTACATAAATCCCCGGGATTCAGCCTTGAATGTAAACATCAAACATCATGTGTTCTGCTGTGTGAAAAGAGTTGAGACATGCTGGATCAGATCCCTGGGAATGTGAGGTTTTCTGCCTGCCTGGACTAGGTTTGAAGAACAGCTCTCAGGGGCGCAGGCTCCCCCAGGACCACGAGACTAGCACACCTTCCTCCCATCAGGAATGTCTTCTGCTCTCATCTAATCCCTTCTCACCAAATCCACCTCTTCCAGGAAGTTCTATGATTCCTTCCTCTTCCCACCCAGCCCACCCTGAGCTCCCCTTCTTTGCCGCTGTGGAAAGTGGTATTTGTTGGAAGCACCTTCTTAGCACTTGAGACTTGGCCCACCGCCTCCCGCCCCTCCAGCCAGCTGAAATCTCTTGAGTTTGTAGACAAGATCACAGGCTGATCAGGCAAGGGGCACATTAGGGGCCTCAGTCGAGGCAGAAGGTGGGAGCTGGGGCTAGTCTTGCTGTCATGGAATCATGGCTAAGGCAGAAGGTGAGCTTGAGTCGCCCAGGGCTTGGTTCTTCCTACAACCAGACCTATGTCAGTGAAGTGTGGATGCCAGGGCGTCTGCCTGGCCTACCTGCCCAGACCCAGACACCTCCCTGGAGGCCTGGACCTGACCCTGGGACACTGATGGGGTCCTGCTCCCAGTAGCCCTACGCCATCCAATTTTATATCGCCACACACTGTAGTGCCTGGAGCCCCTGGCTGCCTTGCCGTGCTTCTGCTAACAAACCGGCAACTCCCTGTCCCCAAGACTGAGCTTGAGCTTATGGTACCTCTTGATTCCAGAGACTGGGCCCCTGGCACCTCTCCCAGGGCAAAACCTGGAAGATTTCCGCTCTCCTGCACCAGACTTCTGAGTTCTAGCAAGCTTGGATGCTGAGGTTTCTGGAGTAGTGACACAGAGCAGGTGCCCCTTGGTGTCACAGTCTGTTTTCTGAAGATTTCTAGACTCCCTGATTGGGTGGTAATGTTTATAAGCAAAGGGTCCTGTCTTACATCTTTAGGTCCTCTAAGGCCGCTTATATATGTGAATGAAAAATACTGCCTGCCATATCAGTAAACAAAGGATGTTGCAGTCATCAAGCCGTCACATTACAGCCGCCCGGAAAGTAAGCCCTGAGGGAACTTAGAAACAGGATGCCTGCCATCAAGCCATTAGCTACTGTAGCCACCCCCCAACGATGCACCCTGAGGAGACTCAGGATGAGAATGCACAGGATACTGGCCCCAGATAGCTGAGGTACATATCAAAGGAATGATTTCAGTGAGCCCAGACTCTTGCATCTTCCCACACATAGAAAAGCGCTAAATTTCTTAACTTGCTACATCTAGTTTTCTTTAATTAACAGTAATCTTGTGATGTTCCGACTACCTGGTCTTTGTTGCAAAAACTCCTTTGTAGGCTTGTTCCCCACTTGCCCCTTTGGAGCAGTCCGTCAGAGTATCTGAGACGCTGTGTCCCAGGCTTAAGTCCTCAGTTTTGTCCACTGAATAAAACATAACTCTCGGGACTTCCCTGGTGGCGCAGTGGTTAGGAATCCGCCTGCCAATGCTGGGGACGTGGGTTTGAGCCCTGGTCCGGGAGGATCCCACTTGCCGCGGAGCAGCTAAGCCCCGTGCTCCACAGCTGATGAGCCTGTGCTCTGGAGCCCGCGAGCCACAACTGCTGAGGCCCACGCATCTGGAGCCCGTGCTCTGCAGCGAGAGAAGCCACCGCAATGAGAAGCCTGCGCACCGCAACGCAGAGTAGCCCCCACTCACTGCAACTAGAGAAAGCCCACGTGCAGCAACGAAGACCCAATGCAGCCAAAAATAAAATTAAAAACAAAAACCATAACTCAATTTTTATGTTGTGCTTTTCAGTCAACACGTACATGAAATGCTCATTAAATGTTCGCTGATTGACTGCAGGTTTTTCTCTGGGCCTCCTCAAGAGTCTGCCATGACGTCCATTTGTTTAATCATCCATTATCTTTCCATCCATCCAACCACGCAGCTTATAATAAATATCTGTATCTGAAAGGATGATTCCATTTCCTCTGTTCCCATCTCACAGACTGGGGAAGAGACTTTTACCTTAAGAACTCAGTCCTAGGAGTGTAGAGTGGTTATATTTTGAAGGTAGGGGAAGGGATGACAAAGCCAGGGCCCAAATACTCTGCATACAATGTCAGGTAATGGCTTTTTTTTTTTTTTTTAATATTTATTTATTTGGCTGCGCACAGTCTTAGTTTTGGCACGCAGGACTTTTTTTTTTTTCCGGTACGCGGGCCTCTCACTGTTGCGGCCTCTCTGGTTGTGGAGCACAGGCTCCGGACGCGCAGACTCAGCGTCCATGGCTCACGGGCCCAGCCGCTCCGCGGCATATGGGATCTTCTCGGACCGGGGCACGAACCCGCGTCCCCTCCATCGGCAGGCGGACTCTCAACCACTGAGCCACCAGGGAAGCCCCGGCATGCAGGACTTTTGTTGCCATGTGATCTTCACTGCGGCATGCGGGATCTAGTTCCCCGACCAGGGATGGAACCCGGGCCCCCTGCATTGGGAGCACAGTGTCTTAGCCACTGGACCACCAGGGAAGTCCCAGAGTGCTGACTTCTTAAAGGCAGAAGTGGGCTTACAGATTACAGGGCAGGAGGAAAATGCTTCCATTCTTCCCCATGGGTTTAAGACTCTATTGCCCCTAAGAACTAATGTTAGTGTCTGTGAAACAGGAGGGAAGGAGGCAGGGCACAACCTTTAAAAGAATGGCACGGTCGTTGAGGATATGACAGAAACTGGTTAGAACCAACTAGGTACAAGATGGCGGAAGATTCGACTCCAGGTAGACCTTGAGCCTCATAATATGCTCATTGTAATATATTAGCATATTGTAAACGACCCACCCACAGGCTCCATCACAGTTCCAAGGCTGACCATAAAAGGCCAAAAAGTGGGTGGTGGCCCAATTCCCGGAAATCTCCGTCCCTTCTCCAAAATATTGATAGTTGGAATAATCTGCCCACTCATTAGCCTATGAAATTATCCAGCCCATAAAAACTAACCACCCCATATTCTGAGGCCTCTCACCTTCTGAGATGGCCCACACTCTTGTCTGCGAAGTGTGTTTCTCCCATGGCCGCTCTCACTTTCCAAGACGCATGCCCTGGGGAAGCTCTCACCTTTTGAGACAGATTGCATTCTGTCTATGGAATGTGTATCTCTCTAAATAAATCCACTTCTTACCTATCACTTTGTCTCTCACTAAATTCTTTCGGAGAGGAGAGATAAAGAACCTGAGCTTCATTAAATCCTGAGACCAGGTGTGTGAACTCAATTAAAAGACAGTGGGTTCAAGCCCCAGTCTTAGTTCGAGTCTTCGCTGGTGGGTTCAAGTCCCAATGTGAGTTGTGCGGTTTCACCTGCAAGGTGTGTGTGTGTCTCCACAAATACGCTTTGGATTCTGAAAGGATACAAAAATGTAACTGCAACTCCTACTGCGCTGCGACCCTGAAAGAGGCCTGACCAGGGAATGGTGGCTAGAGCCTACCATGGAGCCATTCCAGACTGATGGAGTCAGACTTGAGAGATTAACGCTGGATGGCCTGATGCAGGCAGGGCTGGGCACTCCAGTAGCAGTGGAGCTTTCCAAGGCATGGAACGAGATTTCCAGCGTGGGGCTGAAGGGAGAGACGCCCACAGAAACGCCGGCATGAGAACTGGGAACAAGGGCAGGGTGGGTGCGACCACGAGGAAAGCCCTGTAAGAGGTTACACCCTTCTCCGCTGGATACGGGAGAAAAGGCGTAATAGTACTCACCGTAAAGTCTCCTTCCTGGCGCCTGGTAGCTTTCTCCACCGCCTCCAACGCATTCTGAAGATTCTCCCGTGCAACCTCGAGGGCGGGGTTACAGAACGTGGCGAGCGCGGAACGTAGGGGAGGAGACCTGCCTCGTTCCCGCCCCCTCCTCTCGCGAGACCCGCGCGCCTGCAGCACGCAGTCTTTCCTGGAGAGCCCGGGAGGGGGCGCAGCACCCGGTTCGGGAGGCGAGGCGGCCTCCATTGAGAAGGGGATAGGCAGCTATACCCCTTTTTCTCAAATACACCAGAGAGAGTGGACCCCTGCAGCAAAGACCAAGCTGAGCTTAGGGTGACCCACAGCTGGGTACCTGCTTTGGGCCCTGGGGACGCGCAGAGGATTAGATAGACACAGATCGGGTTGGGCTCGAGATGCTCACGCCCAAGTCAGTTCAGTCTTGAAAGTGCCTGGCTCGTGGCAGTGTGCGGTGAGTCCCTGCGGAGAGGGAAAGGGCTGCCAGAGGGCTTCGGAGAACACTTCCACCGGGCTTGAAGAAGCGCTGAGTGCAAAGGCCCACAAGGTGTGAAAGGTATCTTGGGGTGGGGAACGTTCCCACGCGGCTGACTGTAGTGCAGAAGTGGGAGAGGGCGCAGCAGAGGATGACCGATACACTGGCTCTGCTGGCTGGAAATGGTAGGTATCCTTGACCAAGGGCATCTGAGAGGCCATGCTGAGTAGCTTATTCGCTCCGTTGTGTAAAAGACAGTGTCGTTGGCAATGGTTCTCAAAGCGTGAAGAGGCATCAGCATCACCTGGGAATATGTTAGAAATGCACATTATGGGGCCCCATCTCAGACCCACTGATTTCAGAAATTCCAGGGGCGGGGCCAGCAATCTGTGGTTTGATAAACACTCCAGGTGAGTCTGGTACAGGCCAAGGTTTGAGAACCACTGGTGTAGTGGGAAGAGTACCAGACTTTGGAAGGGAGGTGGGTGGAGGGCTGGGGAGGGAGGTATGAGGGGGAAAAGTTACACTGGGCCAAGACCTGTTGTTCAGAGAGCAGCAGGCGACATTATACGCCTGCTCCTTTAAGGTGATCTGAGCAGTAACCAGGAAGGTATGGTATGTACCATCGTACCCTCGTTATACATAGAAGATTGAGGCTTAGAAGTTAAATTGTCTAAGATCACACAGTTAAGTGCTAGAGTCAAGTTTTGCACCTCCCAATTTTTTTTTTTTTTTTAACCACTGCAGGTGCTTCCGTCCCTGGCACTACAAAAGTATAACAGCTTGGGTAGCGGTGCCTGGACAGCCCATAGTTGCGCGGGTGGAAGGAATAGAGCCGAAGCTTGAAGCTCCTTCCCACAGGGCCTGGTGATGGGGCCAGACCTGAGGCTAATGGGAAGCAATGAACCTTCTGTTCTCATTCCTGTCCTCAATTATTTGCATTTTCATAAGGTTTGCCGTTCACACGAGGGAGGTGGGCTTAGCAAATGTACCTTCCTAAGTGACCAGCTGTCATCCCTGGCTTCTAGACATGAGGTTAAATGTGAGATTATGTGAGAAAAGCAGGCTGAAAAATTACCTGTATGCTGTGACTACCTTAGATTTTTTTCAATTACCTTAGGTTAAGAAAACACAGAGCAAAAAACAAAAACAATGCTAAAGGAATTTTCTTCTTTTTTTTCCAAGTTGTATTATGTGGTTATAATAATTTGTATGATGAATATGCGTTATTTTTGAAAGCGCAACCAGTGACACCCCATGTGGAATGCAGCGACGTGTGACATAGTGGACAATTCTGTGCCCAGTGGCGGAGCACAGGCTCTTTCCTTAGGGCAGTGTCGAGCTGTCCCACCCCTTGGAGTCTGTCCCTGAGGCCAGTAAGGACAGCAGCTGCAGTGCGGCCCAGGGGAGCAGTGTGGCATAGCTGATGTCAGAGGTGCTTTGACATTCCTGAGGTTAAGCCCCAGGGTCTTTGTGTCCTTTGGAAATGCCTCTCCATGACAGCTGTCACCTGGAGGGCTTACGAGGGACTTTGGGGCCAAGCACCAGAGCTTTGGAGGTCCTCCTGAGAACAGGAGCTTCTAGTAGCGCAAACTCAGAGGACCGGCTCAAGCAATTGCTACTCCAAACAAAGGCCACCAGACAGCTTTAAACACAAAATATTCTTTTATTTGTCAACGAAGGCTACACGGGATCACTTCTAGTTTTGTTTTTATGCCTTTTTTTTCTTTCCTAGAAGGTATCTACATCTGCATTTATTTACAGCCTTGTTGGTATTTACACAGTCAAGAATACAGTGTTAGAAACACAAAAGTGTTGAGAAAAAAACTTCTCAAAATTAGTTCCAGACTTCAGGAAAACTATTTCCACATGGTAAGGCCAGAGTCTCCAGTGTTGGTCGTCCAGAGGCAGCTTGGGAGAGTCCTTTTGCTGAAGCCGTGGGTTCAGAAGTCTTCAAGAACAATAGGCAGGTTTAGAAAAGTGGGATTCTGGTGTTGGGTGATCTAGGGCTACCAGGCACCAGCAAACATCTGTGACTCAGCTCCTGCCAGGATAGCTGAGCCTGCCCGAAAGTTGGTTCTCCGTTGGCAGTTTGCCCTCAGAATCAAACACATTTTCTTCGGGACCAGGAGGTCGCCTAGTATCATGCCTTTGGCATTCCAGAGGGGGTAAGAAACACAACATTGGCCTGCTGTCTGTGGCGGTCACGTACACAAGGCTGGTTTCTGAGAATGGAAAGGTTGGAGAGGAGAAAGTTTCTATCACCTGAGCAATGCGTCTTTAAAAGGAGTTTGCTGTTATTTGAAGGTAAAATGAAAGGGCCTTGAACTACAGAGTTCTTTCTTTAATGCCCTCCGTCCAGTAAAATACAGAAAAGTGTATAAACTACCTGGGAATTCTGAACCTTCAATAGAGGGCTTTTAATCCCAATGAGGATCCCAAGGGAAAAAAGAGCCTGGGTGCTTTCCAAGACCCCTCAGGAGGCAGGCCCCAGCTCAGGACCAGAAGCCACGGCCGGGGCTTAGTGGCTGCTGTGAGGAATGGAGGATAGATTCGACTTTAAGCACCAGGGGAACAAACCCCCAAACCCGAGACCCCGCTGAGGCCCGGCAGACTCCTTCCTCCTGGGCACCGAGCTCAGCCTCATGGTCCTCACCTCGTGGCAACTGCAAATACCAGGCTGCAGATGTGAAACTATTCTAAGATTTCACATGGAAATCTCATCTTTGCATCTTGGAAACCCCTGCCGCCTATAAGGCGGTACTTAAAAGTCACAGCTAAAAAGGTCCTTTATTCTCTTTTTCTTGTTTTTAAACAAATCTGATTCCTTGTTACGTGCCTATAAAAACACTGCCCAGTTTTATTCCCCTTCCTTGCCTACATCACCTTCTGCTCCCAGCCCCACCTCATTCTTTAAAATCACGCCCTCTGGCCATTTTCAACCTCTGGTCAGTTTCTTAGCAATTGTTTCAAATCCTCCATCCCTAGGTAGAAATCAGGCACTAGTCTGTTCCTTGGGTTAATTCTCAGCCGTGTTCCTTGGGTTAATTCTCAGCCGACAGTTCTGAGAGACAAGCATCAGGGGTAATTGACCGTGGAGTTCCTTTCCCTTCCTCCCGTTGTCAAAGCTCTGCCCTCCAGTGACGTCTGCCTGGAGGGTGGATAAAAAGGAAATCTCATCCTATAAAAAGCAAAGTTGGGGAATGACTGAAGTCCTAGTTAAGGTGATGACAGAGGGGCTGTGGATGAGGAGCTGATGGCAGCCGTGGAGGATACGGGAGAAGGCAGGAGCTCTTCCAAAATAAACCTTTTTCTAGGGTCAGAAGCTGACATCCTGCAGAATAATGAACCTGAGCCAGTGAGGGAGGGCTGGTAATTCTAATGCACACGTTCTGGTTGGTTAATGCCAAAAGGGCAGGTGCCGTCAAGGATGGGATTTGCTGCCTGGAGGCCACTAAGCAGGCACAGGGAACTCCGGCTTATGCCTTCAGACTCACTCTTTGTGGTGCGATTGGCACTGCTGGTCTCAGCAGGAGGACAGACGGAGAGTGCAGGCAGTGAGTCACCTGCCAGCCCAAATGGAAACCGACTCAGAAGGGCCGAGGCCAGAAGCACCACCTCCAACAGCAACAGCACCAGTGCGAAACTGAGGTGCTTAATGCTGCCGGCCCCACACCCGAGGTCCTCTCCAAAGGCTGGGGATGCGTCATCTTCTCCCCATACAGAAGCTATGCCTCCTTGGTGGTATGTAGCCCAGAAAAAATATAACATCATTCGTTTAAAGGAAAGGAATGCTCAGTTATTCTCTGTGATTTTGATCTTTAAGAGTCCACACTATTACTTTGGTGGGGGTGAGGGGTGGAGAGTCAGAGGGCTGGGGAGGTGTGGGGAGATGGTTCATTCGGCCCTCATGCTGTCTCTGACCTCCAAGTAGATGTCCCCAGCAGGTCTTGACTGATGTCAGGAAGCCAGCATGGAACTGATCGTCTAGGTCAACGGGCAGGGTCCCATTGCTCAAGGCCTCCTTGTATCAAGAGTACATTTGCGAGGCATAAGTCTATTTTGGTTTAAAAACAAAAAAACACTTGTGTTCTTCAGGCCAAACGATTTTCCATCCCATCCAAGAACGATCCTGCCGGATGGGACCCGCCACCAGCTCCCGCCTTGCACAGTGGGCCCAGGAGCACTGCATCTGACTCAGCGGAGCTCTGGGAGGAGTGGGCAAATAGTCCAAGACACTGTAGCAGCAGTGTCACTTTTTTTGGAAACAGGAAGAGCACTTAGCGAAACACATCCTCTCATCCCAGTGGGATGACGTAAGGCAAAACCTCCTCTCCCGAGAAGCTCTGGGTGCCTCCCTCTGCCAGGCGGACCCCGGCCTCCGTGCTGCTCCGATTCTCATGCAGCAAGAGACCTTTTCGGTTTCATTAACTCATGGAATATTCTGAAGACTCTGTGAGTAAGGCTATAAAGGTGCCATGAGCTTGTCAGTCCAACGAGGTTTCCACGGGAAGGAGCTCAGACTCAGAATCCATTTTCCACACTCAATGTAAAATGTAACCCATAAAAGTCCCATTTTCTAAGAAGCCCAGCTTGAAAGGAAGCATTTGGCTTCCCCTCCTGCTCTCCCAGAGCCTCCTGTGAGAGGTAATGACAGTGGTAATTAGGCAGATAGAACAGGAGAAAGGAGCTCCTAGCGCTCCCCTACTCTCAGCGCTTCCCCCGGCCCACTGGCTGCTGCCTCTCCCTGGGCATGCCCTCCCGGTGTGGGATGTACTCACTCCCGAAAGAACTTAAACTTCTGCCCAGTGACCACAGGCGTAGGTCTTCACAGGGACAACTGTAGCCCGGGCTTCTGGATCCACAGGCACCAGCCTCAGGAACCGCCCCCAATCCTGGTGGGGTAGTTTGACGCTGCCAGGCCACACCAAATTCTCTCTTTCCTCCTTAATCTTGCTTTAACACCCCAGTTGGGCTCCTCTAGAGGGGAAGCTGTTTTAGAAGAACTTCACAGAAGGCATTTCCTGAAAGTCCATCCAGCTGCATCCCAGCTCTGCAATTAGCCCAATACATGAGCGGCAGAGGAGCCTTCAGGAGCTCGTTAGAAGGATGCTCGACTCATGCTTTCCTCTCTCTGGCTGACCTTTTTCTTAAGCCTCTTTCCACGATCAAAGGCCACCAAGCACCTCTCTCCACACTCCTATTTCTCAGTGGTGGCAGCTGAGCAGTGGAGGGAAGATACCCAAAGTCATGGGGAGAGGGCTTCACCTAGGAAGGCAGGCTGGTACCCTTGCCACCACTGCCGTTCTTTTGCTGTGGGTGACCTTCCCTTCTGGACGTGGTGCCCACACTGAGGGCTTGCTGTGCGGTGCTGCTTCTCACGTCTGACTTTGGGAGAGAGAAAGAGATGAATAAGGAACATCATGGGAGGACCAACCAACCACAGATGCCCTGGATGCCTCCGCCTCTAGGGGAGGCTTGGGCTCTAAGCCCCAGGATGCTGTCACCAGACTGGGGAAAGGACCTGGGAGACACTTTCTCCATCCCAGCATGGAGGCGGTACTGACAGCTACACAAGATTTGAAAAAGGGGTTGGGGGTTTCATTTCCCATCAAAATATAAAGCTTGGACAGGAGTTTGGGGCAGCTTGAAAAAGGTGCTGTGAGATCATGAAATCCCCCAGAGAAGATGGAAGCATCCATGGTCCTCTGGAGGCATGGAACACAGTGAGTAAAAAAGCTACCACTTGTCTGCGGAAACTTAGCCAAAGATCCTCAGGTCCTGCGGACCCTCCTTCCAGGTCCCCTTGGAAATTTGCTACCGGCCCATTACTCTCCGCCGCACCCTTCCCTCCTGCCCGACCCCCATGGAAGAGAAAGTTGCACATGGGACAAGTTAGCACAGACACTTGTGTCTCACATCACACTGGGTGCCTGGGGACAGACAAGGACATACCCCAGGAGATGCATCTCAGTGAGGAGAAATGTACCCCAAACAACAAGGAAAACTCCTCAAGGAAAAGGGAACAAAAGACAAGAAAGTTTACATTGTGATCACACTATGGAAAAAAAAATACCTTCTGTTCTTTGCAAAAAATGTGTGAAGGCCAAATTTGTGTTTTTCTTTTCTTAAAAAAAAAAGGATGTTGCATGAATTATACTGCAACCAGTATCTTTTTTGTTCGCTTGCTTTCTGCACTTGTTAAAAAAAGGATTCTTTTTTTTTTTTTTAAGTACAACACAGTCAGGTATGCGGCCACAAAAGAGTAGCTGTCTTTGGCAAGAAGTCCCGGCCACGGTCCTCTCTGTCACCTTCGGCCCATCTCACTCTGTCTCATGAAGTGGATGTTGCTGGCGCTGTCTGACAGTTCCGGGTACTGCTCGACCGAGATCACGAAGAAGCCGTCGTAGCCTTGAACCCGCCCCGTGCTCAGCGCCTGCTGCTTCTCGCCCTCTGTCCAGGCCCGCAGGCCTTCCTCCCCTTCCCGAAGTCGCTGCTGCTCGCGGGCCCAGGCCTGGCGCACGGCTCTCTGCCGGGCCAGCTCCAGCACCCGTGCCTTCTCCTCATCCGGTGTTGTCCCATAGCGGGTGTTCAAGCACAGTGCCCCGTACTGGAGCTGGATGTCTGTGTACCGTCTAGTCCTGCCACTGAGCACCGTGTTGATCTGGGACACAGTGACGTTGACCCCGTTCTCCAGGGTTCGCCGCCCCCCGCTGAGGCCCAGGATGGCCAGGTCGCCTTCCGAAGGTCCTGCTTTCACGAAGTAGTGGGTATCCATTCCGTCGATGGTGAAGTGCATGTTCTCTAGGTAGTGGGCGTTGTTCAAGATGGCAGCAACCCTCCGCCCGTCCTCGTTGGCCACACTGATGATGTCTGTGGTCACTCGGCCATCCTTCAAGGCGAACTTGACCCCTTTGCCAAAGACTGAGCCACTGGATGCAAACTTCTTTGTCTCTGGGGCCTGCTGGCAGCTGGTGATTGTGGAGCTGTAGAGCTGATCGAAACGTTCCAGGGTGACGAAGGCCTTGAGCTGCTTCTGCACTTCACACTGTACCCCGAGAACAGACTGATGGTGGGGGGAGAGAGAGAGAGTGAGATAAATGGGGAAAAATTTCCAACGGCCTGGAGAATCAGCTTACATGACTAAAAGTCAAACCTATACAAATGTATTAACCTGTAGCATCTAGCTCTACTGCTGACCACTAGGACACCCAGCCCTCCTTCATCCATCTAGTCACCCTTCCTCCCATTCAGAAGCGGTTCAGGGAGCATCTGCTCTGTGCCCAGTCCCTTTCTCGGCACGGGAGATACAACAATGAATCAGACATCATCCCTGCCCTTGAAGAACTCCTCGTTGAGTGGGGAAAGACAGATGTGGCAACAAATAACTACAATCAAATGTGATGAGTGGTGGTCTAAGGGGAGCAATAGTAACAGCTATAGCCAACATGTCGTGGCCTTTGAGCTGAATAATCCACATTAATTATCTCGCCGGATCTTCACAATAACTGTATACAGTGGGGACTGTCATTGCTCTGGTTTTACACCTAAGGAAACGAAGGCTCAAAGAGGTTGTAACTGGCCCACAGTCATACAGACTAGTAAGTATTCAAACCAACATTCAAACCCTGGTCTGTCTGATCCTAGAGGCTCAGTTCAAGGGCTGCTAGGGTCGAGAGGGGCAATCACGGCTCAGGGTGTCTCAGCCTGGAGGCGGAGAAGCAAGGTGAAGGAGATGGGGTTCAAGGACAGGCTCAAGCTGGAGTCGGGACTTGCAGGATGAGGGGATGACGTTAGATGCAGGAATGGCGAGGAATGCACTCTTGACAAGAAGGCTTAGTAGGATGAAACGTAGTGACTTACATAAACCCTCTTAGCCTGCTGTGTTGCTCTCTGCCATGTGGAGGGCCTCTGTCCCCACAGTGCTTCCCGGGGGCTCCTCAAGTGCCCCCGCTCTTGGCTGCTTTGGGGGACAGGTTGGAAGCCACGTTCGGGCAGGCCCCAGGGCCTTATCAGCAACGTAGAGAAATGGCTTTAGAAAAAGGCCCGTCGGTTTCTCACTGAAATTCAGTCCTCTTTATAATTAATAGGACCCTGTCTGTGAACAATTATTTCCTAGAGTTTCACGGAAGCTGGAGCGCTCAACAACAAAGATCTCCAGTGCTTGCCAAGGGCAGAAATCAATAATTCATTGACAGGCAAGGCTGGCAAACCGTCAGAGACTGTGGCTCTGGGAGGGGGTGGAGAAGGGAGTCTGGAGGTAGGGGGTGCAGCTGAGTGGCTGGAAGCGGCCCTGGGAAAACAGTCAGCGCTGTGGGCAGCTGGGCAGTACCTGGAGGGATGGATGGCAGGGATTGGAGAGGGGCAGGGGGTGGGGCTAGGGCTGCAGCGAGATTATGGGCTTCGTGACCAGACAGACTTGGGTTCTCATCGCCTTTCCAGCTCACCTTGGACAAGTTTCTCTCAACTCTGGTCTTATCTGTAAAATGGGGAAAAAGGCCGAACTCACGGGGTTGTTTACTTCTTTCAACCATTTGTTCATTCAACCAAAGTTTTCCATGCACCTACTGTGTGCGAGGTGGTATGCTGGGTACCAAATAAGACCCAGTACTTGCCCTCTTGGGGCTTAGGGTCTAGTGGAGATACAGGGAAGAAAACAGGAATGAAAATACAGCGTTGTGAGTGCTTAGCAAGAGGAAGCTATAGGTGCCACCGGAGCACAGAGGTGCAGAATCACATCCTCCAGAGGTCAGGGGAAGGAAACAGCTAGGCTGAGGCCTGATGGAATCCGACTGGAGTAAGAGAGACGGATGTGTAAGTTTCTGATCGCCAGCAGTATGCCATCTGGCAACTCTGATTTCCTCCTCAGTCTCTTGTCCCCCTGGTCAGGGATCCCCTGGAAGGCCTGGTCTCTGCCTGATTCTTTCCTGCATTCACTGGGCTCCCGGGGCCTGGGGCCTGGAAGAGCCAGCTCCCAGCACAGATCTTATGAAAGAGGGAGGCAGTGGGAAGAAATGAGCAAATGGATGTCTGAAGTGAGAGGGTGGAATGAAACTGCTTTTAAGGATCTTTAGAGCCATAAAATTCTATGAGTCTTTGAAATTGGGTCATAAATGGAAGACAGGGGAAAGTAACATGTTTTTGAGCACCTACAGACAGATCTGGGTTTGAATCCTGCTCTACTTCATCCTTGCCGTGTGGCATTCGAAAGCCTCAGGCATGAAATCTGTAAAATGAGAACAACGATACCAAGGGATATTTGTGTGTTAATTTATGTAGAACAGGCCAGGTGCACTGAGGTGCTCAGAAAATGTCACATTTGTATTTCGAACACACCTTCCCTCTTTGTACTTTTGTACTGGGTTGGAACAAAGGCTCATTTTTTTGTGTGGAACTCCAAACTCAGTGTAACGTACAAGACTCCTCAATTTGGCTTGTGAGGGCCTACGTGCCGTTACAGTTGGGTCCACAGTGACCTGCCAGTGGCAGGGTTACTAAGTATTTGCTGAACTGTTTCTGGCAGGCACAGTGGACGTACCACATTGGTTTCTATCACTGGCCTAGGCTTTCCTGAAAAGCTGGTGGGACCCATTCCCGTAACGTCTGGATGGCTTGAGGGGTGGGCAGTCATGTGTGTAAATTACCTTGCTGTTGTCCCACTCCTGAGTTTTCATCTGTGTGTGGATGAGCTCGTAGGATGGTTCCGTGGCATCTGTGTCTGGCTTGGGATAGCCGGGAATCACATTGTGAAGCTGGAATCCGAAGGTGAGGAGCCAGCTGTTGACATCTGGGTGGGACAGAAGCAGAAATAGCCCCATGGAGTCAGTGGACCTCAGAGTGACACATCCCAAGAGAGCAGCCTAGAGTTAGGCTGCAGGGGGGCGGGGTGAGGACACGGAGAGCTGCTGCGGGGAGAGTCAACAAGCATGGTGGAAACTGTCTCACGGTATGAAAGCTGAACATGCTCTTGGGACCTAGTGTCCCCTCCTAGGGATGCATCTGAGCGAGATGTCACTGAAGTACAGCCTAGGTTTCCAGACTCCTCTTACTACTGTCCCTCTACCCCGAGGACCTTCAGCTTCGTAGCCAGCGGCAGCTGTTGGTGGATGAACACTCCTCCACATCCCGCCGCAACACCGACAGGAGACACAGAGGACAACCAACCCCAAAGGAAAGATTTTTTTTTTTTTTTTGCGGTACGCGGGCCTCTCACTGCTGTGGCCTCTCCTGTTGTGGAGCACAGGCTCCAGACGCACAGGCTCAGCGGCCATGGCTCACGGGCCCAGCCGCTCTGCGGCATGTGGGATCTTCCCAGACCGGGGTACGAACCCGTGTCCCCTGCATCGGCAGGCGGACTCTCAACCACTGAGCCACCAGGGAAGCCCCAAAGGAAAGGTTTTAATGAATGACTTCCAAAGAGAAAATTCACTGAAGAAGCAAACTCTCCCTCCTTTCTCCTTTTCGAAGAGATCGGAGATGCAGGGCTAAAGTGCATTGGGCATGGAGGTGGCCTGACCAAAGATCGAAGAGTTTTTTTCCCCTTGATCCTGCCTTTATTTACTCTGGGAGCCTAAGAAAGTCACTTAAGCTCCCTGTGCCTTCATTTTCCAGTCTTTATATTGGGCTTGAGGATCTAGCCCCATAGGCATTGGATTTACTGGTTTTTATAATATTCCTGGGGGGTTACTAATTATAAAATACTAGGTATAGGGAAAGGTGGGATGTTGGCATGAGCAACTGGCTCACTGAAGAGTGGAATCAGGAAGCCAAGACTTCAGGAAAAGAAAGAGGGTGGAAAGTGTGTCATCAGTTACTTGGCCCTCTGTTGCTGAGTGTCTTCTATGTGCCCAGCTCTGGTGTCACAGATCCTCAGCTTGCACACGCAGGACCCTGAAGGGGAGCTGAGACAGGGACACGGATAACCTTGACACAGGAAAAACACCTAGAGGAGGGCAGAAGTCTTTCAGTTCCACAGACTGACAAGTCTTCATGAAGATGGTTACCTTGAAGCCAGGCAGTGAAAGCTGTGTAAATTTTGTCAGGCTTCGATGGAGCTGAACGCAAAGGCCATTGTATAAGGCAAGGCCTGGAGAAGGGAGGTGAGTATTGGGAGCGTTCGGGTAACCGGACAGCAGTTCAGCAAGGCAGAGAGAGAACCAGAAAGGAGAATGGCGGCTGGAGAAGGAAGAGCCTGGGATGGCAGGTGGGAGGTGATTTGGGGTCTACAGGAGACAGACAGACAGCCTGTGTCCCAGCATGGCTCAGGCTTCCTTGCGAAGGGGCAGCTGAAGATGCCAAAGCAGTTGTTGACTAGAGACTCAAATCCAAAGTCAGGAGAAGGCAGGATTTGGAATTAAGTGTCTGAGCCAGCAACTCTGGGTGGTGGGCATTCAGGCCTGCTTTGGGCTTTTTCCAAAGCAGACAGATCCCTGGTCAGGGAGGTTCTTAGGGCCCAGGCATTGGTGGAATTGAGTTCATCCCAGTGATGGGAGTGCCATTCGGGGGTCATCAACTTCATCCCACATTGCCTTTCCATTCAAGAACCTCGTTTGCCTTTTTCTTTCTTTTTTTTTGGTTCTTGTTTCTTCGATGTTCCAGAGCCCCTCTCTTGGGTGTGAAGGCTGGAGGTTCTGATGTGGAGGAGTGGTAGAAAAGGAAGCTTGGAAATCCAGATTCTACTTCTAGAAAGATCATATAAGGGAAAGAACATGGTGAGGCAAGACAAAACCCAGGTCCAAACTCTGGCTCCCAACTTGCAAACTGTGTGATCTTAGACAGTTTGCTTAACCTCTCTGAGGTTCGGTTTCCTTATCTGCAAATTCATGAGAGAAATGGTTTTCACCAAGTCATGGAGAAGAATACTAACAGTGTTACCACTTTGGGGCAGCCAACATAGAGCAGAAACTGTTCTGTTTTGTTACATAAATGATTGGATTTAATGTATTTTAAAGTGTCCAGCTTGGTTCCTGGCTCATAGAAGGTTGCCTGTGTTTCCTCAAACCCAAGCCTCCATGTGCCTGGAACTCCATTTCCTCTTTTGTAGCGTGAGGTGCTTGGACCAGTTTTCTCCAAAGTCCCTTTCCTCACTGAGTTTCTAAGTATCTCTGATTCTCTGAATCTTGGTAGATGGTTCTTTGGGAAATTAAAACAAACAGAATGGGGGCGGGGAACAACCCCACAAAGCCATTTTGCCTGAGGCTGAGAACTTGCATCTGAATTTGTAGTTGCAAAGGAAAGCTTCTATCAGGAATACTGCAAATTCCCAGGAAGCCAGGGGGCTGAAAAGAGGCCTGGGCCTTAATTACAAGTGACGGAAGGTGGGAAACTTTCTCATTATGCCTTTAGGAAAAATGCTGAAAATTGATTTATCCACTGCTCTTTCTACTGTGCTTTTCTGAAGAGTTGGGAATTTTACTCTTCTTTCCTATGACATCAGAGGTAGACATTTCCCTCAAGTTAAAAAGCTCTTTACTAATCCGTTCGTCCCAGACTTCAGTGTGGCTGCCTGGGACAGTGATGAAAAATAATAATCCTTTCACATGTACACAGCTTTGCACTTTACAGAGGGAATTCAGATCTCTAAGAATGAGGATTTTGGAGTCAGACACAGCAGAGTTCTAACCCCAGCCTTGCCACCTCTTCCTGGGAGGGTTACTTTACCTCTCTGACCCTCACTTTCCGTCTTTGTAAATGGGGTCAGGGGTCCCCATCGCACAGGCTACAAGTGAGGGTTAAGTATCTGATGGATCAGTGGTGGACATTTTTAAGTTGCCTTCCTAGTGTCCCATTCTGCCTTCTCTTTCTTTTTGGGGTCTCCATGTATTTTTAGGGACACTGACTCCACCTAAGGGCTTAGCATTGAAGCATGTGACCTAGGCTAAGCCAATCAGTGCATTCTACCTCCCCAGCCATGCTGGTTGGTTCAGGGGTTGTCATGGGACATAAGCCTCTCCAGTACTATAGGCTTAAGACCCTATCCTGTTTTTGGAAAAAAAGATGAGAGGCCTTTTTATCGTTGTCGTTGCTGGATGTGAATGAGGCTGCACGTAGCCCACGTGGAAGCTGAACGGTCACGTTTAGTGAGGATTAGTAGTATCTTGGCTTTTAGTAGTAAAACGGTTTTTTCTTCAGCTACAGTAACCTGCCAAGGCATCTCACAGGAAGTTCATTGGAAGATGAGGCACGGGGCGTGCTTAATGCAGACAGATAGAAGGGAAATGTCCTCTCAGTCGTTTCAGTTTTTCTAGGGCTGGCAGCAAGCCGAGTAGGGTGAACGCTGTGAAACCTTGTTGAGATCTTCCTGTGCGTCCATAGGCCCCAAGGATGTTTTCATCGCACCTGCTCACCACTGCGTCCTCTCTTCCTTCCCACTCTTGGGACTCCTGCTCTCGGCATGACCACCTGGAATTCTTCCCTGAAAGAAGACTCCTCTAATTCTGTCAGCAGAAACAGCTCCAGACTGGGCCACCCCAGTTTGGGGGCCAGAAAGCCACCACGTCCCTAAGGGGCACTCATGTGGGGCTGTACACACTGCCCTCTCCATACTTTTGTGCGTGCGGTCCCCTCTATCTGGATCGCCTTTTTTCCCATTACCTGGCGAATGTCCACTCGTAAGCGGACCTCACGCGCCAGCTGCTCCCTGGGTACAACCAGCTGTGCCTCCTGTGTTTCACTGGCTGTCAGCGCAAGTCTCCGCCGTGGGCCCCTCACACTGGACAGCAGTTGTCTGTCTGGCCTCTTGCGAGGTGAACTCCTGGAGGGTGGGGATCATCTTTCTATCCCCTGTGCCTAAAACAGTGGCTGCACAGAGGGGGCCCTTTCTGAATGAAGGAAACTGCCTTAAGCTAGCGGCAGGAGGATCATGTCACAGGACAAAAGACGGGGAGACGACCACGTTTGCAAGGGGTCGTGCCCAACTTTTGTCCACCACGAACTCTGTTCTATAAAAGATGCTGGTTTTATCCAGACCTGAATCTCCAGAGCTGCTCTGACTCCTGAGGTCTTCTGTGACTGGCCTGGCAGCGGCTGCTTGCTGGAAGGAGGCTGTTAGAGGCATTTCTGGCATGCGTGACCTATGGGGCATTTTATACTCAAGTTGGTTTCACGGTAGTGGAGACCAAAGCCCACTTTTAAAATCAGACGGTAAGGGAAAGAGAACCAACATGAACCAGGCACTGTGCTAGGCAGGTTATAAAATGTATCTCATTTCACCCCTGCGACCATACTATCAGGTAAGTTTTTTTTTTTTTTTCCTATTTGTCCATCTGTTCTTTGCTCCTTTTTCTCCCTCTTTTCCTACCCTCTTTGGATGATGAATTTAGGCTTCATTTTATCTCCACTATTGACTGATAAGCTGTGCCTCTGCTTTATCTTTTAGTAGTTGCTCTAGGATTTACAATATGCATATTTAACTTATCAGAGTCAGGGTAGATATTCTAACTTCAATTTATAGATCAGGAAACTGGGATTCAGGAGAAGTTAAATAAATTTTGTGACTGTCACAGCTTAGAAATGATGGATCTTTCACCTAGTTCTGTCTTTTGCCAAAGTCTGAATTTTCCATGACCTCATCCCAAATAAGAGAACTGAATTCTTCTTTTCTTTCTTTTCTTTCTTGTCATACCTTCATTCAACTTATCAGGGACTCATAACCAGCCTGATCTCTGGGTCAGAAACTCTCAAAGTACATTCCAGGGGATGCATCCAGTGAAATATTAGGGTTTCGTGGTCAAATAAGTTGGAAAAATAGTGGGTAAATATATGAAACAGTTCTCTTTACTACAGGAATTCTCAGAGCCTTTCATAAGCTGAAATGTATCGTGAAAGTTTAAGAACGGTAGTTGCCCTGTCAAATTGATTTGATGCCAAAACCAGTTTTTCCAAAGCATTTCTCTGAACTGGTGTTTCTTCAAAAATACTTTGGAAAATGCTGCTCTAAAAGGAAGTCAATATCTCCCATGACCCCATACCAGCTTTCTCAAGGAAGGCTGTCTTTTCAGATGACCAGAGTGATAGTGGTTCCTGCCCTCTGAATAAGCCCCGATCCTCACCTGTCATGAAGCACTTGACGTCCTGAGAGTTACTGACCGGGTTGTTGTTTTTAAACATATAGAGATTAAAAGGCATGATATTGCTGCTACTAAGCTGCTTCCACAGCTCGTGGTCTGGGCTAGTCCAGCGACCAGCCAGCACGTCGTAATCTCGCCGGCCCATGTGGACGAGCTTGGTGAGCGGGTCATAGAGGCCACCGTGGTAGCCAATGATGATCTGGAAGTTGGGGTTGGTGTCCATGTAGATCTCCCCGTAGGCCGTGTACAGGATCTGCTTGATCATTAAGCCCGTTCCACTGAAGACGGCAAGAGGGGTCCCGATGTTGTCACAGGCTATGTAGAACTCATCTCCGCCGCTCAGCTCCATGGCAAAGAGGTGTCCTTGCAGGTCGTAGTAGAGGGATGTGATCTCAGAGCTGGAGTGGTTGTACAGGTGGGTGACCTTGGTGGGACTGGTCAGGTCTGCGTAGAAGAACTGCAGGTGGTGGCTCTGGCTGCTCTTGCTGGACACCCGCCGCCCCAGGCCATCGTAACGGTACCTGACGCTCCAGCCACCACCCCGGTTGTAGGCCTTGATGAGCAGGCCCGCTGAGTTGTACTCAAAGACATCACTGCCCCTCTGCCTCAGGAAACCGTCCTCGTCCATCTTGTATTGCACGTCACCCAGCCTGGTGATGCGGTCACGGAGGTCATACCGTAGTGGGGTGAGCCGTGCACTGTTCCCCGGGCTCAGTAAGTGCAGGTTCCCATTGAGGTCATAGCTATATCGCCAGAGTGGTTTGTCATTGATGGAGACCGTCTGCAGCTGGCCGTCGGCGTCGTACTCATAGGAGTAGCGGGTGGTGTTGGCATAGGGTCCCACCTTCAGCTCCTTCTTAACGACTCGCCCCATGTTATCATACTGGACGGTCATCCAGTACATGAGCGAGCGGAAGATCTCGTATTGCACTTCCTTCATCCGGCCGTATGCGTCAAAGTGCTTGGTGTGGGTCATGACCGCCGTGGTGATGATCTGGTTAATGTCATAGTAGATGACACCAAATTTCCCGAACTGCTCCGTCCTGCCCGACACATCGTCATAGCGATAGAGGTCGATGGGCAGCGGGGTCTCATTGATCACGGCCTGCATGCTGGTCACCCGGAAGCTGTTGTCATAGTTGTAGTCAAAGCGGGCGTTGACCATGCCTTCCTCGGTGAAGCGAAAAATCTGGCGGTCGATCAGGGGCCCGATTTGACGGTAGCGGATGGTGCAGGTGAAGCCCTCGTTCTGTAGGTTGATGGTCTTCAGCATGCCGGCGGTCTCGTCGTAGGTGAAGCTCACCTTGGTGGTGTCATATAGCATCTCGGCTAGCTTGGACAGCTTGCCATACTTGTATATCACCCTGCGGCCGGTGCCCAGGTAGAAGGTGTGGAGGAGGTGCCCGTCCTCAGTGAAGTCCTGGATGACTGAGGCGTTGCCCTCGGGGGGCTGGTAGATGTTCCTGTAGTAACCCACTGAGCGGATGGTCTCCAGCGTCTGCCGGGCTACGTTGGGCATGGTCACAGAAGAGAGGCGGTCGTTCTTGTCAAACTCAAAGATGTACTGCCTCTGGCTGTGGAGAAGTAGCACCATGGACTGCAGGGGAAGGAAAACCGAGAGATGAGAAGAGCATGCTGGGAAGGAAGGGGTGGTCTGTGAGCCCAAGACTTAAAGGAAAAGAATGAAAGGTCAAGGAAGCTGGTGGTTCTCTTAAGTTATGCCCAAACCAGAGCTTTCCAACCAGTACACCCTAGGATATTGCAATGGGGTACAAATGTGCTAAGACAAGAATTTCTCTCTGCCCTTGGCCCTGGCAGGGCCTGGGGCCCCAGAACACTCAGGCCATTTGCCTTCCTATAGTGAGCAGCCTTGTCTGTTTGCCCCTTTGTGGGGTACAAGAATGATGATTTCAGCATGGGATGGGGTTGGGAGCACTGGCCTCAAGTATTTGCAGCAGCCTCTCTTCTGGCTTCCTTGTGCCAGATTCCTTCTCAGATCAACCTTCCTACTCAAGCAAGAATGATTGTCCTAAAACACAGCCTGACAACGTCTACTGCCTGCTAAACAACGTCCGTTGACTCCCTACGGCCTACAGGATAAAGACACGTCTGAGAAGGACATTTAAGGTTTTGCATAATTGTTTATGTGGTAACAGGTCATACGTCCACCCCGGGGTGGGGTGGGCTGTGACGGAAATGGGGAAACCTGGTTTCTAGTAATGGACTCATTGTGTGGCCCTGGGCAAGTTCTTTCCCTCTGGGTTGGGTTTTTCAGTATGTTGGATGACCTCCAAGGTCTCTCTTAGCACTACCACAAAATGCTGCTCTTGGAGATGTGAACACTGCACAGGGTAGGGGAGACAGATCACAGACCAATCAGAGCCTGGGCCCTGGACAGGTGACCAGGAGCAAAACGTTACGTAAAGATCTGGGTATCAGAACTGGGGCATGAAATACAGACTGTTTCAGGAATAAGTCAGTAGATAAAAGGCCTAAAGCCATCTGGGCATCAAAGTTAGCATTTTCTCTTATTTGGGACCAACTTTTGATTTCAGGCCCTTTCTGATTCCAAGTCCCTGGGATGAACTGAATCCTGACCTGAAGCAGAAGGGACATACTAAGGCCACACCTAGCACTTGAAGCTCAGGATTAAGCACCTCTTGCTGAATACTAATCCCCAGGCTTTTGCCTTGTTCTCTGTGACCAGATCACACCAAGAGCCCTAGACCTGGGAGCAGACCCCTGCCTGGGTCTGGACCCGAAATCCTGCTCTGTAAGTCCAGATAGTGTTTGGGTCTAGCTCCAGCCTATTGGGTGGGACTTTCACATGCTCCTGCCCCAGGACCCCCCACTTACCACCCCATCGCCATAATCCATCCATACACCACCCGGGACCCCCTGCCACGCTGATGTGGGTTTTCCTGAACATTTCCTTTTGGAGACCACACGGGTCAGATCCATCCCACTGAGGTCAGCAGGCTGGGCCTGGCCATGGGTTGAGCCACAGTGATGGAGCTGCTATATGGCAAGGCCAGTGATGGAGGGCGACAGACACCTGCCTTCTCTAAGTACGTGTAGCTCCAGGTCTTCCCGTCAGCAAAGATCCTAGATGTGATGCGACCCGCCTGATCGTATTCCATCCTCTCAGACATGATGCCCCTCTGGACTCCAGCAATGTGGCCCCCTGGGGAGTAGGTCACGTTGACACCATTCAGCCTGCTGCTAGGTGACCAGAGGCTGGGCCGCCCGGCCTGGTCATACAGGATGCGGAGGGTGAACTTGCGGTGGTCGTCATAGATCTTCTCTGTGCGTGTCACACGGTCAAAGTCCAGAGACAGAAGGTTCCGGTTGTGAACCTGGGGAAGGGGTAGGAGGAAAGAGAGAGTTAATCTAGACATTGAGAACTTGGTCTGTGAAGCTCCCGAGGAGAGGAGGGAACACAGGTCGTGGGTGTCAACAGACAAGGGTTTGGGTCCTGGCTCTGTCCTTGTCAGCTCTGTGAAGTTTCCTTATCTGTAAAATGGGAATAATCATGCCAAGTATATAGGGCTGATGTGAGGATAAAGACAATGCAGATGCTGGGTAAAGAGTAGCAGAAACGATTACATCATTTCCTAATATGATTCTCCTAATGAGGATAGAAAGGCAGATCCTTCTTGACTCCCTCCTGAAAAGGGAAAGGCCACGTGGGCCCAGCAAATCAGTGCCTGACCCCATTTATTATGTGCCAGTGTTTGCACTTGTGTTTGATACCAGGGAGACCACAGTCAGGGATGGGCTCCAGGTCCCATGGCTGGTGAGTGACCGAGTCTGGATTTGACTCTCACCATTGCAAGGTGCCAACATATGATGTGTGGTCCTCTTAGCAAGTCCAGCCCTTCTTAGGGCTTTGGACTCCCCGTCCCCTCTGGGGTCTCTCCTGCCCTCTGCCACCACAATTAGGGCTTCTTGGTCACCTCAGTTAGCTCCCAAGACATCTTCTTCTTCCTGGAGGCCCTGGGAGCAGTGTATGTTTGAGTCTGGGACGGCTTCTCTGACTGGGGGTTGCCAGGAGACACTGTCCTAGGTTTTGGAACATTTTGCTCCTTCCTCTAGACTCAGGAGCCCACTGTATGATCTCCACCTGGGCTGCTAGGTCAGCACACAATTCAGTTTCCTTTCAGAGTCAGAAATACAGGGGTCCCACAGGGGTAGCAGTAAACCAAGGTTTCTCATATTTTAGTTATGAAATATACTTCAGAGGCCTGTTTCTATATTTGAATCCACCCCTTAGGGGCGCCAGTTGTCCCTGAAACACTGCCAGGTACTCTGAAGCTAGAATGCTGGTTCCCTCTAAGTGGTGCTGGGCCTGGTGGGGCATTTGGGCACATTTTCGGACTCTTCCATTAGTTACTGGTTAAGTTTGACAAGTAGGTAAGAAGCCCCAAGAGGAAAGCAGACGATGCAGGACATATGATGCCAACCCGCACATGTGGATTAAGGTAATGAAAGGCCCTCTGGGGCCCTGTGTGGTAGAAAAGGGCTCAAGTCTAGGAATCAGGCCAGGAGTCCAGCCTCAACTCTGTGACCGACTTTTTTCTGTGTGACCTTGGGCCAGTGCCTTTCCCTCTCTGAGTCTCAATTTCTTCCCCTGTGAAACAGCAGGGCTGTTGTGAGGATTGAAGACACCTCAGTAAATTACCTAGCGGAGCGCTGGGCATATAGAAGGTACTGAGTTAATGGCTGCAGTTATTTCCATTAAATGACAGCAGATGATCGCGGTCATTCTCAGAGGAAGTAGAGACATGTGTGTCTCCTCCTTCTCCCCAAACAAATTCTAAAGCCTTGAAAATCAAGATTTATAATGATGGTGCTGAGACGACTTTAGCTGTGAATGGCCTGGTTAAAATAAGGTTGCCTTCCCAGGGGTAATCAAACACAATTGCAGGAGCAAAAACAGTGTGGCAGACAATTCCCATGAAAAATCAGAGGCGCTGGAGGCTGAAGCTGTGCTCTTTGCAGAGAGGGCAGGGGAAGATGTGGGGTCTGCACCGCCAACAGTGATGGAGGCCCTCCCCCCAAGGTGGTACCACCAAGCCAGCCGCCCCCCTCACCTCCTGGAGGGCCCCCAGTGAAGAAGATCTACACCTCTGCTGCAAAATGAATAAAATTGAATTAAGCAGCTCACTGAGGAACCACCTAATGCCTCCTGTGCTCAGCAGTGGCGGCAATGAGATTACTTTACATCTTTCTTTCTTAAAAAAAGTTCCCAGTTGTATAAAAAATGAGCTCCATTATGGGGAGGTGCACCCGGCTAACATTCTAATTCCACCTGCCGCCACTGTGGGTGGCCATTTATTTTGGGAGGACTCGGAGATGCGGCCGCCTGACTGGACTGTCATTCATCTCAGGCTAGGAGAGGGACCAGTTAGTGCCTGGGAAGCTTTTGGTCCAGTTTACACGGCAGAGAGGAAATCCTAATAGCACTAATTACTGCCATTTATTGAGCACCTGGGGTCTTCCAGCGCTGGGCTAGGTGCTTCAAATGTATCATCTGGTTTCTGCAGAGGAATCTGAGGCTCAGAGGAGCTGCTCAGGGCTACACATGTGGCCCAGGCAGGAATAAACCCTGGTCAAACTTTCTACTTAGCTCACTGCCTCAGATGTGTAGGAAGGGCTCCTGGAGAATTCACACAGGGGGCTCAGTGAGGCCATGGATGGTGTCCCACAGAGAACAAAGAAAGCTAGGCCTTCTCTGGGGAGCCCGTGGAAGGCTGTTTCCCACATTAGATAGTTGCTTGAGTTCTTGACTGTTGAGGAACACAGGAAACCTTGTTGTCTGGGCTCTAGTTGTGTGACATTGAATAAGTAACTTACTGTTTCTGTATCTGTTGTGAGAATGACACTATGAGACAGGGTGCCTATTTCTAGTCATTACTGCTGCCCAGCTGTGTGAATCAGGAAAAATTCCTTTTCTCTCTGGACCTTGGTTATCCCATGCATGAATCAGGGGCTGAAGTGAACTTTCTTTGTGAGAAAGGGCAGGGGGCTCAAGACAGCGCTGGCCGTGTTGCATGAGGATGCTTCTGTGGCTTTTAGGAGTCAGGGGCATGTGGCTCAGTCCTGTGGTACCCTGCAGCTCAGCAAGTCTCCATGGAGCACCTGTGGTCTGCAAGGCACTGTGCTGAAAGCCAGGTCTGGGTCCTCTGTTTTCACTCTCCCCATTGCCTTCCTATCTGAAGTTGGAGGGAAAAGAAGCTGGGCAATCTGGCCCTGGGGCAGAGGCCACACTATAGAGACATGGGAGTCAGGCAGAAAAAGGGCTGGTCCACACACTGAGAAGTGCTCTGAGATGCCACACTGTAGATGCCAACCCCCTGGCAGTGACAGCTACGGTGGGGTCGTTCTGCTGTCTTAGGAAGGATAACTCTGCCTGGAAGGAGAATGTGGCTTAGGTTCCAAAGAGCTAAACTGACTCTTGGTACATGTTAGCAACAGTAGTAACAATAACAGTAATAAGAATAACAATAAAAGGACAACTAGAATAGGTATTACTGACCACTTATTATGTGCCAGACTCTGTATAGGGCACTCTATGTATTATTTCTAATCCTTGTAGCGACTTGTAAATTGGTTTGATCTCCCCCATCTTATGCATAATGAAATTGAGGCTTTACGAGATTGCGGATCTGCCCAAATTCACTCAGGGAATAACAGAAGCCGGAAGCCTGACTAACATCAAAGCCAGTGATCGTTTCACTAGCACAACTGAAAAGATACACGAGCCTCTTGTTGGGGGTAGTCGCTTAACTTACTTTCCCCTTTGCAGATGAAGAAACTGAGGCCCAGGAACACCTTCTCCCCGGGACAGTTTCAAGAAGAGTCCAGTTCTCAGATGCCTCCTCCTTCTTTCCCCCCAGGATCCAACCACCCCCAGGGGCTGAGACCTGCTGGAGGCCTTGCTCACCCGAAGCCGGCGCCCGAAGACGGTGACCTGGCCGCGAGCCTGCTCCTTGCGCTGCCGCCACTCCACCAGGTTGAGGCCGTTGTCGATGGGCAGCGTGACGTTCCGCTTGCCCACGGTGGGGTTGACGGTCCCGGCCAGCAGGTGGGGCTCCGTCTGCAGGGCCACCTCCATGCCGTTGGCCAACAGCAGCCGCAGGGAGCCGTCGGCCCCGATGTAGTAGCTGTTGCGGACCTGGTCTGAGGGAGACAAGAGGGATGGACTCTGCTCAGGAGGGTGGAGGATGGAGGGAGGTGTGTGTACAGCAGAGGCAGCGGTGTGGTGTTTAAATGTGTTTATGTTTCTGACTACAGAAACAAAACACTGTCATTGAAGAAAACCAGGAAAATACATGGAGGTCCATGAGTTCAATACCCAAAGGAAACCACTGTAAATATTTTGGTATATTCCTAGATTTTAGGGTATTTCTGAATACATGTACAGTTAAAAATGGTTGCTTACGGAGGTTTTTCACTGATCATTGTATTATATCGTTGAATATCTCCATAAATGTTTTTCTTAATGACTGCATGTTATTCCATTGCCTGGAAATACCAGAATTTATTTAACCAGCCCTCAAAGAGATATTCTGATTATTTCCAGCTTTGCATAATTACAGGTAACACTGCAGATAAATACATTCTAAACATTATGCTAAGTGAAAGAAGGCAGACTCGAAAGGCCAGATATTGTACGCATCAGTACATGTATATGAAATGCCCAGGACAGGCCAACTCACAGAGACAGAAAGTAGATTAGTGAGGGAAAGGGAGAACGGGGTGTGGTTGCTAATGGGTACGGGGTTTCTTTTGGGAGCTGATAAAAAAATTTCTGGAATTAGTGGTAACGGTTGTACAACTTTGTAGATATGCTAAAAACTGCTGAATTATACTCTTTAATAGGGTGGATGTTATAGTATGTGAATTATATCTTTCTTAAAAATACACATTTTGGATAAATCAATGTCTTCATTTGGAGTTATTTAATCAAGACAGACTCCTAAATGTAGGATTACTAGAGCACAGGGTTGAACATTTTTAAGCCTCTCCCACTAGGGTAATAACGCTCTTTGCAACAAGGTGAAAAATACGTACAATATGTATATCAGTGACAGAATGCCAAATATATATATATATATATGTTTTAAATTGCTGTTATATATACATATATGTGTGTATATGTCATATATGTGTATATGACAATGATTTAAAAACAGGCTTGAGTTTGAAATTTTAAATCTGATTAAAACATTTTGGTTAGGATTTTTAGCTAACAGAACCTTCTGGAGAAAAAGTAAATTTCAGCTGTAAAATGCACACTGTGTTCTTTTCTAAACACGGAAACATTTGAGTTTGCGCCGCAGTCACCTGCCTCTTGCCCTTCCTTGCTGTTGCTTCTCCTGCACTGCCCCTATGCTTAATAAGTGCTAGCCCAAGCCCTTCCTTCAAGACTCTGCTTAAACGTCATCTCTTCCCAGAAGCTTCCCTTGTTCCTCTGGTTGGAACAAATGCCTCCCCCTCCCTTAGCCTCTTTATTGGTCTCATTAGTGGTCCTGCAGCTGAGGGGTAGGGGGGTTCACCACTCTGTGAGTGAATGAATTCTCAAATACCTAAGTGCCTACCGTGAAAGGCACTATTGCACAGAGATTAAGAGCGTGGACTCTGGAGCCAGGCTGCCTGGGTTCAAGTCCCAGCTCTGCTGCTCTCTTCCTGCAAGACCTTGGGCAAATTCCTTAAGCTCTCATGCCTCTGTTTCTTCATCTGTACACTGGGGATACTAATTGTACTGTTACCTCACAGGAGTAAGCAGGAAGATGAATATGAAGAGCTGAGAGCAGTACTGCACATCTAGTGTGTGTTACGTAAACGTTAGCTATTACTAGTTGTGTGTGCCTGGCACTGTGCTGGTCACTGTCACATCTATCTCTAGTCATCTCTCCTCTATCTTCACCGCCCCATTTCACACGCCTGTCAGAGTGAACTTTTCTAGTACCGATCGTGGTCCTTCAATAGGTCCCCCTTACTTTTAGATCAGTGCTTAACAGAATGTTTTCTAGAGCGTATTTGTCTGGGTCCAAATACCCTACTAGTTGGGTGACTTTGGATAAGCTACTTAACCTCTCAATGCCTATTATCTTCATCTGGAAAATGGAGATATTAATAATATCTCAGAAGGTTGTTGTGAGGATTAAAAAGGATGATGAATGTAAAACACTAAAAATATACTTCATACTAAGTGCTCAAAATATTAGCTATCATTATTATTATTGCATGTGCTCAGTAAATATTTGCTGGATGGAACTAGATATATACTAGGCTATGTCAAGCAATAAGGATGTGGTTTTTGTAGGTAACCCTCACTGAATCTTCCCTGCTAGGATGGCATCAGATCAGCCTCTCTCTCTCCCACCCCCCTGCCCCCACCTTTCTCCCTTTCTCTCTCGCGCACGCAGAATTCTACAATCTGCCTCAAACTTGCTATGCATCATTCACTGACAATCTGTATTTTACTTCCTTTGAACAGTGAAAAGGCCGGTGTCAATTTATCTTCTGAAGCTGCTCCTTGCTGAATCTACATAATGTCCTTTAATGGTGACTTTGGATGGAGCAGCATCTGTCGAGGCCCATCTCAAACGATCCCGGTTTAATGGGAGCTGTGACTTCCCAAGGCTGTTGTTCATTAGTAGCTACTTCTTATTCTTCCCATAGTTCAGACGTAAGATGAAACCAAAAGAGCTTTTCACGAAGACGCTACTGAGGTGGCTGCAAAACTGAGGATCTGAGCCTGGTACGAAATGAGAGCTTGGCACAGGTCCCAAAGGAGAAAAAGAGGTACCACGTTTCCTGGATACTGAGACGTACTTTTCCTTTTCACGTTTTAGTGTTTCTGAAATTGCAATGTGTCTTAAGTCCTTGTATGGATTTTGAGCAGTGTCTCTCCCCACCCTCCCCACCTGAAAAGTTATTAAATCGATGGTACATTTTAAAACTGAGGAGATGTGGCACTTCTGAATTCAAAAAGTTGTCTAAATATTGGAAGGCCTGCATTAACTTTTGAGAAAAATGCTGAAAGCCGGCTTAGACGTATGGAGCAGAGGAGACAATTCTTAACCACAGGGAAGAAAACAGGCTTGAAGGATACGATGTCTGCATGTCATCAGCTGCACTGCTGTTCTTGGTCAGGCAGAACCCTGGCTGGTTTGGAACTGGTACCTTTTCTTGCCAATAACCAGCCAGAGCATAAACACCTAGGGTCTGTCCCAACCCATCGCTAAAGGTGCTTGGTGGGGAAGGAATTCCAGGGCTTGATTTCTCTTTCTTTGACTGAGAACTGCTATTGTCCTTTGAGCTTTGGTAAAGGCACAGGACCACGTTTGGGAAGAAAAATGGTTGTGAAAATATATGGTTACTTTCTTCCGGTGAATCAAAATGCCTGTTAATTAATTAATCCAACAAGTACTTTCTAAGCAATACTATGTGCATGGCCCATGCTGGTCACTCTATGTATATTGTCTAAAGAAACTGTCTGAGAGGAGATTGGTTCAAGATGGTGGAGTAGAAGGACGTGTTCTCACTCCCTCTTGCGAGAGCACTGGAATCACAACTAACTGCTGAACAATCATCGACAGGAAGACACTGGAACTCACCAAAAAAGATACCCCACATCCAAAGACAAAGGAGAAGCCACAATGAGACAGTCGGAGGGATGCAATCACAATAAAATCAAATCCCATAACTGCTGGGTGGGTGATTCACAAACTGGAGAATAATTATACCACAGAAGGCCACCCACTGGAGTGAAGGTTCTGAGCCCCACATCAGGCTTCCCAACCTGGGGGTCCAGCAACGGGAGGAGGAATTCCTAGAGAATCAGACTTTGAAGGCTAGCGGAACTTGATTGCAGGACTTTGACAGGACTGGTGGAAAGAGAGACTCCACTCTTGGAGGGCACACACAAAGTAGTGTGTGCATCGGGACCCAGGGGAAGGAGCAGTGACCCCATAGGAGACTGAACCAGACCTACCTGCTAGTGTTGGAGGGTCTCCTGCAGAGGCGGTGGGTGGCTGTGTCTCACCGTGAGTACAAGGACACTGGCAGCAGAAGTTCTGGGAAGTACTCCTTGGTGTGAGTCCTCCCAGAGTCCGCCACTGGTCCCACCAAAGAACCCAGGTAGGCTCCAGTGTTGGGTTGCCTCAGGCCAAACAACCAACAAGGAGGGAACCCAGCCCCACCCCTAAGCAGTCAAGCGATTAAAATTTTACTGAGCTCTGCCCACCAGAGCAATACCCAGCTCTACCCACCACCAGTCCCTCCCATCAGGAAACTTGCACAAGCCTCTTAGACAGCCTCATCCACCAGAGGGCAGACAGCAGAAGCAAGAACTACAATCCTGCAGCCTGTGGAATAAAAACCACATTCACAGAAAGATAGACAAGATGAAAAGGCAAAGGGCTATGTACCAGATGAAGGAACAAGATAAAACCCCAGAAAAACAACTAAATGAAGTGGAGATAGGCAACCTTCCAGAAAAAGAATTCAGAATAATGATAGTGAAGATGATCCAGGACCTCAGAAAAAGAATGGAGGCATAGATCGAGAAGATGCAAGGAATGTTTAACAAAGACCTAGAAGAATTAAAGAACAAACAAACAGAGATGAACAATAAAATAACTGAAATGAAAAATACACTACAAGGAATCAATAGCAGAATAACTGAGGCAGAAAAATGGATAAGTGACCTGGAAGAGAGAATGGTGGAATGAACTGCTGCAGAACAGACTAAGGAAAAAAGAATGAAAAGAAATGAAGACAGCCTAAGAGACCTCTGGGACAACATTAAACGCAACAACATTCACATTATAGGGGTCCCAGAAGGAGGAGAGAGAGAAAGGACCCGAGACAATATTTGAAGAGACTATAGACGAAAACATCCCTGACATGGGAAAGGAAATAGATGCCCAAGTCCAGGAAGCGCAGAGAGTCCCAGGCAGGATAAGCCCGAGGAGAAACACGCCGAGACACACAGTAATCAAACTGGCAAAAATTAAGGACAAAGAAAAATTATTGACAGCAACAAGGGAAAAACGACAAATAACATAAAAGGGAACTCCCATAAGGTTAACAGCTGATTTCTCAGCAGAAGCTCTACAAGCCAGAAGGGAGTGGCATGACATATTTAAAGTGATGAAAGGCAAAAACCTACAACCAAGATTACTCTACCCAGCAAGGATCTCATTCAGATTCGACAGAGAAATCAAAAGTTTTACAGACAAGCAAAAGCTAAAAGAATTCAGCACCACCAAAGCAGCTCCCCAACCAATGCTAAAGGAACTTCTCTAAGTGGGAAACACAAGAGAAGAAAAGGACCTACAAAAACAAACGAAAACAATTAAGAAAACGGTAATAGGAACATACATATCGATAATTACCTTAAATGTGAATGGATTAAATGCTCCAACCAAAAGACACAAGCTCGCTGAATGGATACAAAAACAAGACCCATAAATATGCTGTCTACAAGAGACCCACTTCAGACCTAGGAACACATACAGACTGAAAGTGAGGGGATGGAACAAGATATTCCATGCAAATGGAAATCAAAAGAAAGATGGAATAGCAATACTCATATCAGATAAAATAGACTTTAAAATAAAGAATGTTACAAGAGACAAGGAAGGACACTACATAATGATCAAGGGATCAATCCAAGAAGATATAACAATTATAAATATATATGCACCCAACATAGGAGCATCTCAATACATAAGGCAACTGCTAACAGCTCTAAAAGGGGAAATTGACAGTAACACAATAATACTGGGGGACACCTCACTTACACCAATGGATAGATCATCCAAACAGAAAATTAATAAGGAAACACAAGCTTTAAATGATGCAATAGACCAGATAGATTTAATTGATATTTATAGGACATTCCATCCAAAAACAGCAGATTACACTTTCTTCTCAAGTGTGCACGGAACATTCTCCAGGATAGATCACATCTTGGGTCACAAATCAAGCCTCAGTCAATTTAAGAAAATTGAAATCATATCAAGCATCTTCTCTGACCACAACGCTATGAGATTAGAAATCAATTAAAGGGAAAAAAAACATAAAAAACAAAAGCACATGGAGGCTAAACAATACGTTACTAAATAACCAAGAGATCACTGAAGAAATCAAAGAGGAAATCAAAAAATACCTAGAGACAAATGAAAATGAAAACACGACAATCAAAAACCTATGTGATGAGGCAAAAGCAGTTCTAAGAGGAAAGTTTATAGCAATAAATCCTACCTCAAGAAACAACAAACATCTCAAATAAACAATCTAACCTTACACCTAAAGGAACTAGAGAAAGAGGAACAAACAAAACCCAAAATTAGTAGAAGGAAAGAAATCATAAAGATCACAGCAGAAATAAATGAAATAGAAACAAAGAAAATAATAGCAAAGATCAATAAAACTAAAAGCTGATTCTTTGAGAAGATAAACAAAATTGATTAACCATTAGCCAGACTCATCAAGAAAAACAGGGAGAGGACTCAAATCAATAAAATTAGAAATGAAAAAGGAGAAGTTACAGCAGACACCGCAGAAATACAAAGCATCCTAAGAGACTACTACAAGCAACTCTATGCCAATAAAATGGACAACCTGGAAGAAATGGAGAAATTCTTAGAAAGGTATAACCTTCCAAGACTGAACCAGGAAGAAATAGAAAACACGAACAGACAAATCACAAGTAATGAAATTGAAACTGTGATTAAAAATCTTCCAACAAACAGAAGTCCAGGACCAGATGGCTTCACAGGTGAATTCTATCAAACATTTAGAGAAGAGCTACCCATCCTTCTCAAACTCTTCCAAAAAACTGCAGAGGAAGGATCACTCCCAAACTCATTCTATGAGGCCACCATCAACCTGATACCAAACCAGACAGAGATACTACAAAAAAAGAAAATTACAGACCAATATCACTCATGAATATAGATGCAAAAATCCCCAACAAAATACTAGCAAACAGAATCCAACAGCACATTAAAAGGATCATACACCATGATCAAGTGGGATTTATCCCAGGGATGCAAGGATTCTTCAATATACGCAAATCAATCAATGTGATACCCATGTTAACAAATTGAAGAAGTAAAACCATATGATCATCTCAGTAGATGCAGAAAAAGCTTTCGACAAAATTCAACACCCATTTATGATAAAAACTCTCCAGAAAGTGGGCATAGAGGGAAACTACCTCAACATAATAAAGGCCATATATGACAAACCCACAGCAAACATCATTCTCAATGGTGAAAAACTGAAAGCATTTCCTCTAAGATCAGGAACAAGACAAGTATGTCCACTCTCACCACTATTATTCAACATAGTTTTGGAAGTCCTAGCCACAGCAATCAGAGAAGAAAAAGAAATAAAAGGAATACAAACTGGAAAAGAAGAAGTAAAACTGTCACTGTTTGCAGATGACATGATACTATACATAGAGAATTCTAAAGATGCCACCAGAAAACTACTAGAGCTAATCAGTGAATTTGGTAAAGTTGCAGGATACAAAATTAATGCACAGACATCTCTTGCATTCTTATACACTAATGATGAAAAATCTGAAAGAGAAATGAAAGAAACACTCCCATTTACCATTGCAACAAAAATAATAAAATACCTAGGAATAAACCTACCTAGGGAGACAAAAGACCTGTATGCAGAAAACGAGAAGGCACTGATGAAAGAAATTAAAGTTGATACCAACAGATAGAGAGATATACCATATTCTTGGATTGGAAGAACCAATATTGTGAAAATGACTACACTACCCAAAGCAATCTACAGATTCAATGCAATTCCTATCAAATTACCAATGGCATTTTTTATAGAACTAGAACAAAAAATCTTAAAATTTGTATGGAGACACAAAAGACCCCAAATAGCCAAAGTGGTCTTGAGGGAAAAAACTGGAGCCGGAGGAATCAGGCTCCCTGTCTTCAGACTATACTACAAAGCTACAGTCATCAAGACAATATGGTACTGGCACAAAAACAGAATTACAGATCAATGGAACAGGATAGAAAGCCCAGAGATAAACCCATGCACCTATATGGTCAACTAATCTATGACAAAGGAGGCAAGGATATATAATGGAGAAAAGACAGTCTCCTCAATAAGTGGTGCTGAGAAAAGTGGACAGCTACATGCAAAAGAATGAAATTAGAACACTCCCTACCACCATACACAAAAGTAAACTCAAAATGGATTAGAGACCTAAATGTAAGACTGGACACTATAAAACTCTTAGAGGAAAAAAAAGGAAGAACGCTTTTTAACATAAATCACAGCAAGATCTTTTTTGATCTGCCTCCTAGAGTAATGGAAATAAAAACAAAAATAAACAAAGGTGACCTAATGAAACTTAAAAGCTTTTGCATAGCAAAGGAAACTATAAACAAGACGAAAGGACAACCCTCAGAATGAGAGAAATTATTTGCAAGTGAATCAACGGACAAAGGATTAATCTCTAAAACATATAAACAGCCCATGCAGCTCAATATTAAAAAAACAAACAACCCAATCAAAAAATGGGCAGAAGACCTAAATAGACATTTCTCCAAAGAAGACATACAGATGGCCAAGAAGCACATGAAAATCTGCTCAACATCACTAATTATTAGAGAAATGCAAATCTAAACTACAATGAGATACCACCTCACACCAGTTAGAATGGGCATCATCAGAAAATCTACAAACAACAAATGCTGGAGAGGGTGTGGACAAAAGAGAACCCTCTTGCACTGTTGGTGGGAATCTAAATTGATACAGCCACTATGGAGAACAGTATGGAAGTTCCTTAAAAAAACTAAAAATAGAATTACCATATGACCCAGCAATCCCACTACTGGGCATATACCCAGAGAAAACCATAACTCAAAAAGACACATGCCCCCAATGTTCGTTGAAGCACTATTTACAATAGCCAGGACATGGGAGCAACCTAAATGCCCATCGACTGTCAAACGGATAAAGATGTGGTACATATGTACAATGGAATATTACTCAGCCATAAAAAAGGAACAAAATTGGGTCATTTGTAGAGACGTGGATGGATCTAGAGACTGTCATACAGAGTGAAATAAGTCAGAAAGAGAAAAACAAATATCGTATATTAACACATATATGTGGAACATAGAAAAATGCTACAGATGAACTAGTCTGCAGGGCAGAAATAGAGACACAGATGTAGAGACCAAACGTATGGATACCAAGGGGGGAAAGTGGCGGGGGGGTAGGGGTGGTGGTGTGATGAATTGGGAGATTGGGATTGACATGTCTACACTAATATGTATAAAGTAGATAACTAATAAGAACCTGTTGTATAAAAAAATAAAATAAAATTCAAAAAAAATTGGAAATTGAAAGAGTAAAAAAAAATAAAAGAAAGAAATTGTCTGAGCAAACCTAGGAAGCAGGAATTGTAATTCAGCCCCATTTCCCAGACCCAGAAACTGAGGATTGGAGAAGAGTGACTCCACCCAATTCACACAGGTTGGAGCTGGTATAGTAGGCACAGGGGTCCCAGTGTGTCTGCCCTAGAACTGCTGCTCTTTGCACTGCCCTGCACCATTCAATGTGGCTTCAACTTGCTTTCTTTTCCCAGAGTAGAAACTTGAGGGCCATGGTGATGGGGTGGCAGAGTTAGGACTAGAATTTGGGACTCTGAATCCCAGGCCAAGGCTGTTTTTACTACTTTGTGTCAAAGCTTTTGGGAGTATGGAAAGCTATCTGGAGGCTGGGAAAAAACATCAAGCAAGGCTTTCCCTAGTGATGGCTTCTTTTTTCTCATGCTTACTAAGTCCAACAAAGCTGCAAGGTCCATTCTGGGTCACCAGGGACCATGAGAACAACTGAGGCAGACAGTTCACAGCGAGGTTTCATCCTCGTGATTTATCTGAAGCTAAAAGATCAACTTATATCAGGGATTATTTGATGGACACAGAGAAGGGGCTCTTCTTTATAGAATCCTAGGAGAGTAACAAAGCGCTCTCACCTGAGATTCAGGGAGGCCTTCTCCACGCCCAAATCCCTTTCATAATTAGGTGTAATTATTCTTGTCCCTTGTCCTCATCTGCACCAGAGTGAGAGTTAGTCTTTAATCCGGGAGCCCTTAGAATGGCAGGATAGCGAGGTCACCTGGATTAGCAGCTAATGGATTCTCTACCCTTTGTTCTGCTGATAATGGAATGAGACAATGAAATATTACTCTGAAGCTTGAGGGAGAGAATTTACAGGGCTCAGGCTGGTGTGTTTTGCAAATTAGGTGGCAATACAGAGAGAAACCAGTTGTTATGCTTTTCTGTTCTTGGGCAGCTGCAGTAGCAGCTTGTTTCTTGTGTCATCCTCTTTCAAAGGGGTCTCCCCACCCCATGGTCTCCAAGCCCCCAAGCCCCCACCTGGCTTACCTTGCAGCAGTGTGTAGAAGGCACCTGAGGCAGACAGGTTGGTGGTTATGGTGACATCGTCCTTGCTGGATGTCTCTACCCGGACATGCACTGAGCTGTCTGTATCACTTCGGAAACTGCTCACCTGGCCAGTAGGGAAGGTCACATTGGTCAGGCGCCCAAAGCTGTCGTACCTGAAATCCAAGGGGTGGCTCTGAGTAACAGAAATATAATTGTGCCATTGCTGGAACTTGGCAAGTTCTACCTTATGCCATGGTTTTGCATGTTCTGCTTTTCTTTCTGGTCACATACATTTCCACGTCTCCTGCACCTCTTTGGACACCACTCCACCCGCTGATATTCAACTGTAGGCAAACAACTTACCTCTCTGAATCTTGCTTTCCTAATTCCGTAGAGTGGAGATGATAACCCCTGCCCTACCCACCACCCAGGATTCCTGTGAGCAAGATGTGGAAGTGCCCTGTCACTATGTCGCCCACGAAGGGTGAGATGATGGTGCCCATATGAGACCCAGAGTCTTAGAGCTGGGTGACTCCCAGAGGCGAGCAGTCAAACTGCTTGCTTGAATACTGGCTCAACCGCCGCCCGCACCCCCCTCCCTGCCCCCAGGAACTGTAGGTTTCTTCTGAGCAGCACTGGAGATAACCCTAACCCTAATCCAGGAAGCTACAGATCCTGGGAAAAGGGGACTTTGAATTCCAACCAGGATTCTGCTGCCACATAAGCAGGCTAGACAGATGGGCTCTAGCAACCCCTTCACATCTAGGTTTCTTCACATCTGGCACCAAGCAGCTATGTATCTGTGGCACTCAAAACTCACAGCTTCACTCTGGGGTGGTCTTTCTGACGCATCCTAATTGAATCTTAATTCTCTTTCCCATTCTCCTGATGAGACTAAAAGAAATACCTAAAATTATTCACCACCTACACCATGGCGTTCATATTGTTCAGGTATGGTGCTAGTCGCACAATGCTCATACATTCTTTCATTTAATCTTCACAACTAGTCTAAAAGGTACATGTTAGCTCCTTTTTGGAGGAGGCTCAGAAAAGTGAGGTCACCTGCTCAAGGTCACACAGCTAAGTGTGGTAGAGTCGAAATTCAGACTCAGCTCTGTCTGCTTCCAAGCCACCACTTGATGCTCCGTCTTCAGGGAGCATTTCCGTACTGTCTATTTGCAAGTATCCATCATGTGTGCTCTCTTACCTGCTGCAGAGTAATTGGGAGAGAGCGGGGAGCGGGCTACTGACATTTCCTAATTACGGGAGGCTGAAGTGTAAAAAGGTAGGTTTTAAAGAGCCTTTTTGCCCTTGCGTGCGAATGGGGAAAAAGTTCTTCACCCAGACGCCAGTATTTCTGACTTCTGCTCAGGCTCGAGCTTATAGCGTGGGTTCAGCTGTATACGTCTCCCTCGTGTACTCTGGGTCTCCCACTGGGCTTTTTTTCCTGCTTGGCTTTTAATACTGGGGTAAAGCTGTATTCTTGGCCCCTGAGGGTTTTAGTCATGGTGAAATGAAAGGCCTGAAAGTCCAATTCCATCCTTGCTCTTCTTGTGATGCCTTCGGCTGGGCCTGGCTTCCTGATGGGACGCTGGGGTCCCACAGCTTCTATGGTTTCAGGTGAGACTAGGCAGGGCTCTGCTGAGCAGTTTTCTGTTCAAGGTCAGATGAATGCCGCATGGACTCTGCCATCTGCCAACTCCTTCTGTCCCTGCGGCTGGTACTGATCACGGCACGCTTTACACCAAATGGTGATAGTCCCTGGTGCGGAGGAGGTGTTGGTGAAGGTCTTTGGAATGAATTGCTCAAGTCCTTGGCCTGAGACCGACTCTGGGGGAAGGGCCAAGGGGCTCTGGGAGAGTTGAATCTTTGGTGCTGAGGCCTGAGGAAGGGGAATGGAAGCCCTTTCCAAGATGGCGAGAAAAGCAGGGGTCTCGACCACATACGTCAGACCTGAGCTCGGTGGGGCAAGGCTGTGGAGCTGTATTAGTCCTTTGGGTTCTCTTAGAGGCAGTTAAGGGGTTTGGAAACCTGTTTCCTGTCATGATTTCTCATTTTTCTTCCTTTGTACTGAATCAGGCTGTTATAAGGAAAGGTCAGTCTGGCTTAACGGAGGGTGGTGGCGTGACTTGACCTGGACTGGAGGGAAAGGTACAGAGTGCCCCTCAGAGCCAGGTGAGGGAGTGACTCTGAGAGATTGCTGCAGGAAGGAGGGAGCGTCTTGGGGTAAAGATCTGGAATGCCTGTCCTGAGGCCTCTCTCACCTGGAGAAGCTCACAGCTCTGCTCCCTTTAACTCTGGGAGAGGCTGGTGTCCTTTTTAACCCGTCATGGCTGCTGGAAATTTGAACAGGAAGGAATTTCACAAAAATGTTTACAGTGGCTATCTCTGGGAGGTAGAATTACAGGTGATTTTAGTTGCTTATTTATATGCATTTTATACTCCCAAGATTTTTTTTATAATTAACATGGATTATTTTCATAATCAGAAGAGTGCTGTGACAAACCAAGTAATGCCTCATAAGCATGGCCACCTTGGGGAAGAGGACTTTTAAAATTACTGGCATTTATAGAAGCATCTCATTTATAGGACATCTGCCAATATCAACCTCTAGGCCTTTTCAGTAAAATATTACTAGGGCATCCCAAATTTCTGAGCCAAAAATCAAGACCCCCCCCCCCAAACTGGCTCTGCCCTGGTCACCTTAACTGTATCTGTGGTCTGTGAGTAAGCTGAGTGCTGTCAGATCCCAAGTCATCTTTGACATCAACTGGAAGATCCATTTCAGTCCAACAGTTTCATGGGATGAGTATGCTGTTCTAGTCTGGTTCTTTGAACACCTGTGATCCATGTACACACTCTTTATTAATCTAATTTCCTGACCTAACTGGATAAAAAAGATTTATTATACCATGCAAGATACTTAAAATGGAGTTTTGGAGTCTTACAAATAAGACTGAATAGATTATTAATTAGGGCTCAGATGTCGGCTCAATACTACTTCTATCAAGGCCTTGCTCACAGGCCACCTCATAAAGCCCTCCTTGGTCTCCCCAGCTCTTCTCCCAGTTATACTCCGGCACAGCTCTATCACAGGATGTGTCCCCTGCATCATAAGAGCTGACGCACAGCCTGTCTCTTACTTTGGCCTCGGAGTGCCTGAGTCAGGACAGGGTCGTGGAGTCAGACAGCTAGACTGGTGATCTCGATTCCACCACCCTGGAGGTCTGGCCGCTAGTTCACCTCAGCTTCCCCGGCATGGGGACTGGTAGAGAGAAGACGGGCAGGGAGTGTTGGCTGAACGAATAAACAAATGCATGACTGGACGTGTCAGGCCTCTTTCCTGCTCTGCGGGAGAAGACAGACTGTCATTCATTCACACGCTACCCCTTGCAGGACCTGACAGAGGCTTGACACACAGTAGGTCCCTGATAAACATCTGCTGAATGCACAAATAGGGAAACAAGCACCTTCACTAAACGATACTTGAGCAATCTCCGTAGGCATCTCCCCAGAGTTTTAGTCTCCAAGATAGAAAGAGGCTTTACATGAAGGCAGACAATCGTAATTATTATTGAAGGTGGCCTGTAACACATAATTAAATTGAGCCTGAAGACGATACAATGAAAAGGCCCCCTGCTTTCAAGATCTGCTTTTATTTTATATGAGATGGCCAAAAACAGTAATTTCCATTCCTCACATTTTCCATTAGAAGGACTGAATGTCTTAATTAAATGAACGTCCAACAGAACAGCCAATTTATAGAATTTTCTTGTCCCTTATTCATTCATTTCAGCACTTCCTGGAGCTTGAGAAATGCCACTGGATCTCTCTGCCGCCTGATCAATACCTGTGATTATGCCATCAGAACGCTGCTGCTTCTGCCTCTGCGGGGAGGAGCTGGAGCTGCCCATCCTCTGGACCTTGACCTCTGCCCTGTGGCCCCCTTGGTGGGGCCCTTTCTCTTCCTGCTACAGAGCTGCTAAGGGAAAGGATATTGGTGCTCCCCAACAGGGTGTTGGGGACAGGTCTCTGTCTGCGCTCCCTGGATTACAAGTGGCTGCCTCAAACCCTGGCCCCATGAGGGACAACTTCTAGACAATGGCTTAGATAAGTCTGTTGCAGCTTTACTTAAATTACTGGCTAATTTTCTTCCTTTCCGTTGGAGAGGAACAGAAGGAACATGTTGGTGTGGGAAGGTCCTTGGAGCCAGGTGGTCTAGGCTTTGAATCCAGGCTCTACACTTGCTAGCAATGCAACCCTAGAGGGTGGGCACTCAGTTCTGTTTTTCCGCTAACCATCCAACTCCTATCACAAATGATGCTATTTCAGGTAGGTTATATAACATAACCTTGTGTGCTTCTGTTTTCTCCTCTATAAAATGAGGGTAATAATACCTGTCTCAGAGAGATACTTGAAGATCAAACACGGTAACATATTTAAATGCAAATTCCTTCCAGGGCCTGCAAGGACCCCATGAGACTGCCCTCACCAGACTATCAACTCCCTGAAGGAAGGGACTTTGTTCAGTCACTGGTGTATCCCCAGAATTTAGGAGACTGCCCAGCATATAGTAGATGCTCAATAATGTGAATGAGTGTTGGTTGAATGATCTGCTCTTTCCTGCCTCTTTCTGATTTCACCTTGAACCCTATTCCTTCCTACTTCCTCTGTTCCATTACAATTGCCTCTGTTCTCCAAACACACTGAGTTCAAACCAGGCTTGGGGTGCTCACACTGACTGTTCCCGTTGCTGGGAATGCTCTTCCCTCCAATCTTGGTAGGGCTAGTTCCTTTTATGACTCATGTTTTAGTTCAAAAGTTATTATTCCAGCAAGGCCTTCCCTGATCACCCTTTCTGATGGGTCCTCCCATCTTTACCACATTATCTTATTTTACCATTTTCACTTATCATCTTGTTTATTTGTTTACTTGACTGTCGTCTCTCTTTTCCCGCTAGAATATAAGCTCCATGAGGACAGGGACCTTGTTTGTATTCTTAGTGCCTAAAGCAGGACCCAGCATATAAAAGGTACTCAATACATAATTCTTGGATGAATGAATGAATAAATAAATAAATAAATAGTAGACATTTTTGTTTTTTCAAGACCTGGGATGAGAATAACTAAGAACTCCATCCCTATTACCTCTCACTTTCCATATGAGGAAGCGCAAATTCATTAATATTCATAGAGTACATTTTAGGTACTGAGCACTGTGCTCACAACCATTTTTTTTTTTTTTGTGGTACGCGGGCCTCTCACTGTTGTGGCCTCTCCCGTTGCGGAGCACAGGCTCCGGACGCGCAGGCTCAGCGGCTATGGCTCACGGGCGCAGCCGCTCCGCGGCATGTGGGATCCTCCCGGACCGGGGCACGAACCCGCGTCCCCTGCATCGGCAGGCGGACTCTCAACCACTGCGCCACCAGGGAGGCCCTCACGACCAATCTTGAAAGTGGGCATTATTATCATCATTTCACAACTGGTGAAGCCGAGGCTTGGAAAGGATAAGTCACTTGAGTGAGTTCACACAGCTGACAGAGGAACGTAGATTCTGTCAGGTCTGTCTGACCTTAAAGTCTGTGTTCTTTCGTCAAGCTTCCCATAAAGATGGTGCCATTTCAGATCAAAACCTTTCTGTTCAACTATGTTAAAGAAAAAATTGGGTTTGCAAATCTCAAGTTGGGTCAAGAAAACTGACAGTTCTCTCTTCCAGATGCTTTGCTTTGCTACCATTACAGCTGACTTTGCAGTGATGCTGAGCCCCACCTTGGGGGTATGATGGAGACGGCCAGGTGATTGGCTTTTTACGATTGCCTTTCACTGACTTTTCTTCACTCATTTTCCCAAAGGATCTTTGGAGCACGAGGAAAGAACACACATAAAAGATGCATAGAGTGGCTGTGAACTTGGCTCTCAGAAGAGGACCACTAAAGGGTATCTTCACATACACTGCAAAGCTTTCTTCTTCACACTCAATACTTCACATCTCGAGCCATTTTGCTATGCGTGGCTGGTGAGGAAAATGCCACATTCCCTCTCTGATACTAAACTTTTGCTGATCAGGGACTTTTTAGTTGAAAATAAAGATTTGATTTTTACGACTTTCATCTATGATTGTTTCAAACAACACCATCACCAACAAGAGGAAATGGAGGAAATGGCCACTGTAACCTCTGTGAATAACTAGAGTTCACAGCCCATGCACACCAACAGTTCCCTTGACCCCAGGTCACTGTAAGAGATTGGCATCACTAAACCATTTGCAGCTGCTCCAAAACTGCAGCAGAACCAGGCTACTTGTTGCCTTCTGCAATAAAAATTTGTCCTTCCTGCCCATTTCCCATAGAATTAAGTCCCAACAATGAATTGTAGTCTTCAGGATTTCTAAGATCTGGTCCACCCTATCACTTCAGGTCTTAGCTCTCACTGATGTTATATTTGAGGCCATGCATCTGGTGGTAAGTGCTTAGGATTCAGGTAGATCTGATATTGAACCCTGGCTCTGCCACTTATGTGTACAATGTCACAGAGCCAGTCAATGTCTGTGCTGTTTATTCTCTGTTCCCTCCTCAGATCCATTCTCTGCCCTTCTCTGTGCTCAGAGGGGCTGACCCCTGCAGACTGCATCCCTGGGGCCCCTTGATAGCTTGCTTCTGGTTGGGTTCAGTCAATGGCAGGAAATGGCAAGAGACTGGAGGTCAAAAGGAGGAGTTTTCCCTACTCTCCATGTCCTTTGGTGTCATATTTCTAACAGTGGGTGCATCCACCCACAATTACAGCTTCTACCAGATGCCTTCTCCTTCATGGTTACAGCTTCCACTGGGCTTTAGTAAGTAACAATATCGTATTCCTTCCCTGCCTTGCCCTTCACCCTGAGGGTTGGTAATAGTTGTTCACTGTTTTTAGTGCCTGGATGCTTCACTGTCCTTTCTTGGTTCCCTTATCCCTGCCTATACCTCTAATAACACTTCTTCATTGGAAAGGTATTTTTGCTGGATATAGAATTCTAGGTTGACAGATTTTTTCTGTCGGGAGCCACATAGGAAGTGCCTTTGAGTCTCAGCACGGACGAGACCCTTAGTGTCAGCAAAGCTGGTGCTGTCAGGTATAAATATGGAGAGGTAAAGTTCTCCTCTGCAAAGCTGATGCTGTTGGACATAAAAATGGAAAAGCAAAGCTCTCGTTTGCAAAGCTTCCTGAACACAGGGTTTTCTACACTCCCCCTACCCTGTTGTTCCATGAAGAGCAGCTCCCTCCTGGTGGCTGGTGCCGTGTAATTGGTCTCTCTTGCCCAGTGCTGTAAGCTGGGCCCTCTCTGGAGGAGAAACCTGGGTTCCCGAAGACATGTGATCAGAGCCGGGGCCCCGCCAGTTGGCGAGGGAATCCCAGGGCAGGTGCTGGGCGTGGAGGCCACGGGGGCATAGGCTACCAAGGTGACAGAGAACTGACCTTCTCTGGGGGCGCTGCACCTCGCTCACTCGCACACCTCACATCTCCCTGCTTGGCCCCGGAGGATGGCTGGTTAGCCAGAGACGGGTAAGATTCCTCAGGGAAGGAACAACCTAAGACAGGCACAGTCGCAGAGGGGCCATCAGGAGAGAACTTGGGGGCCAACAGAGGTGGGGCACAGACCCTCACCCCCCCAACTTGTCCCCATGGCTGCTTCGCTTCCCACGCCCAGCTCAGATGGGAACCCAGGTAGCAGATAAGAGACCTGGCCAATGGCAACTGCTCTCCCGCCGCAGCAGGGCTTTGTTTCCCATTTTCTCCGTGGACTACAGCTTTCCTCTGTGTGGAAGCCAAGCTTTGCTCTGTGTGATTCCCCTTGTTTTCCCCTGCCTTTGCCTAAGGTGATTTTTATAGGATTGCTATTGGTGTTGGGAAAAATGTATAGTTTTAATGCAGGGGTTTAGAAAAGACCCCAATTTAGGGTAAAAACCAAGAGAAGGATTATAGCTACTTTGGCTCCTTTAATGATTATATTTGTTGGGGAAATACAATGGTGGGAACATTTCTGCAGCAGCTTTGTACTTTAAAAGAAAAATTGCAAGAGTTATGGCCTCCCAGTGGAGTTATAAACATGCTGGGAAATACCTGGGTATGGTGGCAAGGTTTTATGCAACAGTGGCTTTAATCAATGAGTTTACGGTACAATGTCCGTTCCCATGGTGTTTTAGAAGTATAAAAAATAATGTGTATTGTTTTGATTGTTTTGATTACTATTATAGGGTGAGAAAATCTGTGGATGAAATGTTGTATTTTTGCTTTTAATTGTTAATAGAATTATTTGCTTAAGTTTATAGCTTGATTGAGCAGAATGTGCAGGTACAAGAACACCTTAATCTTTTGAGAAGAATGAAGAAACCGTAAACAGAGTTCCTGATGTAGATGTGACCAACATGGACTTAACCTGTTTTGAGAGACTCTGGGCGATGGGAAAATTACCTAACCTGTTTTAATCAATCTGCTGATGTAAATTACCTTTGTTTTGTGGCCTATGTGGGGGAGTTTTTGGTGTGGGAATGAGGATGTTGAATTTGAAAATGAGATTACTTTATAGTATAAATACTTTGAAATCAGGAGAATAAATTTGTCAGAGCCTTGCATCCTTTGAGGTGTCTTGTGCTCTGTCCACGCCGACTCCGTCTTCCCCTTTGGGTGAAACCTGTTCAGCTGGGGCTGGTCCCCGGCATTTTCTTTCAGCATTTCTGTTTTCTAGTTTGTATGGTTTCTGATGAGAAGTCTGCTGTGATTCTTTTCTTTGCTCCTCTGTAAAAAATGCCTTTTGGGGGGCTGCTTTCAAGATTTTCTCTTTTTCTTTTGTACTCAGCAGTTTGAATATGATATGCATAGATCTATGTGTGTATAGTGTGTGTGTGTGTTTATTCTGCTTGGTGTTTTCTGAGATTTGGGGTCTGTGGTTTGATACAGATAATTCTCGACCATTACTTCCTCAAATGGTTCTTCTGCCTTGTTCTTTCTCTCTTCTTCTGGAATTCCAATTACACGTATATTAGAGCAGTTGATGTTCTCCAGTTCTTGGTGCCCTTTTCTGTATTTTTTTCATTCTTTTTTTCTTTGTGTTTTAGTTTGGATAATTTCTATTGACCTATCTACTTTCCTCGGCGGTGCCAAGTTTACTGATAAGCCCATCAAAGGCAGTCTTCACTTCTGTAACTGTGTTTTTCATTTCTAGCATTTCCAGTCAATTCTCTCTTTTAGTTTTCATTTCTCTGCTTCAATTATCCACCTGATCTTGCATGCCGTTCACCTTTTCCATTCGCACCTTTAACATAATTTTTGGTTATTTTAAATTCCTGAAAGACAGTTTCAACATCTGTGTCATATCTGAGTGTGGTTTTGATGATTACTTTGTCTACTGGGAGTGTATTGCTTTTTCTTGCCTTTTTGTATGTTCAGTTGAAAGTGTGACATCTTGTGTAATGCAGTAGACAATGAGGTAATAGATTTGGGGTATGAGTATGAGTTTCCTTCTGCTCAAACTTTAGTGAGAGAGTTTAAGTTAATTTAGGTAGGATTTGGGCTGGCTTTGAAATTTGTTACTTCTACGCTTAACCTTAGTGCATCACAGGCGTTACATTCCTCCAGCAATACCTTGAGTTTAGGATGTGAAACTGGTTTGCCAGAGGGTTTTCTTTCAATGTGTCTATTCTATTCTCAGTTTCAGGTCCCCTCTTTGTGCCAGGCCTTAGAAAGGGTCTCTTTTTAGCCTCTTGTATCTCTTTCCCAGTAGTAGGCTGCTTTTCATTGTTATGTTTAGCTTCTTAGCTAGTGGTGGTGGCTGGTGAGCTTGAGAGAATTCTCTTTTGTTCTGATTATGCCTCAATCTTATATTTGCACGTGTCCCTGAGTCTCAGGGGTGTGGCCTCTTCAATGCTCCTGCCCCTTTCAGGCTGTCCGTCTGGGCCCATTACATATTCCTGCTCCTCTTCCAGCAGTAGTTGGAAATTTTTTTCTTCCTTCATTCAGCTGCTATGGTTTTCCACCAGTACCTAAGTAGAATAGTGTGTGTTGCCCTCCTCTCCACAGATTAAGCCTTTTATTCCATGTGGGAGATCAGGTGAGAGGGGTCTGGGTGGAGCAGGCAGAAATTTGTGCCCCTCCCTCAGCAGCTGCTGTACCCCTCCCCCAGGTCTACCACAAGGGATATTTTCTTACATCTTTCCCTAGCCTTTTCTGTGAGTACCGAGCGGGGTTTGTGGAGAAAAGTTCCGGAGGATGTGGACTCTCCCAATTTCTGCAATCTCCAAGGGCTTCATACTCTCTTGCCAGTACACACTGAGCCTTTATAGATTCACCAAGCTGAACTTTTCCTTCCAGGGACTGGTTGCACCTACCAGGTAAGTTAGCGCTCACATCTTGTCTGCGATGTGACACTCTGTCTCTCCTTGGATTTGGCCACTTGGTTGCCCTGTGACTTCAGAGAAGGAGTTCAAGGAAAACTCATGAATTTGCCATTTGTTTGGCTTATTTTCATTGTAAGGTTGGGAACAATGCTCTTTCTAGCTCTTACATCCTCAAGCAGAAACTGGAAGCCAAGTCTCTTCATTGGAACCATTTGAACTGAATTCAATTTCCCGCTGGGAGTACTGATAGTGCTGGAGCTGCGATGTAAACCTAGTATTTTTCTCGCTACAGCATATTTTTTTCTTCCCTTCATTATCCCCCTTCTCTCCTGAATGTGAATTTCATTCATAAAATAGTTACTGAGCATCTACTAGGTGGCAAGCCCCAAGCTTGTACAGAGATACATTAGTTAGGATCTCAGAGTGGTTAGCTCGAGCATAAGGATGACAGGGGCTGTCACAGGGCACCATGGGATGCCAGAGCCACTTGCCCCTATGAAACTTACTCATGCCTAACCAGCAAGACAATTTTGGAACCCGCCTCAGCTCATCAGGCCATTTTCTTAGTCACCAAATGTCATCTGCCCAGGAGCCCAAGCCTGAAATTAATGATGCCACACGCTGGAGATGAAGAAGGCATTACAGACCCCTTTGAGGTTTCCTACCAGCAGACCTGTGGGCTGAGGGAAGAAAAGTAACCTTGATTCCCCAGAATTATAAACTCTTAAGTCAAGTTGTTCTAAAGTGTGTGGTGTTTATGTTAGATGTATTAATCTGTTGAGAGGATCGATAAAGCCAACTTGAAACTTGTTTCAGTAATAGCCCACGTAACAGGGAAGCCTGGGCTGATTTTTTTAAAAAGAATATTAGAGCATTTGGGTTTGGAATCCATTAAGCTGCCTCATGGAGCTAAAAGTGGGAAATTCACGGGAGCAATGTGCATTGGCAAAATCTGTCCAAATCTGTGCTGAGAATTACCATGATGATAATAATATCAGACCGTTACTTCTTGGGAGCATCATAGTTTGCAAAGTATTTTCACTTGCAGTATTTATTTAGTTTTTTGATCCCCATAATGGCCCTGAAATGGAGTAGATCAGGTGTTATTTCTGTCTGGTTGAGACTTGGGTCTGGAAGCCAGTCTGCCCCTGAATCACATGGCAAACATCCAGTGAAAATAGGTATCTGGTATCCTTGCTATGTTCACAACCTTTGACCCACTCTGCATGTCTTTTTCCAGCCCTTTTTTTTTTTTTCTTTTTTCCGGTACGCGGGCCTCTCTCCACTGTTGTGGCCTCTCCCGCTGCGGAGCACAGGCTCCGGACGCGCAGGCCCAGCGGCCATGGCTCACAGGCCCAGCCGCTCTGCGGCATGTGGGATCCTCCGGGACCGGGGCACGAACCCGTGTCCCCTGCATCGGCAGGCGGACCCCCAACCACTGCACCACCAGGGAAGCCCCAGCCCATTTTTGATACTCTCAAGGATCTAACCCCTTTCCTAGTTCATACCTTGATCCCTCAGACTTGACACTTGATTCTGCTCTTCTGGTCTGCCCTCTAATTTCTACCTACTTCAATTACAACTTTTGTCTGCTCCTTTGATTAGGTGACTCACAGCTGCTCCGAGGCCTTGGGTACCTTCCATGCCCAAACATCATCTCTGCAATTACTTGTACTGCCACTAATATTGCTTGAAATACTAATATTAATACTGCTTGAAATAATAATAACAACAGCAACAGCTATCAAATGAGTACTTGTGATGAGTCAGACACTGAGTTTTCCATGTTTTATCTCATTGAAATTTTGAACCTTAGACTAGCCCTATGAAAAAGGTACTATTTTAATCCCTACCATATAGTTAAGTTGCAAAGAATTTAGGTGAACCCAGTTAGTGTAATTAAAAGAACATGGACTTGTGTTTTGGCTCTGCTATGTGCTCACTGTGTGATTTTAGACTAGTTACCTAATCTCTCTGTGCCTCAGTTTGTTCATCTGTAAAAAATGGAATTGATAATTCCTACCATCTGAGGTTGCTGTGAAGATTAAATGGGAAAGAGCCTGGCACACAGTAGGATCTCAAAAAAAAGTGAATTTCACTTTTTTCTTTTAGGGCTTTTATCTTCTACTCCTGAGTATAGCTATCAAGTGGACACTTTGGAATTCTTCATAAAACATCAAATATGGCCGTATATTTCATCAAGGAAGACAGGGAGGGAGGAACAGGATGCTTCCTGGTAGAGATGTAGGAAATGGTTTTCAGTTTCAGGGCTGGTTGAGAGTAACGGCTGCAGTGATGTGTAAGCATTCAGTTTGGGACTTGAGGGCGTGACCTTGGGAACTAATTGAGTGTACCCACTTGCTCAGACAAAGAAACCCCTGTATCGGCTAAATAACGAATAAGAGATCTCCATTGGGCAATGGGGGGAAAATTGAATTATTTAACGTATTTCCATTTCAATTAGTTAATCAAGATAATTGTTGTTTTCCTGGATCTTTGTCTTTTCTTTGTAATTTACAAGGCCCTTGTTTGGAGAAAGGAATTTAGCCCGTGAACTCTGTATAAGCTGCTGTGACTTGTTTTGTGTGTGCAAATTATATTTAAAAATCGATTACAGCTCCCTTTGCTTTGGATTCTGGGATTGTGAGAAACTGATGCTTGATCAAGCTTGAGAAAAACTTACAGCTCAAGCATTCGGGTTCATTTGGGATTAACAAACTCAGCCAAGGGGCAGCAGGGCAGAGCTGAAAGCACATGAGCTCTGGCATCAGACAGACTTGGGTGGTGATCCCTGTTCTGCTGTGTTCTCACTACAGAACAGTGAACAAATGAGCCTCTCGGAGCCTCAGTTTCTGTTGCTGTAAAACAGATACTGTCACCCATCTTCCAGAGCTGTTGTGAGGACTGAATGCAATAATGCAGTTCCTAGCCCATCAGTGACGGGCAGCAAGGCTAGTTCCTTCCCCATCTTCCACGTACTCATCTAAGGGTCGTGTATTTGCCAGTCTCAGTTGTGTGGAACATGGCTAAGACCTCAAAAAGACGCCAAAGAAATCCAAGTAGAATAGATGTTACAAAGTCCATTCGTTAAAATACCTCTTAGAGGAACACCGTGGACATATATATTTAATTTTGGCGAGGATTATAATAAGCTGAATGTCTGGTTCTATGACTACACCAGTTAAGAAGCCCTACCCTGGATGAAGAGAAGGGAAGTGAGCTACTGAAGTCGGTCCCACGACTGAAACCAACAATGACACGATAGCGCCACCCTGAGGGAGGAGGTGGTAAAACTGTGGATTAGGCACAGGAGCTAATGAAAGAACAACTTAGAATCACTTCGGGCAGGGATGAAGGGTCCTATAGCTTCATTTCTTCACTTCCTGGCAACTATCTTCAAACAGCAGCATCAAATGCATTGTTGTTGCTTCCTATTAATGACCCTGACTCATAAAAGAAAGATTTCATTATGTCTGTATAATGTGTTTGAGAAGGGAGGCATGTAATGCACTTCATAAACTCCATCCAAAATGGTAAAAGTGCAAGAATTTTTTTTTTTTTTTTTTTTTTTTGCGGTACGCGAGCCTCTCACCGCTGTGGCCTCTCCCGTTGCGGAGCACAGGCTCCGGATGCGCAGGCTCAGCGGCCGTGGCTCACGGGCCCAGCCGCTCCGTGGCATGTGGGATCTTCCCGGACAGGGGCACGAACCCGTGTCCCCTGCATCGGCAGGCGGACTCTCAACCATGGCGCCACCAGGGAAGCCCGAAAGAACATTTTTGAAACTTAAAGATGTGGGCTTTGATTACATGGACAGTTCTTCCACATGGAACTGTTCTTTCTCCCATTGCCACATTTCTGGACACTGGTCATATGAAGATGCTAGCACTTAACCAAGTACTGATACTTTTCATCTACACCACCTCCCTGTAGTATGTTGGGCAGGTATCCTCTGTTTTCATTTTACAGAGGTGGAAACTGAGCCCTAGAGAGATTAAGATCATCGTGGAGCTGGATTCAAGCCCAACTCCTCTGACTCCAAATAGCTCACGCCTTTTCCACTACACCATGTTCCTTCCTAGGAGTAATCATCTGGGTTATTAACATGCAGAACATATAATAGGTCATGGTTTGCATCCCAAGTGAATTAAAATAAAACACATCCACAAATTAACACTTCATCAGTTCACCTCTAATCCTACAATGCATCCATGAAACAAAACCATCACACAGCCTGGTCTTGGTACTTACTCGTAAAATGTGGTCCATCCATTTTCATTGCTTTTGGTTGCCAGAAGGCCAGAGTTGCTGTGGTACGTCATCATGGCCAACTCGTGTCCTTGTGTGGTCACGCTCTTGAGTGCACTGTTGGTGCCCATGGTCACCCAGTACACTTGGCCATCTGGGACCACCAGCCAGAGGGGCATCCCTGTAGAGTCTCTGCGGACGTTTACCATGTTGCCGTTGCTGTCTGTGATGAGCGTGATGTCGCCATCCCCAGTGTAGGTAAAGTTGTACAGGTAATCTCCTGTGGGTAGGCTCTGGGTGTACAGATGCTTGCCACTGGTATCAAACAGGTAGAGCTCCTGGTCGACTGGGGAGGACAGCTCATACATGTTCTGGGTGTTGAGGAAAGGCTTGTTCTTCCTGATAAACCGGATTCGGATATTCCCAAGGTCAGCCACATAGAGCTCCCCGTCAGCACACACAGCCAAGGAAGACGGGGTGTTCAGCTTTGCATCCTTGGCATAGCCATCGTCTCCAGAGAAACAATCACAGTTGGCATCATTTTTACAGTCACAGCCACTGGGGGCCCCGGCAACCAGTGAGATCTCTCCGCTGGTGGTGACCTGCCTGATGCGGTTGATCTTCTTCTCGTCGGTCTCAGCGATATACAGGACCCCATTGTGAGAGACAGCCAAGGCAGTGGCCGACTCCAGGGTTGCGTGGATGGCCACCTTGCTCAGCAGGAAGTGGTCGATGCCGGGCACCTGGCAGTGCATGGGCCTCCCGGCGACAATGCGAACCTGGTGGTTTTCAGAGATCTGCAGGACTACGTTGTTGTCCAGGACATAGAGGGAGTTGTCCATCGGGTTGGTGGCTAAGTCTGTGGGCCACTCCAGGCGAACCTGACAATGGAGAGACAGACACTCAAATGCCTGGCCAGGTGCCCACCACTGATCATCCCACACCCTTTAGAGCCCATAACAATGTCCCAAGTGCCAGCACATGGCAGTCCCGCCTGATCCCCGCAGCAGCCTGTCATCCACCATGGATATCAGCCCCCGAGCAGACAGAAAGCATGCAAGAGCCCTCACGGAGACATCTGGTGGTCTACGTTAGACTGACAAAAACACGAAGAAGGGAATAACAAATAAACAAAAAAAGCAGGCGAGAGGAGAGACTTTGGAGTCAGACAGGCCTGGGTTCAGACCCTAGTTCCCCTACTTGCGACTGTGGGCAAGTTACTTTACCTCACTGAGCCTCAATGTTCCCATCTGTAAAACAGGAATGACAGTGGCACAGAGAGTCTGACCCTCCATAAGTGCTCAGATAATGGCAGCTAATGTGGGAGGTGGGGGGGGGGAAGGCAGATGGAGTCTGGAGGCTGAAGTAGGAGTAAGAAAGATGCTTCATGCATTGTCGCTACACGCATGAAGGATGATTTCTCAATTCTTTGAGTTCATGGATTAATACACGGCTAGGTGCTGGGGATGTAAAGAGAAAGTAACACTGGCTCTTGTCTGACATAGTTCCAGACCTGTGATTCTCAAACCTGGCCACACATTCAGATTACCGATGGTGATTTAAGAAAGTACTGGTGCTCAAATCCCACCTCTGATCAATTAGATCAGCTCCCTGGGCGTGGGGCTCGGGCAGAGGCATGAAAGCTTCCTGGCTGATTCTAACGTGGGGCTGGAAATCATAACTGGATCTTTCTCCTTCAAGGGTGATCACTGGACTGGCAGCGTTGGCGTCACCTGAGAGTTGGTCAGAAAAGCAGAATGGCAGGCCTCACCTGAAACCTACTGAATCCGAATCTGCATTTCAACAAAACCCCTGGGAGGCTCCCGTACACACGGAAGTTGGTGAAACCTTGCTCTCGATAATGGTTTCTAGCACCTCAGAGAACAGGTCCACCTGGGAGAGATTAACAACATCGGCTACGGGAGTGAGGGGTTCAGAGGTCCTGGGCCCCATGTCTGAGCCTCCTCTGAGCCAGGTCAGGAAGCTGGCAGGGATCACAGGTGGGCAGGCAGGGGATTGCAGCCAGCAGGTCTGAGGCAAGGATGCTTTGTTTCTTGCCTGGGTGGCCGTGGAGGCTGGGACGTTGGGTACATCACCCTGGGAGGTGCTAGCACTAAGGGAAGCCCTTTGCCAATTGTGTTCCCCACGAGATCCAGCCATAGTGCACATGGGCTGCCAGCTGCTCCCTCCAGCTGATTTTTCTACCCCACCCCTGGGGGCTCATTGCCTTAGGTTCCCGAGCCCCCTTCTAGTCCTTGACATTCAGTCCAATTTGGGGCTTATTTAAGCAAGTATAAACCTTTGGATAAGCAATTTCGCTTCCAGAAATTCACTCTTGTACACCCCTGTCTACAGAGGTGCTCATCACAGCCATTTTTAATAATGGTAAAAAACTGGAACCAACCCAGATGCCCAATGACAGAGAATTGGCCAAATAAATTATAGTACATTTAGTTCATACATTTAAGTTAGAATACTCTGTGTAGCAGTTCAAAGTGATGTTATAGATGAATATTTAATGACGTGGGAAGATGTTTGCTATGTATTAAGTGGAAAGAACAGTCTGCAGAGCTGTAAGCACAGTTTGATCCCAATTGGGGGAAAAAATACAATAAATTAGATAGATTATGGATAGAAGGGAGAGTAAAAGCTTGAGGGGTATACATACACCATTATCTGGATGAGAGGTAGTTTTAACTTTCTTCTATGTCATTTTAAATGTTTTATATTTTCTGCAATGTGCATGTGGTAGTTTACTAATGTAAAAAGAAGCTCCAGAGATAATATACACATGAGATGTGGCCACCTTTATCTATCTGCCCCTTCAGCTCAGGGCCATTCTCAGAATGGCATAGGCCCCGGCCCAAGGCCGTTGTTCCAAGAGTCTGCTTGCTCCCTCACCCCAGCCTGGGTCCCTCTGCTCCCCAGGGCGGGGGCCCCCCCGAGGCAGCCAGTGGCCCGTCCGGAAGCCCAGAGCCCCGCCCCGCAGCTGGGCTGCCTCCCTCGCCCTTCCCAGTGGTCTCTGGAGCACAGCATCTCCAGTGCCTTCGGCTGCATCAAGAACGCAGTTCACCTGAAAGCGACAGGGGAATTTTCAGTTTCTGAAAGCCCATTTCTTGTCAACACTGGCTGCTAAATCTTTTATGCCCTCTGGTCCTGTGGCACCTTGGGGACATACTTGCTGAGACCTCCGCCTGTCATTATGGTCAAAAGACGATGGCGCCCTGATGGGTGGGTGGGGAGGGGGGCGGAGGTGCCAGGGGAGGGAGAGGGAAAGGAAGGAGGGGAGGAGGGAAGAGCAAGCCTTTCCTGCTCTCTCCTGCACGCCCATGTGCACACAGGCACCTGGGAAAGAAGGAGCCGTGCCCTTGGAGTCACAGTGCCTGCATGATGATTCTGGACCAAGTACCTACGATTCTTTGATTTTACCTCCCTGTTAGCGATGATCCTGTGGAGGCTTCATTTCCCATCACCAGAATGGAGGGATGAGAGTTTGCGATTTCTGAGGTCCCTCCGGCTCCCACATTCTATCGTCCTGAGACGGAATGGAGCTCCCTCGCCCCATCCTCCAGAGCATTCTGTGCCTTTGTTAAAGCCCTCTGAGCTGACTACCTTGTTGCAGAGTTACTTGCAAAAATGGACTGTCAAATGGGTGAACGAATGACTGACTGGTGAATGGCATAGAGAGAGCGAGGGATTTGGGGTCAGGACAGCACACTTCCTAGCTCAGTCCGCCAATGTCCACAGGTGTGATCTTCCTCAAGTTACATAAACCCTTTGAACTTCTTTCCCCATATGTAGAAGGTGGTAATAAATATTACATAAGAGAAGTTGTGAGGATCAAATGAGACAACTCACAAAGAAATTCTTGGTAAATTATAAAGAGAATGAATATTTATAGCCTATTATTAGCTGCCAGACACTGTGCTAGGCTCTTATGAGATATTTATTACCACCTTCTCCATATGGGGAAAGAAGTTCGAAGTGTTTTACGTGATGTCGTAAAAAAATTTCATTTCCATACCCCTGAGGGAACCTAGCACAGGGCTCTGCATTTATAACCACATTTTCTTTCACTGAGCTTCAGTTTCCTCATCTATAAAATGGGGTACGTAATACCTACCTTGACAGATTATGGTGACAGCTAAACAAGAAAAGTGAAGTCGTAACCTTTCTGTATCCCCATTTCTAACAGTGCCCGGCACATACTAAATTCTCAGGAAGTCATTTTGGACTCTGCGGACAGAGTTATACTCTGTGTCTGTGGTGGCCACAGGCTGCAGAGTTGAGCACTAATCCTGTTTTGAACAGGCTGCAGCATCTTCTGTTCCTTCTCTACTCTCTGCCTCCCTCTAGTTTCTCCTCTGGCCTGGTCTTCGTCCCCTCCCAGAGAGTTCCTTGGTTTTCCCCTTTGCACCCTTGTGTGAGCTGTGCTCTCATCTCTCTGCCTTACCTCCCTGCTCCACAGGGCACAGTAAAGCAGCTGCGTGTTTGTGACAGAGGAATCTCTGAGAATGAAAGCCAGGCCCCCTTCCCGTACATGTATATAAGAGGTTATGCCTGTGTTGGAGAGTTTGGTAAAAAGGATCCCATGCTTAGATTCAGAGGGGGGTGTTGAGGACCATGGCCATAGAGATTTCAGTCCAGGATTTCTGAATTTAAGTGTGGGTTTTTTTCCCCCCTCCACTCTATGCCCGTTGTCTTGCAAGCCTTTGATCGGGCTGCTTGGCAGTACTTCTAGCTAAAGTTAAACAATTTTCCCATGTGTAGACTGAAAATTTTCAGCACCCTCTGCTGGCTGGTGGAGGGCCCATTTTGAGAACTGAAAATACTTGGACGCACATCTTCAGGCCGTGGCAGCTTCCTGATGGATAAATCATGGTTGCTTACAGACTGGAGAGGGAAACTCTCAAGCCAGCAAGGGGAGGCCTGCCATACTGGAAAGACAGGTGGCAGAGAACAGATTCCACACTGGAGCATAACGATTATATTAGCTGGTGCACACCAGCATCTGACAGGGAAGGGACATGGCTGCTGGGCCGTCGGCAGCAGCCCTGAGTTCTGGGGAAGGGGCTCTGCGACACACATCGGTAGTAGGGACAGGCATGACCAGAGAGGTCTCCCAGCTGCCGCCCGCTGAGTAGAGGGAGCAGGTCTGCGGTCAGTGGCAAAGGGCCCGTGTGCAGGCTCCCCTAGAAGCGAGGGGGTTTAAAAAGCTAAGTGTGCCCACTGCTGACACCAACTCAAAATCTAGTGTGATTCGAGCCTCCTTATTCCCTTGGTTTTGCTAATGTTGGCAAGATGGATGTTCACTGATTCGGCACCAGCCAGGTCCTGCTAAGGGATCTAGCAATAAGGGACACACCCCTTGTCAAGTCACTGCAGGACAAACCAGGGACATGCTGAACAGCCAGAACCTTGTGTCTTTCTTGGGTCTACACCGGGATCCTAGCACCCACCTGCTAAGGTCCAAACTCTGGTATGGTAAGGTAAGTCCTTCCCTAACTGGCCCCAAAGCATGCCTCCAGTTACAACTCCTGGTACTTCCTTCCAAGAACCCTATGCTCAGTGTCCAATTTTCCAATGTTCCTTGAACGTTCCAGGCCCATTAACATCTTTGTACCTTTGCACATGCTGTTTCCTTGTGTGAAATGTCTCCTTTCTTCCAACAAACTCCTATTCAACCTTCAAAACCTGGCACAAATGTCACCTCCTTTGTGAAAGCAGGACTAGAATTTCTGTTTATCGGTCACCTCCAGAGTGTCAAGCAGTGCTAGGAGGCCTGCGTACACTGTTTCACATATTCTTAAGGCAATCCTCCCAGGCCAATGCCAATTACTTCCATTTTACAGATATGAAAAGTGAGGCTCAAAGGACCTCAGCAACGTGTCTAAAGTTACACAGCTAGTGAATGGCAAAGCTGGGATTCAATCAGTCAATCAACCAACTAATCAACCAACAAATATTGGCTGTGCTCCTGTGCATACCAGGTACCCTGGTTACAGTAGAGGAAAAGATGGACAGAATTCCTGTCCTCATGTAGCTTACAGTCTAGAAAGAGAACAGACAATGTTCAAGTATCTATAAGTGCTTCCAAAGTGGGAATTCAGAAGGTTATGGATTTAAATTCACACTGTGTGAGGCTCTGCTGCCTTCGAGGCTTCCTGAGGCAAATTTCTTCACTGTCCCCCGAGCCTCCTTCTGTCACCCACTTGTCACCTCTGATGGTGAACTTCCAGAGAACCGCGCCGTGCCCTAACCATCTGCGTGTCCTTAGTGCACTTCACCGAGAGTGTGCTTACGGCCTTGTGCAATATAAAGATGAACGGCCAGCAGGCTGGCTGGGGGCCGGCGAGAGGATGAGTGTGCAGACCCAGGGCTCTAGCAAACGAAGCTTTCTCCTTTTACCTGAGAAATATCCATGACAGAATCACAGCTCAGGGGCCGGGCTGAGGTAAGATCGTTGGAGCCCAGCAGAGTGGAGATGACCCCATTCTGATCAATGCGTCTGATCATGGTGCCATCCACAAAGTAGATCAGCCCGGACTTGTCCACCGTGATGCCTGGGGTAGAGAAGCCAAAACAGGGGATTCAGCCTTTGAGGTGGCAACAACACACATACTCATGGAAACCTGCGGGTGGACAGAGCACCTCCCCCTTTGTGATTTGATTAGCTTCTTCCAACAACATTCATGCCCTTTCTAAAGACGAGAAGACAGCTGCCCAGAGGCTTGTACAAAGCAGAGATTAGAACCCAGGTGTTCAGATTCTCCAGCCCTCTGGTCCTTCCACGTTGCTGCCTCTGGAGAATTTCACCTATCGTCTTAGCCATGCACTACATATGGACTCATAACTTCTGGGAGTTTGTTAAGCGCTAGAGGTAGTGGCAAGGAGGAACTTTTTCAATGTCAAAACTGTGGATTATTTAAATTAACCTACTTCTGAAGACCTGTAATTATAATAATCAAATCCCTTTTTGGCAACAATTTTTCTTTTCTTCCAAGATAATCATCCTTCACATTTTTCTAGTCTATTACTGTTTTATTTTTTTTTTATTTATTTTTTGGCCGTGCCATGCGGCTTGCAGGATCTCAGTTGCCTGACCAGTGATGGAACCTGGGCCCACTGCAGTGGAAGTGTGGAGTCCTTTCCACTGGACCTCCAGGGAGTTTCCTATTACTATTTTAGTTTCATTGGTTATTTCAGAATTATAGAGCCTAAAAAAACAATCCTTTGGATTTGTGTAGGGAAGACTGGTGAATTTAATTTCTTAAAAAAGGCACACTGAAAGGAGAAGTCATAATTATTATTCAACATCACTTCCTCCATTTGCTAGACCGTCCCACCTGTTGACTCTCCCCAGCCAGCTGTGTGACCTCAGGCAAGTCACTGGATGTCCCTGCATTTGTTTTCTCAGCTGTGAAAGGAAGGGATTGTTCTAGATCTATATTTCTAACTTTTGGATGTGTGTGACAATCACCTGGGAGCTTGCTAAAATGCACCCCCTAGGTACCTGGTTCAGAGAATCTCAAGTGGAGCCTGAGCATCTATCTGTATTTTTGACAAGCACCTTGGGTAATAATGATACAAATCAAAGTTTGAGGACTACTCTAGTAAATCTTTTTTTTTTTTCTTTTTTTTTTTCGGTATGTGGGCCTCTCACTGTTGTGGTCTCTCCCGCTGCGGAACACAGGCTCCGTACGCGCAGGCTCAGCGGCCATGGCTCACGGGCCCAGCCGCTCCGTGGCATGTGGGATCTTCCCGGACCGGGGCACGAATCCGTGTCCCCTGCATTGGCAGGTGGACTCTCAACCACCGCGCCACCACGGAAGCCCAAATCAGTACTTCTTAACCAGTGATATGTATCAGAATCACCTGAAGATTTTTTTTTTTTGATATATACCTGCTTGGTCTCACTCCTGGAAATATTAGTTCATAGGGTGGCTGGGACCGGGACCAAGTCTTGTTTTAAAAACACTCAAGGGTGATATTGATACCCCAAGTCGAGAATCACGACAGGTAGACATGCCCCCTCAAAATGTGAACTGCTCAGGGGTCCTGGGGCTGAGAGGCAGACAGGATGTGCCCCTGAGGAGCACACATTCTAGATGGGTAGGCCTGGGAATGAGAATGGACCCAGGGAGTGACAGAAGCCGGGAAGGTTCACGGGAAAATAAAGGAGATTCAGGTCAGTTTCATTCTGTTCAGTTTTCTCTGGGGCAGGAACTGAAAGAAGGATCAGCAAAAGCTTCACAGAGGTGGAGACACTTGAAGTATAAAGCTTTCCAGCTGTACAACCTCAGGGGAATCACTTTACTTCCAAGCCTCGGTTTCTTCATGGATAAAATGTGGACAATAATGTCTGACCTGTAATAGTTCGCCCTCAATAATTATTAAGGACGTACAATTATGAGAACACGGAACCCACTTTGTGCTTGCTCTCAGACCCCACGTGTCTATGACCGGTCAGGAGGGTGGAGTTAAGACACCCAAGGGCCTCTGAGTGTGAACACCCATGGGAGCTGTGGTTCTTCCTGCCCCCTCCTCAGGCTGTTCAAGGCTGGAGACTGATTTCACACGGAGGACCCGGCAGCCTCAAAGCGGGGGAAGAAGCCTTTATTCTGTCCCTACCTAGAACGTAAATTAATTATATTCTTTAAGCACCGAGACAGGAGCTTTCTTGTCTGCCTGGCTATGCTCAGTCTTTCTCTTCCATCTGCTGGGACGGATGAGTGCTACAGGAACAATTGGGTTTCTTGTTTACAAAGTTGGCTGCACAGGCTAATAGAAGCAGTCTGTCCCCTGATTAATTACTTCATTTTGTTCTCCTTTTACTGTGCTATATAGATGGACATCTTTTCTCCTCCCTGCCGCACAGTGTCTGCACATTGTGGTACCCTTGTCATTTCCATCTGGGTTAATTACAGGCTTTGGGGAGACTTCACTGTCACTGCATCTATGCGTGTGTATGTGTTTGTGAGGGGAGGGTGGAGAACACACATGTGGAGAGCAACTGAGAAAAGATTTTGAGAAAATAAAAATTCTCAGAAAAAACTGTTTTAATTCTAAGAGAACAGAAGGTTGCGACCAAAAGGGCTCTCGGGGACCATCTGCCCAATCCTTACATTTACTAACGGGAAACCTGAGGCCCAGAGAAGGAGGACACAAGAGCCGGGAGTGGCAGAGCAAAATTGTAATGCAGGGTCCCTAAGTGCAAGCCCAGTGTTCTTTCCACTCCAGGCTACTCTTTCAGTATTAGGAAATCACGATTAGGAAGGAGATTAACCACAGATGTCACAATATTTACCCCGTGGAGTCACCAGCTGACCACTTCACATATGTGGTAGAGACATATGCTATTAAATAATATGATACATTGTATGCTGCACATACAACATAACAATAATAATACGAACTACTCATTTATGGGATGTTTATCACGTGCCTGGTACTACTGTCCTAAGCAAGCATTTACATTCCTGGTAATAGTTAATCTGTACTACAACTGTGCAGTGTATTTCTATTTCATAGAGGAGGCAGATGGGGTTCAGAGAGGTTAAGCAACTCACCCAAAGTCACACAGCTATTAGGTGGCAATGTGTGAATTTAAATATAGGACTCCTGAGTGTGAAGTGCACTGTGGCTTTTTGGAGGAGTAAGTCAGCTTTCATTTGGAAACCTACAGCTTTCATTCAAAACCACGCCCTGAAATCTGGCACTATTTTAAAAAAACTATCACTCATGACATTTTTATAGGACATCATATGAAATATATTAATTTTGACCCTCAGAACAATCCTAGGAGGTGGACACAGAAGATACTATTACTTCTATTTTATTGTTAAGGGCCATGTGGCTTAGACACTATAGGTCATTGGCTTTAGGGCCTGCAACATGGTAAACATACACTGATGGGTGTCTGTTGACAATGATGGCATCTCCTCGAAAAAGCTTTCCCAGTCTCTTGGACACAGGGACCTCCCTTGGCTCTGGACTTCCATGCACAGTTCCTTTTCCTTGCGTCTCAGGGAGCACTTCTCCCCCTCTCCCATCTGAGAGATTCACATTCAAGTCTTATTTTTCTGCTACAGTGAACTTATTTATGCAAGTACATTGCACTGCATGCTCAGTAAATACTTGCTGAATGAGTGAATGGAAAGTGATTGTGGGTATGAAGCGGTCCAACTTTTTGAAGCACTCAGAATTGAAGCTTAGAGTTAACCCATCCTATAGCACATGAACATGTGCAAAGATGATACACTGCCATGTTTTTATCAAACAATAACATGAAAGGTAGCATAAATATCCAGCAGGAGGGTATTGATAACTAAATAATGGGACATCCATTTGCTGGGATAATATATAGCTATTAAAAGCAAGTACACCAAAGACTCTTTAATGACATGGGGAAACATTTGCGATATATCACTTAGGAAAAAAAGTAGGTTGCTAGAACAGGTTGTTTAATGTGATTTCATTTTGTTTGTTTCTGGTGAGCATTATATGCACAAGAACACTTAGAAAAAAGACTAGGGGGAAAGACAGGAAATGTTAACTGGGAAAATTTCTGGCAGGTGGAATTATGACAATTTAAACTTTCCTCCGTAGAGTTCTTAGCGTTTTCCAACATTTTTTTGTAATAATAAACAGATATGTCTTTTGGAAATGGAAAATACCCCAATAAATGTTACTGGGAATGTTTAAAAGCAAGGCCTTACCCCTGGGGTTGGTCAGTGTGGCTTCCGTGGCTTTTCCACCATCCCCACAGCGAGTGTCATCAAAGGGGAGGCACTGGTCACCTGTCCCCGCCACCACCTCGGAGTTCTTGACGAGGTCCTTCACCACCACGGTGGACTTGATCTTGAAGACCCGCCGGCTGTTGGTGTCCGAAAGGAAGACAGCCCCGCTCGTGGGGTCTGTGGTCAGGTAGTACTTGTGTGCTGGGCTGTGACTGGAAAACAAGGACATGGCAGTTGGTGAGCACTTTCTTCTTTCCTAACAGGCAGCCGGAGATGCATAACTTGAGTCCAAGTAAGAAAAGTCTTATGGGGACAATGTCCTTATTTGGGGTGATGGTTGCCCAATGTTTCTGACCTCTCTGCTTGGCCTAACGATCCCTCCCACCCAACTATGAATGCAAATGCCTCTTGCCAAAGCCCGTGATGCCCAGTGCCATGCCCATACCAGGTGCTCAGTAAGCGTTTTCTTAAGACTCTCCGTGAGGCTTACCAGAGGCGGCCTGTAAATCCAGACCAGAAACACGAAGACTCTGACTTTAAAAAACACTTCAGAACAAAATGACACACCAGCACTCCCCCACAGCAGCCCCACCCCCATCTGGGGACTGACGGCTAAGGCCTCGGCCTGACTGGACACCAACCAGTGTCCATACCATCTTCTGTGGACGCTCATGTGACACTTATCAGGAGCCCAGCAGTCTCCCTAGTGCAGACAGACATAAATGAATTGCAGGATTAGTTTGTAATTTGCAGCAATAGCCAAGGAAGAACAAACGGAAGAGAGGAGCAGTGCTGGGGATAGCTCTGATGCTGGAAAACAGCCACAAAGGCAAGGCTGTGCTAACAGAAGAAAGCGAAGCTAGACCACGACTGTACAGAGGGCTTATGGAGACAAGGCACCACCTCTAGGCACTGGGCAGGAAAACTGTGTGGGCTTTGGGGTGAGCTCAGTCTGGGTTCCAGGTCTAGCTTTGTTATTTCCTGGTTCTGAAACCTGGGCGAGTTACCTGGCCTCCTGAGCCTCAAGTTTTCTTCATCTGCAAAACGGGGATGTGAACAGCTCCCCTGCTGGTGTATTGGGAACATTATATAAAACCATGTATGAAAAATACTCGGCAGATACATGGCACGTAGTACTTAAGAATCATAATCGTTATTTTAATTATTAGTCATTATGTCTGTTTTTGCATTTGGACAGGACTACAGAGTAGGTATCTCTTATTAAGGCTGAATTTTCCTATCACAAGGTATGATTTACAATTTCTTCCAGGTCTAGGCTGTACTGGAGTCAGACTCATAACTCCTGGGAAGCTAACGATCGGTTCCTGCACGTGGCCTGATCATTGCCAGGGCTTCAGACTGCATCTAAATATTGCTAGTCTCTGGGACTCCAAGTCTCTGGAAAATCTTCTGATTCAAAGGAATAAGGAATCTCCTTCTGTTCAGCCTGGACGGCCTGGCACTGGCCATTTTCACCGGACGGTGGGACACACACCATGCTAAGGGATTCAGGGCACAGACTGAGCAGTGTCTAGAGCCCCAGCACAGTAGGGGCACTCTATACCCCTGCAAGGTACAAGTAAGAGGACCAGAAGAGACTAGAAAGAAGCTATTTTGCATCTCATCAGGCATGCAAGTTTTGGGTCCTTTTGAAAAACAAAATTTTATTTTACAGATTAGTGGGTTTTGAATTACATATGGAGACTGAGACACTGTAATCTTCAGTGTCAGGTTCTCTGAAGGTCTTAGTCTGATTGTTCCTCATCACACCCATCCCTTGCTTTGGGCGGTGTCTTGGGGACTGGCCAGGCCTCCAGACTCAAGGCTTTCCTTCCTGTTTCCTCTCCCTGAATACGACGAAGATGCCATGCTCTCCTCCAGCTGTCCTGCCTCTCTAGTCCTGACCCGCCTGTCTCATGACCTCCTCAACAAAGGGCAGGTCTCTGCCTGCAGCCCGGGTCCTCCCCTAGCCATTCCTCCCCGATCTAACCCCAAACCCAACACGTCACCTCAATGCTTTCCCTTCCAGGACCTTCCAGGACCCTCCATGTCTTACAGGCTCATTCAGACTCCTCAGCCTGGCAGCACACAAGGCCCCTCGTGCCCGGCGGCTGCTCCGTCCTCCCAGCCTCTTTCCTGCCATTTCCTCACAGACCCCCTGTGCTCAGTCCCTCAAATGCGCCATCACGCCCCTTTGCCCCTGCTCTTCCTGTTCTGGGGAATACCCCGGGCCCCCTCTTTCTTAGCCTGCTGAACTGCTACTCATTCTTCAGGTGTCAGCTCAGATGGTACCTCTGCTGGGAAACCTTCCCTGACGTCTCTTCCCTGAGATTCATATCTGTTCACATCTGGGTTACAGGACACTTAACATAATGCTGTGGCTATTTATTTTTGTGTCTGTCTCCCAAATACTTGGTGGGAAGAGACGGGGTTTTATTCTTTTCTGTATCTCCAATGTTCAGCTTGGTGCCTTCTAGCCCACAGCAGCCATTAAGTGGACGGACTCTCCATTTTTAGTTTATTTAAACAGCATTTTCAATCAACTTACTTAGCTTTTTTTTTTTTTACTTCTCTTTTGGGGGTGGTGGTAACAGGAGAGAGGTCCTGTTTATCTTGAAATGTCCCCTGTGACTAGCCCTATAACGCAACACGGATTTAATCTTCCCAGATGGCACTGATTCTGGCTAAATAAGATGCAGTGACCTTAGATCCTACTCTGCAATGCTGGGGCAGCCTTGATCTTTCTGCTTCCTGATGACGGCTGGAGGAGGGGGTGATTCCTTCATTTCTTCGCGTATCACACTCATGATAAATGGTTGCTATCCACCTTGGCAGAAAATAGGTCCTTGAGGGAGTCTGGTGGGGGGCCCTGTCCACTTAGATTAGCCCCCGCCCGAGGTTTCAGCTGATGTCTTTCTGCACTGCCCTGGGGAAGTACCACTTAGGTGACGTTTCTCAGGTCCGTGAATTCCAGAAGAGGGTGGCATGGTCAGGATTGTCCTGTGGCCCCTCTTTTGTGCTCAAGGACAAATGTGCGGTTGGGGGGGTCAGTTAAGTGCAGGGGAGAAAGCACTAGCTTTGAACTGAGAGGATGTGGGTTCTCCCGTGGGCAAGTCACCTAAATCGTCCAAGCGGTAGGTCCCTCAGGGTCGAATGATGGCATCTCTGCTCTGCTTTGCTCACAGGATTGTCATTAGGAGTGAATGAAATTATCCAGCTCAACGGCCCTTTCCAGTTGGCAGAGAGCTCTTGGATAATCTTCAGCTCACTTCTTCCTCAGGCCACCCGCACCGGGAGCAGCGCCTGGACCTCTCCCAGGAGCAGCGCGACCAGAGCTGCCCGCTGCTGGTACGGAAGCACCTGCTACTACCTCCAGGTGCCAATTTGTCCCAGACACTGTGCTAGCATTTTATATGCACAACCTCATTTTCGTCACAGCTACCACAGAAGGCAGGTGCTTTTTATTTATTTATTAAAAAAAAAACTTTTAGAAATGAGATGAGAGAGGTGAAGTGACTTGAGCAATGCCAGAAACTGCTAAGCGGCATGATGGATTTCCATCTCTGATGTGCTGGACATTGAAGTCTGTGTTCTTTCTACTTCCCCACACTGCTTCTCAGGGCCTAGAAAGCTCCACTGCCTTTCTCTCCAGGGCACCTGCTCATCTCTTGGGGTTTAGCTCCAGCATCACCTCATCTGGAATACCTACCATTCCTGGATTCCTGGGACCCTGCTTTTCCCTCTTTCTTTTGTTGTGGTCCCACGAGACCCTCAGCAGATTATACTTTTAGTACTTCTGGCACCTTAAGACCCTTTTCTGCTTAGCTGTCTGCCTCTTCAAGGACATCTTGGCCTCCTCAAGGGCAGGGCCTGGCTTCAAGTCCCTGGTGCTTAGCACCGGGCTGGTGCAGAGCTAGTGTTCCAGAAAGGCCTGCTGAATTTATGAATCAGTGAGTGAAGGATGGTCCACCTGTCTGGGATTAGAGACAGGAAACATCCACCGCTAAGGGTCTTAGGGTGATGGTTCTGAATATGGCTACACATCAGGTTCACCTGGAAAGCTTTTTGAAAAAAGCCTCACGCATCACATCCGAAGGGCCTGGGCATCTGTCCCTTTAACATCAATCACTCCAGCGATTCTGAGGCACAGCTGGATTTGGAAACCATGGCTTTAGGAGCAGTGCTTTTCAAGCTTTAATGTACCCACGAATCATGCTAAAATGAAGACTGCAGTTCAGCAGTTCTGGGTGTGGCCTGAGAGCCTGCATTTCTAACAAGTTCTCAGAGGATGCCGATGCTGCTTATCTGTACTTGGAGGAACAGGGCATTACTTAGAATACTCTGCAAGCCATAAATGCATGAGACGGGAGATGGCCTAACTCTGAGACCCACGCCTGGTTCTGTGGACAGGGACCGCATCTGATCCGATTCTGATCCCCGGTATCCTGAGGAGGGCTGCGTATAGAATACGGTCATTCTTTTCTACTTCCTTAAACATAAGCCTGGTATCTCTGGAAGCTACGAAAACCTTAGAGGCTATAAGGTAGCAATCCTGAAGTTACTGAGCTACAGTGAAGCCTCACTCTGCCCTCTTTCTGGACAATGTAGGGAATTTCCTAGTAGGAGCTGTGAGCCCAGAAGTCTCTTGGGACGAAAGGCAATCTATTCCCTGCTTGTGAGTGAGCATTCTCCCTCTGTCTCAGGATAAGATCCGCTTGTGCAAAGCGGCGTCCTTTGCCCCACATCATGTAGCAGCCCTGGCAGAACTTGATTCACTGGTTCTCGGAACAAGTGGGAAGAGTTTGAGCACTGGAACCACACAGACATGGTTTTCAAATACCAGCTCCACAACCCACTTGGTAGGTGACCTTGGGCAAATTACTTCATTACTCTGAGCCTCAGTTTTTTCATCTCAGAAATGGGGATAATCACATCTATTTCAAAGGGCTACTTCAGGACAAAATTCTATAAAGAATGCAAACCTTTGAGCACAGTGCCTGCTCTATTAAAAAATAAAAATGCCCAATTAAGGGCAGCTGGTCACCTTACGAAACCTCCAGAACATTTATGTTACTGCACAATGGAAAAGACAAGTATGTCATACTTAATACTGTCTGTCTAACCTATTTTCCTAGGCAATTAAGGTCTCTCTCAGAGTTAACATAATCTGTGCAGCTGGGTTTGATGGAGAACTGAGTTCAAATGTACTTTTGAACAACAGGCTTCAGACATTCCTCCGTGATGCTAGGGGAGAGATCTGGGAAGAGGTGAGGATCCTTGTTCCCTGAAGGGACGCAGGGAGGAAGATGCCCAAAGGACCAGGGTGGGGGTCTCTGCGCTGAGCATGTCCAGTATGGTAGGCTGAATTGAGGCTGTAAAGGTCAAAGAAAGAGACACACACCCACAGGCTAAGGGCACCAGCCTGGAGCCAAATGCTATCCCTGGAAGCAGCTGGAACAGTAAATGCTAATGGATGAAGAGGACACAATTTTAGAATTTCTTTAATCTACTTCTGGCATTTACTGATGGGAACACTAAGGCTCTGAGAGAGGAAGGGATTTACCAATATCCAGGTACCAGTTAAAATCAGAGCCGGAGCCCTGGTCTTCTCCCTCCTGATTGTCTTTAGAAAACTGGAAGGCAGAAAAAAATTCGGTTTTTCCCTTCCGCTTCGGTTCACTTTCTAAATAGGTTTTAGCACGTGAGAAAACAATGAATTGAGAGAGGGCAGGAATCCAGCCCTGAAATCATACATGGATACATCAAAAGACTGCTAAAAGTCAGAAACAAAAGGTACGAAAACCACAACTCTCTCAGTTTACAGATGATGCAATTGGAAACCAGAAAAGCTAAGTGACCAGCCCAAGGCCACATGAATACACAGCAAACCTGGACAAGGGCCCTGCCTCCTAACTCTTCCCGGCTAGGTCCCCCTGTACCCCGGCTGTGTCCCAGGCAGTTACCACCACTGATTGGAGGTTTTAATGATAACTGCTAGGTTTTCATCCAAGATTTTCATACGAAATGTACTGTGTTTTCTATAAAACTGAACTTGAGGGCACATATCAACTCATAGTTCAGTATCATCCACACAGAGATCTTTGGAAATCTCTTTTCTATTTCAGTGTCAGGAAAAAATATTCCTCTGCTTAGAAGTGGGCATATTTTCCCACTTCTGATGATGTAAACCATGAAAACAATTTTGTTTCCCTGTTTAATCTGGCTTCCAGGAAGCTCAGAGTCTTATTTGATGTGTAATCACATATATGTGTTTCCTCCTTTTTTCTCTTATTCCCAAACTCTACTTAATTTACTTTAATACATGTGTCTTTGGTTGTAAGAGGACTGAATTCCTTTTTGGGGAAAAATGGAGACATAATCATCATCATATAATTGTTTTGATGATGATAATAATAGTAATAATAGGAATAATAATAATAAATCATTAGTGCTCCTCTCTCCAAGGGACATGTTATTATCCTCAAATTAGAAACTAATGATCAGACAGATGAAATAAGTTTTTCAAGGTCACACAGTTGGGGAGCTTCCGTTTTCTCATCTGTAAATTGGGTGTATCATGAATACCTACTTCACAGGGTGGTTTGGGGGTGAACTGCTATAATCCATGTAAAACACTTAGCCCTCTCTCTGCTACATATTAAATGCTCTCTACATGTTATTATTAGTATCTTAAAAGACTATATATGATTGTTACATTAATACTATACCTAATTATATCTATATAGTTATTAATTACATTAATAACTATATAGACATGGACATAAACATTATTGTATTTCTGGGTCTGCCTGACTCTTTCTACCATCCTTATCCCAAGTAAGCACCACCCCATGTGCCACTCTGATCTGAGCCACACACGAATAACTGAGAGTCACCTAGGTAGCAGTGCGAGCCACATCCCCATCTGCCATGGCTACTTTCAAGTCACCGAGATGTGTGTGAGGCTTGGGGACTCTGAGGTGACCACTACTCAGGAGTCAGACGAGCGTCACAATGACAGGGGATGCTGACAGGCAGACATTCCTCCCGGCGTGCCTGACGAGGACCACTTCTGCTTGCCGCAGGGTCACTGTGAGCCTACACGACACATCTACTCTGTGACAAAGTTCCTGTTTGGGGGTTGCTCCCTTTGGGTGGTCTGTATGGTCTGGAAATTCCCCCATTCTCTCCTTGCTGGCAGACCTTCTGGAGAGGTCCCCTAGCAACCCAGCCTCCAAAGCCAAGGCACCTGGAATGCCCACGGAAATACAAATCTGAAGCCTGTCTTCCAGGATCTTTGCCTGAATGAGACATTCTCAGGACTTCCCACTGTGACCCTCCAAGTCACTCAACACAGTCAGGATAACGTCATCATTCATTCTGAGGATAAGCAGACCGGGGTGTTCAAATTACTATGCCAAGGTTAAAATTTCCCCCTATTACTCAGTCTGTCATGTCCACAAACGACCAGAGTAAGTGCTGCACTTTGGTAGAGATGAAAGGAGTTCAGGCTCTCTCAACCCACCCCCACTATTATTAATGACTTTCTCTCATTGTAGCTGATTTACCCCCAATCCGATCCAATCACACAGGATTCGTTTGCCATTGAGCGATCGCAGATTGACAGGTGCGGCTTACCATACAGCATGCAACAAGGCAGGGGAGAGACAGGAAATTCTCCAGCGGTTGGCTTACCTATGTCTGAAATCTTTATTTCTGACAGAAGACAGGAGAGCAGGGAATAGAAGAAAGAATGAAGTGTTAGCAGCACGGTTAGAAGCACTATTAGCAGCCTGAAACTTGACAGCAATGGTCCTGTACGATACTATAATAAATAAAGACGTAGCAGCTCCGACACTGATCTATTTCATATTGGCTATTACTTGTCAGTGAGCTCACTTATCAGCAGCTACGTATCACAGAAGAGGCATGGTTTCACATGCGTCAACACTGCTGACTTACAGGAAGAGGATGAGGTTGACCCAAGCTGCTTTCACCAGGGTAAGACAGAGGCTGGAATAGTCGATCCCCTCCCCTGTACAGAGAAGCACTCCCTTAGATACACACACTCAAAGCTGCATCTCTGGGCTTCCCTGGTGGCGCAGTGCTTGAGAGTCCGCCTGCCGATGCAAGGGACGCGGGTTCGTGCCCCGGTCCGGGAAGATCCCACATGCCGCGGAGCGGCTGGGCCGGTGAGCCATGGCCACTGAGCCTGCGCGTCCGGAGCCTGTGCTCCGCAGCGGGAGAGGCCACAGCAGTACGACAAAAAAAAAAAAAAAAAAGCTGCATCTCTGTGCGCACACTGCCCAATGGAGAGCTGCGTAGCCCACCACAATTCTCCTCGGAATAGAATACAGAATTGGAGATACACTCTAATTAGAAGGGAGAGGGTGACACAGAGAAACAGGCCTGGGAAAAAAGACTGGAAGAAAATATACCAAGATGATAGTATGTCGACAAATTTGTTTTTCTTTCCAAATTTAATTTACTCCTCCCTTCCTTACCCACTTACCGTCTTTCACAATCTCCCCACAGCTGTGGCAGGGAGACAGGGAAAATGGGGGTCGCTTATTTAAAAGATGTGAAAATGGAGGCCCAGAGAGGGTAAGTGGTCCAGTTCTAGTTTCTCTGCCAAGGTGGGCTGACGCCATAGCCCACAGCTCTTTCCATCATGGCACGGGAAGGAGAGAGATACTATGAGCAGCTGACTAAAGCAAATACACTCAAGAGTCCCCTCTTCTCTGGCAGATGTCTACACTGGCCAAACTCATAAAAGAGAGAAGGAAAGGCAGATAATATCCCATCAGCGGCTGCTTCTCATTCAGCCTGGCACCTGATTTCCCGTGAGTCTACAGAATGTGAGCTTCTGATTTTCTCGTGGCCAAAGACCTTCTCCTTCCCTGGTGCCTGTGTGGGTCGGTGAGTACCAGCACCCTCATCTCGAGGGCCGTGACAGCTGTGGTCAGCCAGCGAGCCTTCCCCTCCTCTCTCGCGTGTACTGCAAGGTGAGGCTCTCAGCGGGCACCTACCTCCCGGGAATAACTAAGCATGGCATTCAGCCACGGTGGTCCTCACCGGGCCATGTGACGATTCTCGGGCGAGGCAGACTGCGTGATGGCCTTCTGGGTTGGGCCTGCCAAGCTGGGCCTTGGGCAGATTCCTTAAATCCCCTGAGTCTCCTTTATCTTATTTGTCAGGGCGATAGTAATACATATCTTGCAGAACTGTTATACTAGGCAAATAGAAGAGGCCCCGCAAAAAGAGAGTTTCCTTTTCCCCTGGCTGCTTTCCAGCTCAAGGGCCCGTCCGCTCACATGGACCCCAGCCCAGGAAATGGGCAGATCCCAATCCCTAAACAGTTGTGAGGAACTTGGTACAATTTCTCCTGAAAGGGAGAGTCGGGCTCCCCCATCTCTAACCACAGCTTCTCTATAACCCTGGAACCCACCCTGTGACTGGTCTGGTTCCGAAAAGATCTGGTTTAAGGAGGCACAGAGACATCCAACATGTGAGGCCCTTCCCTGAGCTGTGAGTGTGGCTGTGCTCCATCCCTCATGGTCAGAATGGGGACAGGCAGAGGCTGACAGCTGGCTCTGCTGCACCTCTGCGTCTTAAGAGCAGCCCATGGGTCTTATCTCAGTGTGGGGCAGCTGCAGGGAACTTCTCCTAACTCCGACGTGTGTTAAGTAACAGGGCCAGGCTTGCTAACACTGGCACCAGGGCCTAGTCCGTGACACCATCCCTTGTCCTTATAAAAAGACTCATGTGATGAATTCTGATCAGTTTGGTGCCAGGAAACAGAAGAAAGATTCAAGGGCTTCCAAGGGCTTCTCGGTTGCCGGCAGCCTTCTACAGCATCTGGATGCCAAGATATCTCCCTGTCCCAAGGGCAGTCCGTCTTCATTGCAGTGCCCCGTGCAAAGCAGCGCCTGCTTCCCCAGAGCCCCCAGCTCACAGTTTGGCCTCTGGGGAGTGACAGGTGAGGCTCTGTCCTGCCCCCTTCTCGGGCTGGTGGGTCACGCCAGGTGGACCCACAGGATTGCAAAGGGACATATTAGGAACTGTGAGGAAGGCCTCACCTTACATACCTCAACTCCAGGATGTTGGTGACGTTCCCGGAGGGGAAGATCCTTCGGATGTAGTTGAAATCTCCCACGTAGAGGCTCCCGTCGGAGCCGCACGTGAGGGCCACGGGGGCCAGGAGCTTGTTGCCGTCGGCGAGGCCGTTGCAGCTGGGGCAGGAGATGCTTCTCCGGCGCCCGTTGCCCATGATGCTCCCGATGACAGGAGGCTGCTGAGACACAAACTGGTTCTCCCCGTTCCCTTTGTGCAAGATGCCTGGAACAAGGACAGAAGAACAGAATCACTGATGGAGCAGGAGACGGCTCTCCCCTGTGGCCGGCCACAGGGTCGCCTTGCAAAAGCAAGGCATGCCAGGTCCCTGCCTACCATTTCCAGACTCATCTCCCAAGGCTGCCTCACCCCATAATGAAATCCAGGCCATCCTGGACAGGCCACACGGCTTTGCTGATTGAATTCCCATGACAAGTGTGTAAGACAGGTGCCATCATGCTCCCTGTATTAACAGGGGAGTCCTGACATCACACAGATGACAGTAGAAGCGCTTCTGAGCGCTTCCAAGCTCTGAATCATTCAGCCCCGCTGCCTCTCAAATAGACTGAACACACCTCACGTGCCTAGTCTACGTCTCCATCACGGCACAGAATTCTTTATTGCACTTATCTGTTTTCTCTCTTTAGAGTGAGACCATTTCATGTGCAGAGACAATGTCTTTTCCCTTCTGTATTCCCACGGCCTAGCACAGACCTGACACAGAGTAGATACCAGTAAATGTTCATAGAAATACACAAGTGAAACTTCCAGACTCTTCTCACTGAGGTGGAGTCAAGAGACGGGTTTTTATCTGATTTTGATACTAATGGGCTGATCCCAGATCTTGCATGGGTCTCTTCAGTGCTTTAACTGCCCTTGGGCCTCAGTCTCCCCACCAGCAAAATGAAGGGATTGACCTCAGTGGCATGCAAGCTGCATCCCATATCCATACTGTCTCTTCTCAGGCCCAGCTCATCCTTTAACTCCTGTACTGTTGCTACAGCCTCCTAACTGGACTCTCTGCCTCTGGCCTCACCCCTTCCATACTGAAGCTTTGAGTGAGTTGTGGTTTTTATGGTCACAAGAATCTTCTCCCAGGCTGTCATCTGTTAGCTTTGCCCTTTATTGAACAGACGTCTTTCATTTTTACATAGTCTAATCAACCATTTTTCAATTCTAACGTTCGTGCTTTTTTTTAGGGTTTTAGGGAATCCTTCCCTGAGATCATAAATACATTCTCCTGTATTTTCTTCTATTAACTTTAAAGATCTTTCAAATTTAGCTCTTTAATCAAACTCTTAAATTTATTTTGTGTACAGTGTGAACTGAATTTCTTCCTCCACACATTGAGCCCATTTCCCCCAATACCAATTTCTAAAACACCTATCCATCCTCCGCTGACACGGGATGCTACCTCTACCATATATCATGTATACATGGTGCGTGGCAGGAACTTGTACCCTATTCACCCTGTCCTCCTTCTGTAGTTATAGAACTGTGCTGTTTAGCTGGACGTGTGACTGTCTGGAACTGACTACAATCCCCAGCTCCCTCTGCAGCTACACTTGGCATGTAACCGGTTAAAGGTGTGGAAGTGGTGTGGGCAGCTGCTGGGAGGTGTCGCTACAATGGAAGGGGCTTGCTCTCAGTCCTTTTCCTCCCTCCTGCTGGCTGGAAAGTAGATGTGAAGGCTGGAGCTGAAGCAGTCACCTTGGACCATGACCTTGGGGATGGAGGCCTGCAGAGGTCTAAATCAGCCTCGGATCACCTACCTCCAGACTTTCAGGTGAGTGAGAAACAAACTTTTACCTTGTTTGCAATTCTGTTATTTTGGCTTTTCTGACACTCAGGGCCAAACGTAGTCCTAATTACTACTCACAGGTCAGTTTCTGGATGCCTTGTTCTATCCCATGGAATCTATTTCTCTGTTCCTGTGACAGCACCACACAGTTTTAAGTGTTGCAGTTTTCCTAAGATATCTTAACATCTGGCAAGTGCCTCTTTTTTTGGTTCTTATTTTAAAGACTGCCTTATCTATTTACAAATCTTTATTTTATTATAAACTTTAGAATTAGTTTTTCAACTCCCACACCCCCCAACCATCAAAGCAGTGGCTTTGATAAGCATTCTTGCATCTACAGATTAGGCAGGAGAGATCTGACATCATTACCGTGTTTACCTGTCCCATCCTGGGACACAGTCAGAGAGGGCTATCTAAACTACAGATCCGACTGTGTCACTTGCATGCTTGAAACCTTTCAGAGGCTTGAGATCTGCCTCTGGACGGAGTTGAAAGTTCTAATCTTCTTACCTGGGGCTCCAGCTGCTCAAGGCCCCGGATCTGGCTTTTGCTCTTCCCTTCATTTCACCCTTTGCTCAAACCACAATGAACCTTCTCTCCAATTACTCTTCTTTCAAGCTTCAGTGCTTTGGCACATGCTGTGCTCTCTGCCTACAAAGCTCTCCCTCCTTGACATACAGGGCTAATCCTATAGACCCTTTGAGACTCAGATCAGAAGTTCTCTCCCAAGAGACACCCTGCTGAACCAAGAAGCTGAGTCAGGTGTTCCTCTTCTACAGCCCCCAGAGTGTCCCCGGCTCCCCTCTGTGACGGCACTGTCCCTGGCACAGTGTGGAGAAACTGCCTGGGAAGTGTTTGTCTCACCCAGAGCGTAAACCCTTGAAGCCCTTCACTTCTGCATCCCCGCTGCCTAGCAGTGACAAGGTAGCCAAGGAATTATCTGTATTAACGCTTCTGACAGACTGATCACACATAAGACTCTGTAATTTGAAGTGTGTGTTTTTTGCCTTGCAGGGAACAAAGCATATGAGAGAAAAGGGTCACACGTGGCCTGGTTCCTGAAATTGTACTAATCCACTCACCACTTTGGATGTTGAGGGCATGATGTTTGTCCAGGCTCCATCCTCCCAGCTTGGAAGCATCGATTTCATAGCCCTGTAGCACTGTTGTTCTTTTTTCCCACAGGATCAGATCTGGGCAGGATTCATACTCATAACCCACAGAAACTGTAGAAGACAAAAGGCACAAAACGCACCGGTGAGCAAAGCCTCTTCTTTGGCTTCAGATCTGCATGCAAGGCCCCTGCTTGTCTTTGGTAGAAAAGGAAGAAGGATCAAATTCGTAAGTGGCAGCCAGACCTATGGGCAATACTAACGCTGGGAGGCTGGGCCTGAGCATCCTTTTTTGGAGAGCAATCGTACATCATCAGGAAACATTAAACGAATGTTCTAAATACTTTATGAAGGACCCAGTTGAAGGACCCAGGTGAATCGATTCCAGGCAAATAATCTTCAGTATGGAAAATACTTTAGGCACTAAAGCCTTCACTGCAGCATTATTTATAATAGTGGAAAGTTGGAGGTAATCTAAAGGTCCAAAGGGGGTGAGAGGTTGAGCAAACCAAGTGTATCCACCTGAGGAATATTATGCAGCCACTGGAAATTACGGTTATGAAGATCACAGGGTGACATGGAAAAGTGCTTACGGGGTAATGCTGAGTTGAAAGGACTGGTTATATACGGTATTAAATCTCTGTTAAAAAAAACTATACATGAAAAAAGAAAATAAAGTTTAATGTTAACAGGTAGTTGTGTTTTTTTATAGAAATATGTTTGACTTTATTTCTATTTTTTGGTCCACTTACCACATTTTTATTAATGAACATGGTAATACTTTAACAAAGAAAAAAATTAAAAATCATTTATAATGAATACATGGAAAAGGAGCTCAGTTAGGGAACTTTGAAAGCTAGAAGTTGCTCAAAACTTGAAAATCCCTGGTTTTGCTTTTGTTTCATAAATCCAGGCCTCCTGGGGCACTGGGAGGCAGGCTAACCATGGCAGGCTCCCTGAAGCTGGGTTTGTGAAAATCCCAGTAACTGCCCTACGGAAAGGAACTGGCAGAGACAGGAATGCTGTTTCTCCCAAGTATCTTTCTGTGTAGATGCTATTTTCCACTGGGCAATGCTCTATCACATGATCAAGACAGGAATTAACAATTGGGCAGCCCCTTAAAGTTTCCTTTAGGTGCCCTGAGAGATTGCTGCCCCGCTATGGCAGGAGCGAATGCATTGGAAGATGTCCCTGTGACCTCTTCCCTAAGACCTTGAGTCCCTTAAGCAGACACTCTGCCTCCTACTGGTCCCCTGTCATCTCAGGAAAGCAAACCTCAGCCCTTGACGTCTCTGTGCAGAGAGACCTTAACTGGCTGGTGGGCACTTAAATGTGCTCATTTCATCTAAAGAGGTAGTAAGACTTCATTGAGTTTGAAGAGACCATAGAAGTAGTTTGGTTTACAGAAGGGATCGTAAACAGTGACGGATGGCATCTTTGCTCCCAGTGGACCCTAAGGGGTAGGGCAGGATGCAAAACTACAGGGGAGATCTTGGGTAATTCCAGCTCAGTTCCTTCCTTGTGTGGCCTTGGGAAGTCACCTCAGCTCTCTGGTCCTCAGCTTCCTCATGCAGAATATGAGGACAATTTCTGACTCACAGGGTGGTTGTAAAGATTAACCGAGATACCACTGTACAGGGAGCACATCACCCAGAGCAGATGCTCAACAGACACTCCCTTATTGCCTGCCTTCCTCCCTCCCTCCCTCCCTCCCTCTTTCTCTCTTTCTCTCTTCATTACTTCTCATCTGCTTCCTCACTCTGCCTTTGCCGAATCTAGAAAGGGAATGAAACTGGAGTGGGCTTCAAGTTGAGAGGGATTTCCTGGGCTGTTACTCTAAGTGCTTGGAGGATTAGCCCTGCAGGGGTTAGGACTGCTAACAATCCGGCTCTGAACCCTTCGTGGAGCCTTGCTCTCAGCCGGAAGCTGAGATGAGCACAGCCAGCCCTGGAAGCCCAAGGTCCGAGTGGGGCTGGGACTCCAGGTGAGGCTGTAGTCACCTTCTGCTTCATCTTAGAGAAAAACAGCAATAACATCAATAAAGGGACTCTCTGATTGGAAAGGAGGTGAAGAGGCCAAAAAGCCTTTCTGATGAGGGAAGAATCTTAGCTCCTGCACCTCAGTAAGACTGAAGAAACCCAGAAGCTCCAGACTCCCCTTTTTTTTTTTTTGCGGTACGCGGGCCTCTCACTGCTGTGGCCTCTCCCATTGCGAAGCACAGGCTCCGGATGCGCAGGCTCAGCGGCCATGGCTCACGGGCGCAGCCGCTTCACGGCACGTGGGATCTTCCCGGACCGGAGCACGAACCCGTGTCCCCTGCATCGGCAGGCGGACTCTCAACCACTGCGCCACCAGGCAAGCCCCAGACTCCCATATTTTTAATGGGTAAGTTCAGGCCCAACGGCTGGGGGTGGGGGCAGGGTTGGGGCAATGTCCACATGGCTCTATCTCTGTGGCACCAGCCTCTTTCAGCCCATCACATAACACCACAGTGCTCTTCAAGGGCCTTTTTGGTTTTGTAACCCTCTTTTTTAACTGTCAAGTTTTCCACATGCAGGTCTTTGAGTACTTTCTTTTAGGTCATGGATGGTCACTGAAAGGTCCAACTAGACCTTAGGTATTTCTGAGAAGAGAAAGGGAGGAAGAAAAAACAAGGGAGGTGGAAAAAGAGCTCCGTGCCCCCAAATCTTACTGTCTCTCTGAGGACGGCACTGAGGCCTGCGGCTGGGAGGCTTACCGAAGGCTTCCGAGAGCCCAAACACCTTCTGGTTGTAGACGTCTGTCTTGTCCCAGATGAAGTAATAGGACAAGTCTGGGGCTGCAGCGAACCACTTCCTGAAGAGGCGGCCCTCAACCGCCACCATGAGGTGGACCTTCATGAGGTTGAAGGGGATGGTGCTGTGGGTGAGGCTGATCCTCAGGACAGATTTGTAGCCGGGGGTACGGCTGCTCAGGTAGCTCAGCCTCATCTTGCAGCCAGAGATGGCGATTTCCTCCTGCAAAGCCTAGAGAGACAGATCACAGCAGGTGACGGTCACAGAATCACTGGTGGAGGGAAAGTGGCCAGAGTCCCACATACTCTGGGTGTTCAAGAGGCAGAGAAAGATGCAGAGAAGGAGGAGGAGAGAAAGGGAGAGGAGGAAACAGAGTGTGAAGGGTAGGGCAGGAAAGGAAGAGAAGGGAGGGAGGGGTGTGGGAGGAAAAGGAGAGTCAGAAGGCCTGCTTTCCGGGGCAGCTCTTACTCGGGACATCCCTGCTCCATAAGCCTCAGCTTCCTCCTTTCAGCAGGGATGGCGATGCTCATCTCGTTGCATTAATGAGAGGATAACACGTGTAAAGTATTTATCATACTGTCAGCTTTCATTCACTAGCTGTGTCATCCCAGAAAACTCATGGAACCTCTGAATCTCTGTTTCCTCACTGGATTAGTCTGATGACTGGGTAAGGTCACATACATAAAGTGCCCAGCACATAACGGACACTCAGTAAATGTTACTAATGATGACGGTGCTGCTGGTGCTGGAAGCAGGGGGCCCTGGGAAGTTCCCTCCGACCGATGTGTACAGGTGGCTCAGCGAGAAGGCCTGCTTCTCTCTCAAAACTTTCCTAAAGGAAGATCTGTTACAAGTGGCTTTCCTCTTCAGGAAGGTACACAGAGGCTAGAGATGTGGACCGAACCATTATGCAGGGCTGGGAACACAGACTGCCAAGGACCTGCAGCTAAGGCCCGCAGCTCATCAGTAGAAAGAGGACAGATGGGCTGCACGGAGTCTGCATGCTCCAAGGCTGTGCCAGAGGGGCAGAGTGGTGGGAAAGGCAGTGCTTTATCTACTGGTGCAATGGGCTCAGCTCTAAGATGGGAAGCTGAAATTAATGCCAAGATGCCTGGGCACATGGCAAAAGTGGAGAACTTTTATTGGCTTGATGCTCTGGGCTCTGTTTCAAGAAGGGGACGTTAAATCAATTGAGGCTAACGTATCCATTAAAAGGACAATGATTATTTTACCCTCGTGGTCACAGGGGAACTGGGCCTTCACAAAGAAAGCCTCTTCCTTTCAGTCCGTGTCACAGATGGGTGTGATCTCCCACCCCAACCCATTCTCCTGAACACACGACATTTTTCGGGATTGGGCCTACACCAAAGCAATCTTCCTAAATTTCAGCTCACAAGTTCTAGGCAAAGCCGGGCTTGAGTGCCATCAGATGCTGTCATAAGTATTTACTCTCCTTAACATACCCTTCAAAATGTACATCTCCCTGTACTTGCAAAGGCTAGCCAATGACAGGACTGGGAAAACCCAACAGTTTGTTTTCACGTATTTCATGAACCTGATAAGAAGCAAGGTTTGTGACCCAGCTGGGCTCGTAGACACCCAGCCCGGGGAGCACTGTAAAGAGAGGGGGACCTTTCACCTCATTTGTTTCGAAGTTCCTGCTCCTGGGGAGACGTCTCGCTGGAGCTAAACCAGTGCTGAGTAACAAACCTCGCCTTCCCAGCAAGCTCCGTCTCCGCTGACAACCATTCCGTAAGAAAGGTCAGCCTGGGAGTGGAGACAGGAGACAAGCGCTGAATGTCTGCAAAGGAGTGAGGTTTCAACCTGTGGCTGCAATGAGAATTCCAAAATGGTTGTGTTTCCTTCTTGAGGGCCGGCGTCCGAAGCCACTCAACAGGGTGCAGCGCAGAGATGTGCCCGCTTAGCCCAGCAAGAAATACACACACAAACGTGTCTAAACACCCCGCTCCGCCAGCACCGGAGATCATTTATCAGCCTGCACGTCGCCAGAGCTCTCATGAGGACGGCGGGACGGCTGGGGCTTCTCCCCCAGTTTCTGCACTGCCATCCCTCCTCCTCCCCAGGCTTCGTTTCTGCCATTAGAAATTGGGCCGGGATGGCAGAAGAAATTCAGGTCCACACAGCTTTGTTAGGCAAAGAATCCATCTTGGTTTCTATCAGATGAAAATGCATTTTTCCAAATTACTTCCTTTTAATGATAATGAAGTAAAGCACTTGCATGTATCGATTTGAGCCAAAGCGCTCATTAATTGGCATGAAGGCAGTGTGCGTAAAATAATCTAATAGTAATAATGTTTAAAATTCACCGAGCACTTAGTAGGTGCCAGATATTGTGCCAAGTATCTCATACACATTTCCTCATTTAATCTTTAGTACGACGCAAACATTTGGGACCCTCTGCCTCACTCCTCTTGGTGGAAACTACCATTGCTATTTTTCTTTTTTTTTTGCAGTACGCGGGCCTCTCACTGTTGTGGCCTCTCCCATTGTGGAGCACAAGCTCTGGACGCGCAGGCTCAGCGGTCATGGCTCACGGGCCCAGCCGCTCCGCGGCATGTGGGATCTTCCCAGATCGGGGCACGGACCCGTGTCCCCTGCATCGGCAGGCGGACTCTCCACCACTGCGCCAGCAGGGAAGCCCCTATCATCGCTATTTTTAACAGAAATAAGGAGGGGCGGGGGAGACACTGGAGGTTGGGGAAAGGAGACGTGGAAGTGAACTGGGTGGCGGAGTGGAGAGGGGGTGGGGATTTATTATATGCTGGAGGGTGCCAGGCACTTCACAGGGCTCACGTGTATTAAGTGTGTAAGGGGGTGGCCATCATAGCCTCACAGCACGCCGGCTGGGGTCTGGATGGTGGGCTGATGGGCTGTCTCTTTCCCCCGTCTCTGAGATCCTCCTCCACCTCCCGAATGAAATAAAGGCATGGAGAAATGCAGTTAAGAAAGCTGGGTATACCTGAATTTCCGGAACGATGGGGCCTTTCTCTGCACAGGAGCTGGCGAAGGACGTCAGTGGGGAAGGAGACAGGACAGGGTTGGGGCGGGCAAAGTTGCTCAGGTCACAGCTGGGAATCTCATTCTCCTCCTGCCGCAAGATGATGGTTTCCATGACAAAGAAGCGATCCCAAGGCAGCCAGAGGGTGTGCTCCTGTGTGATGAAGGGGGCCCGCTCGAACCGCAGGATGATGGAGATGCCGCCATTTGTGACCAAGTCAAAGCTGTTTGGGAGGGGAGGGTGAGAAGGAGAGGAGAGGGAGGAGGGAGGGGCAGAGAAAGGAGAAAAATTACACCGAAGGATCTGAGCACTCATTGAGGGAGACTCTAAAACCTGAAAGACTAAAAAAAAAACAACCTGAAAGACTTGACCGCGGTCACAAACAGTGACAGAGGTTCCAGAAAGCATTATGTTTTTGAAAGTGATTCACCGTAGAGAACTTGCCAAAACCAAATAACAACCTGCTTTGGGGAGCCCTTTGCTAGGACACAGGACCGCTGATGAGCCTCTGTTCGGGTGCCCCTGGTACTTAGGGCGTCTTAGAGCTGAAGCCCAGTGAAAATTCATCAGAATAAAGCAGAACAAACCCTGCCCTGGTGTTAGAGCTCTAAGCCTAGTCCTGGCTCTGCCGTGGGCTACTGTGTGACCTTGGGTAAGTCCTTTAGCCCGTCTGATTCTCAAGTTTCTCATCTGTAAAAGGCAAAGGTTCAAATAAATTATTCTGAAGTTATTAAGATTCTATGACTCTACAGCAATTGTATCTCTGATTATGATACTCAACCAGGCCTTTGGAGTTACAAAATAGCAAGGTAGTTTAGAGACGGGCACAATTAGAATCACCGTAACTTAGAAGTGAAAGAGGAACCAGAAGACTGAGTCCCAACCTCCCAGTTGAGGTGAGATCTCCGTGGCTGTGTCCCTGAGAGCTGGTCACCCAGCCTTTGTTCATTGCCCTTTGGGGATGGCCAGAAACTTGCTGGCAGCTCTGTTTTTGGTTCTGGCATCTTAACTCCCATCACCTGCAGACAAACCTGGCCGGGCACTTGCCCATCCAAGCCTTAGCATGGACCTTTTTTTTTTTTTGAAAATCCAAGGAAACTGTGTTCCCGCTTGTACACTCCATGTTTCTGACCCTGAGCGTCTGATCTGAGGGTTCAGCAGCTAGGTGGTCAGAGGCCAGATGAGCTCACATTATAGAAGATGGGAAAGGAGGCCCAGGTGTAAGCCCAGCTATGTCACTAGTCCTGCAGGCTGGGTCTGCTTTGCCAACTAGAGTGCGTGGTTGCTACTTAAGACCCCATGTTCGATGTGCAACAAGATTAATTCAGACCAGAGTTTTGTGTCCTTCCCCCACCCCATCAAAACAGAAAGTTTAAAATCCAGTAACAGTTGAACCGCTAGGTCATCTGACCTAGTCCCCTCTCTGAATCTGATGCTTTAGTTCCTTCTACAGAACCGCTATCAAGGGGCTATTTGGGTCCTGTTTGCACATTTCCAGCGACGAGGAGCTTGCTATGTCTGCAGGGGGACTGTCCCATCTTTGGTTAGTTCTGACTGTTAGTAGACTTTTTTAGGGGGGTGGGAATTGAGCCTGGGTCCCTCTCTTAATAGCTCCTTAGCCATTGGGACGTGTTCTACCTGCTAGGGTGACTTCAAACTAGTCTTCCTCTGCCTTTGACAGTCCTTTAGGACTTGGAAACAGTGATCCTGTCCACCTGTCACCTCCTGGTGATGTCTCTTTGGACAAAGTCCTTTAGCTATTACTTTTAGGATGCATTCTCAAGGCCTGTCCTCATCTTGCTTTTTTGGATGGAGGGCTTTTGCTAACTCCTCACCCACTCAGAATTCCAGTCCCCTCCCCTCCAGAATCCCACTGCACCATGTGCACTTCTCCTAACAGCCCACATCACACTGCACTGGAATCATACATTCACTCACAGGCCTGGGGACACTGATTCCTCTCAGCCTTTCCAGAACTTAGCCCCGTGCTTGATGGTTATAGTTTATAGAATGAACTCATGAGTGGCGTTGTCAGTTTCTTCTGAATTGACTGTATACTAAACACCCTAAGTTATTTCTTCCTTTGGCTATTACCGTGAGTCAGCCTCGGGGTAGATGACGCCCTCAGATCTGGGTCCCCAAGCTCCAAAGCCTGACTCATCTGTCCTTTGCAGATGCTTTTCATCTGTTTTGCCTGCTCTTCACTCGGCCCCTTCTAGGCCCACATAACCTTTGAGTAGAGGAAGTTGGCTACCATCGTTCTTCAATACATAATAATAGAGAAACACCAGGGAAGGTGTTTATTTTCAACTAAGAGTTCAGGTTTTGGCTTTCCAGAAGAATACCCAGGGCTTGGGGAAAATACCCAGGGAACAGAACCAAATAGCATCTGTACTTCGACAGAACACTTAACTGTCAAACAGAAGTTTGGCCTGACTTACAAGCTCCCTTCGTGACAGGATGAGCGCTGACAGGATGAGCGCGGGGAGGGAGTGAAGACAAACATGAAAAGACATATTCTCAAGGCCGTGAGCCAGGTGGGGGCAGCTGGCCTAGCCAACAGCGGGGTGTGATTGGCTCTTGCCAAGAGCCAGGCCTGCCCATCTGGAGGGAAACCTTGCTGTGGACATGGGCGTGACACTGACCTCAAAGGGAAGGCCTGCTTCTCAGATGAAGCCCCAACAGTGAGGGCCAGTCCGAGCACTGCCACTTAGTCCACAGGTGAGTTCCGTCACCTGTCTGAGCCTCAGTCTCCTCATGTGAGATGAAGGTGACAATCATCATCACTTGGCAGGTTATTAATGAGACAGATGAGATAATGGCCGAGGAAAGCACTGGGCTCCATTCCCTGGGCTTCGTGCTCTGCATAATCCCATCTTTCAGTTCAATGAACCTGAACTGCTTCTCCTGTCTGCTATTTTTTTTTTCTTTCAGTATGTGGGCCTCTCACCGTTGTGGCCTCTCCCGTTGCGGAGCGCAGGCTCCGGACGTGCAGGCTCAGCGGCCATGGCTCATGGGCCCAGCCTCTCCGCGGCATGTGGGATCTTCCTGGACCGGGGCACGAACCCGTGTCCCCTGCATCGGCAGGCGGACTCTCAACCACTGCGCCACCAGGCAGGCCCCTCCATCTTTTTAATGATCTCTTTGGCTAACTTCCCTGCCACTGTTTTCTGTCTGTGAGCTCTTGTTAAGACTTGAGGTCTGGTATTTCAGCATGGGGCCGGGGTGGGAGATCTGGACAAAGGCAAGTGTCACGGTGCCTGCCGGGAAAGTGAGGGATACAAAGATGAATCAGACCTGGTCCCTGGACCTGCATACACTGTTATCTCCAGGCGATATCTCTAGCCTTACAGTTTCTCCTCGGGTATGAGAAATAAGAAAGAAGGTGAGCCAGGGACAAGGGGGAGGGAAATGGGCAAGATGCTACCCATTCACATATAACAAACAGGGCTCTTCAGACACTTATTAGAGAATAAGTCATGACTCTCCCATACATTATGCAGTGTCTAAGATGGGAAGAAAACTTAAGCCCCCTGATGCATTGGTAAGAACTGTCCTGAAACGCAAGCTTTAGGCTGTAGCAGCTCTGGCTGCTCGGGTGTAATTAAGCTGGCCGGTGCAGGAAACATGGCTGATACTTACCGCCCCGGATGCCCATCCTCTCATGAGGTAGTAGAGAGTGCAAGGGCAGCACAACAGGACGAATCAAAGCCTGGAGGTGCTAACTGGGCATTCCCCAAGGGCCACCAAGTTTACTGGACTCTGGTGTGTTTTATGGACTCACCCTAACCGAGCACAGTGGGCAGAGGACGGACTACTCGCCATCTCACATGAATGATGGGCAAATTTTATGGCAAAAAAAAAAGAGCGGTCCCCATGGCTCCTTTTTGATGACTGTTTCACAGCAGGTGATAATGTAGTCAGGATACTTGTTGCCTATGATGCTCACATCTCCTATTTCCACAAAGCAGGCAGCCCTGAGCTGGAAGGTGGTAAAGGCACCATGAGGAAGGAGACTTCTCCCTGCTGTAGCACAAGTCTGCACTGAGGTGCTTCTGGGGATCAGTGGCCTGGCCTGGACAGATGATCCCTGGGGACTGGCCACCAGCCTCTTCCATTCATAGGGAGGGGGAGGAGGGAAGAGAGGGCTCCCCATGCCCAGCTTGCCAGCCCCGTCTAAGAGGCACATATGTCTACAAACAGATGAGCCCCTACTTCATTATCACCTCGGCCAGGACATGTTCACATCTGAGATTGGATTAAAGAGGTGCTGAAATCAATCAGGCTGGAGCACAATTTCCAACACAGAGTGAAAATCAACCTTATGGGCCCACACTTAGCCAGATGGACACCACCACCTGATTTTATTAAAAATAGAGGGCTTATCACCACTGACAGCCTAAATATTCCACTTTCCTCCTTCCTCTCCTCTTCTCTCCAAAACAGTCTCATGGCTTACACTGTAATCATCACCTTTTTAAGGTGTAACTTTAATATATTGCTAATATTTATTGTATACTTACTATGTGCTAGACCCTGGAGATACAGCAATGAATCAGAGTGGGGCAGGGAACTAAGATTTATTAAACACCTACTATGTGCACGGTGCTTCTCCACTCATCATAGAATCAAATCCTTACCACCACCATGTAAGATAAATAGTATTAGGACCATTTAACAGATGAAGAAGCTGAGGCCAAGAGAGGTAAGGAGATTTGTCTAAGAACACATGGCCAACAAATGGGGGAGCTACAGTGATTAAAGAAACTTGACTTCATTCAGGCTGATGAACTGAAGGTTCTCACAGGGATCTGAAGGTCAGAGTTCTGTGATCGCTCAGTGGCTTCCATAGACCTGGGTGGTGGCAGATGGAAACCACACAGCAGGAATGCTGAGACTTCTGGAGCTTTCTGGCCTACGGAGAATGGTCCACTCGACAGTATTTTATATCATAAGCCATGCAACAGAACAATATGTATAAGGTACCGCATGCTTACTCTGAGAAACAAGTAAGAAGACGCTGCTTAATTTAGAGCCAAAGGGACTTAGGCCAGAGTCAGCTACAAGGTCACACAGCTAGTGCATTGCAGGGCTGGGCACGTGGATTCAGGTCCTCTGACTCCAAGTCCTATCCTTTTCGCACGTTGTCATTCCAGCAGCAGCTATGTGGCAAGACCACGAGAGCAGAGCCTTCACCAACCCTGGTCCCCAAAAGGCCTCTTACCTGCCATCTTGCCTGCTGATCGTGTATCCAAAGAGAGGGTTATTGACGAAACTGATGTTCACACCAACCAGCGGGGTCCCATCTGATGTCATTACTTGACCACGAATGACACATGCATGCCTGGGGGTAGAAAAGAGAGAAAAACATGACCTACTTTTCACGTTAGAACCCTGGCTGGCAGGTCAGAAGACTGAGGCAGGTCACTCAGACATATCTAGGCACCCGGGGGCTCATGGTATCCACTCAAGATGAGCACTACCTTTTTTTTATTGCCTCAATCTAAGTCATCAAAGCATCATCTAAAGAATTATTACTGAAAAAGGTTTTCAGATATCTCACTGAGAGGGTTATTTTCTATGGATACCGTACTATGCTGTAAGGAGAAAAAGCTGATGGGGTGGGGTGGTGCTATACAGTGTAGTTATGCATGTGAATTTGGAGTCATGTGACTTGGGTTCAAAACCTAGCTCTGTCACAGCTCTTCTTTTTAAAAAATGTTTGTTTATTTATTTATTTATTTATTAGTCATCCATTTAATACACATCAGTGTATACATGTCAATCCCAATCTCCCAATTCATCCCACCACCACCTCCACCCCCCACCGCCACCTTCCCGCCTTGGTGTCCATACGTTTGTTCTCTACATCTGTGTCTCTATTTCCATCTTGCAAATCGGTTCATCTGTACCATTTTTCTAGGTTCCACATATATGCGTTAATATACGATATTTGTTTTTCTCTTTCTGACTTACTTCACTCTATATAACAGTCTCTAGATGCATCCACGTCTCTACAAATGACCCAGTTTCGTTCCTTTTTATGGCTGAGTAATATTCCATTGTATATATGTACCACATCTTATTTATCCATTTGTCTGTCGATGGGCATTTAGGTTGCTTCCATGACCTGGCTATTGTAAATAGTGGAGTCACGTGACTTGGGTTCAAACCCTAGCTCTGTCACAGCTCTTTGAGTCTCTGTTTTTTCATCCTCGTGCACAGGAAGCTCCATAAATGGCAGTGATCTTTATTGTCACTAAGGGTCTCACTGGAAGCAGGCATTCACGAAAGTGAACAGGATAGAGGGCACTTCCTCTCACCTGGCATTGGAGACAGGAGAAGGGCAGATGCTGGTGTCCCCTTGGAGTGGTTTCTAGAACTCGGCACCTCTCCCAACATCCCCCCTCCTATTCTCCCTCTCTATTCCAGGCAACAAGCCATCTGCTTTTCCCAAACTTGCCAGTCAAATGTTGTTCAAAGCCTCTGTGTCTGTGCAATGTTCTTTCATCTGCCTCAGATATCATTCCTGTACCCCTCTCCCAACATTCTCATCCTTGAAGACCCAACTTCAAATGACGCCTCTTCCCTGAAGCCTTTCTTGACGCCCCTAATTAGAACTAGTCACTGTCTCTTCCAAAACCTGGCACAAACCCCTTGATACCCTACCACACTGTACATGTTCCTCCATTCCACTAGATCACCAGCTCTTTGAGGCCAGGGTCAAGGTCTATTTCCTTTTTTCTCTCTAGAGGGCCCAGGAATGCCTAACAAGTACGAGGTGATTGTTTAAAAAAGCAAAAACAGTAGGTTGGGTAAATAAGTGGGACAATTAGAGATCATCTAGAATGATGTTTTTTCAAATATTTCAGAAACAGAATCTTTTTAGCAGATGATATTTTATAAGGATCCCCAAGTGGAAAGCCAAAAAAAACAAGATCTGCTCCAGATGAAGTAGGGGTGGGACCCGCTTTCCCCTTGGGGTGGTTCTGAAAGCAACTCTGTAGAGTCTTAGTTTCTGGAGAAGCCAGAGGAAAGCCAGCTGGAAAATCACTGAGTTAGTGGAAGAAGACGAAACTGGGTCCACAGACGTCACGTTATTTGCTCCAAGCCACACAGGGAGGCAGGGGCAGAGCCAGGCCTTGAGTCCAGGCCTCACACTCGGGGTCCAACTCTAGACCAGTCTGTACACCACTGGCAATGGGTGGAAGTAAAGATGCTCACTGGTGTCCATGTCCTAAGGGATCAGGGCGCTGGGGAGACAGCCCTCGTGGACAAGACAAATCTGAGGCAAAGACGCAAAGGCTCTGTTGTCCACAGTTCGGAAGGCTTTTTTCTGGCCTGGGGAAGAGCTAGTGATGAGGCCTGTGGGCATTCATAAAAAAACATCTCAAACTCAGCCTCTGCTTTATTAGGTACCTACATCTCTACCCTTTCTACAGAGGAAAGTGATAAGCTTTTCTCTGTTTGATGAGAAAAGCAATTAACACCAGGCTTGTAAGCAGCTGGGCTCCCCGGTGTCAGTTTGTCCTTTCTGAAGGCAAGAACAACTACCCACAATGCACCGAGCTCCTCACCCCACCTCCCCTCACCACACACAATCTGGTTAATGTTAACTCAGTCAGTGGTTTTCTTCCGAGGCCCTTGGTCTAAATGCAATTACACGGCAAACAAGTTAAGCGGGTGAGGCTCAGCAAAGACTCTCCATCCTGCTCTGAAGGTCTCCTGATATATTTACGTGAAATTATCTCTCCGCTAATGGGAAAGATTTATTCCGTCAATTGTATTCAGCCGGTACTGAGAGATGCTTTCTCTAATGGAGGAGAATTGAATTTCTTATCGCTGGAACTCTGTCCTTCCAGAGGATTACTAACAGATCTCATATCCTGGTGCTGGCTACTCTCCAGCCTCCTCCTGACATATGTGCCTTCAGATTCTGCCTGGACGCTAACCAGCCCTCTGGGGATGGTTTCCTTTGGGGGGCTGCCCTGGCTGCTGCCCCTCCTCCACATGTGGGCCAGCCTCCTCTGATTAATATCTCTTTGGGGATTTCCTGATAGTTGGGAAACATTAAATCAGCACCATTTGGCCATCACGTCGCCTCCACTTCAGCAACCCGGAGCAGATGTAATTTTAGCCCGGGCTCCTGTGGATTGCTTTGGATCCTGGAGAAGATTAAGTTGACTCCCGGTACCCCTGTGGGCCACAGAGGCCTCCTGCCAAAACAGGCATTTGGCTCAGGAATTAAGTCCTGGAGAAAAACACTTCCATCCTCCTTCCATTTGACCATGACTTTCAGTTGTCAAGAAAACCCAGTTCAACGTAAAGCCTTCCCTGGAACAAAGAAGGTAGGGAAGTCTGCTCTAGGAGACTTCCAGGAGGCCCTTACAGGAGGCCCTGGAAATGTGTCTCCTGCCACGTGTTTTTGTCCAGGGAGGTCTGAAGAGATGTGGCTGCTGGGTTTCCAAACATTTTCTTTCTTCATCCAGTTATTCCATGGAAACCACCAGTGGTGCCCTGGTGAATATTTAACAATTGGCTTGCAAAAGAAAAGTGGCTTTAATTTGTGGCATTTGCCTATTTCTGTGGTGTAAAGACTTCCACCACGGCCGATTTCACACTACCGATGAGATATCACTGCACCCAGAGTTGGGAAGAGATGGCTAGTAGGACACCAGTATATAACAGTATTTCCACCACAGAGAAACAAGAGACCTAAATAAACTCTAGAGTAAAGATGATGGTAAAACACAGCTAAATAACTAGAAAGTGATGAGTTTTGATTATTACCTTTGTTTTTAATCTAATTTGTTTAACTGTGATTTTATGTAATTTAATTTTTAATAATAGTTGTGCTTAAGAACTAGCTTGCAGAACTCCTGAACATTTAATAAGCAGTCCCTGTGAGCTGGCATGAGCCAGCTTCTGTCCACCACAGAAACACTGACCCTCACACTAAGGGTCAGTGCATCTAAGAAATAGGTGCTGCTTTGACTGTGAAATTCCATAATGGAAGACTGCCTTGGTGAGAAATCACTAATGCAGGGTGCAAATCACTGTCACCAACTTGGCTTCCCAGCTGGCTCATATGAGCCTCTTATCACCAGTCCTATATTTGACGTGTTTTGCTTTTCCTCAGTCACTGTCTTGGCATATGGGGTTATTTTCTACTCATCCTTAGGGTCCCATCTAAGCTGTCATCACTTCAGTGAGGCTGTTTCCAACTCTTCCTGGCACAGCTAATCACCCCTCTGCTCTGCTAGGTTGCTCTAAACCTTCCAAGTATCTCTCCATGATGTGACTGTCATACAGTGACATCATTCACATTTACACAGCTATCTTATGTGCTTCCATCTCCAAGGGCCAGGTAAGCATGAGATATTCTCCCCAGGTGTTTATTAGGTGAGAAATGATCAAGTAACTGAAATTCAGAGAGAACAGACTTGCTCAAGGTCCTACAGCAAAGAACTCAATGGGTTGAACTGACACTCAAAGCTAGGACTCCTTACTTCCAGGTCCTTCCTCTTACTACTGTGTTATTCACCTGCACTCACTAAAATTCACTTAATTTAGAAAACGGGGCACCTACTCGAAGGCAAGCACTGTGTTAGGCCGCTGAGGCTATAGAACTACACGGATTACAGTCCCCGGCTGCTGCCTAGAGCTCACCAAAGCAAACGTGAAGTGCCTGAGCGTAGTTGTCTCTGACACCAGAGAGTCAACACATGGGTTTGGCATATGTCAGGCAGCTGGGCTACAAAACAAGCAATTAGGCTGGGTGAACTCTGCCAGGAAGGAGTACTCATGCCAGGCCAAGGGGGCGAGGCGTCAAACATGCTGGCCTTGGCCCAACCATACACTCAGGGCCCGACTGAGGTGCCCTGGCTGACGCCAGTGACAAGGGAGATCTGCCTGACTGCTTCCTGGGGACACCTGCCAGGTTTGGGATCAAGGGAGGAAAGTGTTGGAGAGACAAAACCACCGTGAAACAGAACCAAGCAAAGAAGAAACTCACCTCAGCCGCCCGTCAGGGAGAAGTGGAGGGGTGTGGTGAAAGAGCCCTGGGCAGGGGGTCCGTTCCCAGTTCTGACTCTGGTAACTAACTGTATGACCTTGGGGCATCATCTGACCTCTCTGGATTTCCATTCTCTCACCTGTCCGTGCAGGCTGAAGATTTTCTCAAACAGATGTAAAGTGGAATGTATGATGGTTTTAACTTGGTGCCCCTCAATCCAGCTCAAGCAGCCCTACTACACGTGGCTTCAGAATCCTAAGGGAGCTCATACAATGCTGACACTTATTTCTGAGTTGTTCCCTTTACATGGAACCTTCCACCCGTCCTCTTCACCTGAAAACCACCTGCTTAGCCTCAGGACCCACCTGGCGTGGTACCCTAGCACTCGCACTCCCTGGGCTGTCTCTGCAAAGACTCTGAGTGCTGTCATGCTACTGGGCAACCTTTTCCCCCCAGCAGATCACAAGCTCCTTGAAGACAAGGACCACATCCCCCTCACTGCTGGACTGCCAGCACTGAGCGTGGGAGATGCTCATTTCTTTCTTTTTTTTTTTTTTTTTTGGGCGGTACGCTGGCCTCTCACTGTTGTGGCCTCTCCCGTTGCGGAGCACAGGCTCCGGACGCGCAGACCCAGCGGCCGTGGCTCACGGGCCCAGCCGCTCCGTGGCATGTGGGATCCTCCCGGACCGGGGCACAAACCCGTGTCCCCTGCATCGGCAGGTGGACTCTCAACTCTCAACCACTGCGCCACCAGGGAAGCCCTGATGCTCATTTCTGAGTGGGCAAAAGAAAGCCTCTAGCAACACAAGGGTGCGCCCTGGAATTTGAATGCGTGGTGCAGAGTAAGCTCTTGATAAATTATTTACGAAATGAATAAAGAACTGATGTGTTTCTGTAACTGAAGATGAGAGAGATACCAGAGAACTCTGAGCTACTTGACCTTGACAGGGATATGGCTACGGAACAGAGGGCTCCAGGGGCTGGGCTTTCTAGTTGGTCACAAGTTGCATCCCAGGGCTGGGTTCCTTCCCCTGGAGGATCCACCCGCCTCTGCTTGTAGCCCTACTGCTTTGATGCTACAGCCTCCTCTTCTGTACATTTAAAGGTTTTGAAAACTTAAAAAAAAAAAAAAAAAAAAGAATGCCAGAAATTAAGTTAGATTTGTTATTCATTGTGTATCATACGAGCAGATAGAGGAAGATGAAGGAAGAAAAACTGCAGCTTGAACATTTTTTGTTATTAAATGGAGACAGCTAATGACGCTGGTATTCAGGAAACTGGAATAATCATTTGGGATCTATCTAGGCGGCGAAAGGTAACGTTAGCCTTTCTTTGCTTCAAGGTGTTTGTTACCGTGTGCCACTATTGGTTATGCAAATCACTCCTTTGCATTACATGCTGTAAACAGATTTCTATACCAGACTCGTACCCACCCTTTAAACTGTTTTCTGCCAACTCATCTGACTGACTAGGGATCTTTCTAGCACCAACTACACTTTATCCAACATCTTATAAGAACCTTACTTGGGCCCAAAGAATCCCCACTTCACGGCCTGTCAAACGACCCCCATTCAAGGGGGGTCCCAGTCAAAGCCTGACCCTGTCCACTCAGTAGCTTCCAAGACCTTCTTTCTAGCCTGGCAACACGGGCCATTCTGTAGCCCTTTCTTCAGAGCTTTCCATCTTGGTCGCTCTGCCTCCGTTTCTTCAACCAGCTTTTCTAGCCTGCCGTCTTCCACCTGTGTACGTTTTCTTGGGAACCCACTAGTCATGACACGTGAGAAGAGACCTTCCTGATCATCTCTCTTCACACTTCACACTTCTTGCAGAAGTGAGAAAATAAAGCCTCGGCAGGGGGTGGATTTGCCCATTCTCCTAAGAGTGGCTGGGGAGCCAGGATTCAAATTCAGGACTTCCTTTATTATCCATGAGAACTCAGGAAAGTCATTTCACCGCTCAGGCTACTTACCATCTGACACAGATACACACCTAAATAACAGAATCTCAATTTGTTTTAGCCGCCTAAAAAATCTGAGTTAACATCATCAGAGGAGGGCTCTGAAAACTATTTTTGATCACACACCCTTTCTGTAAACATTTTCTGAAGGCTCCATGGGTGTATTTATATTTATTAATAAATTGTACACACATGCTATCATCATTAGCTAATATTGGAAAGCATAATATACGCTTGGTGCAAGATTTAATGGACAAAAAATGAATATTTCAACTAGTCTTGATAATTTTGAATCTTTTGCTTCCCTTTTTGTTAGATCCGATGAGAATGATCACTACTGTTTTTAACTTCATAGTGGAGTTGAGGAAGACTCTGGACCAGGAGTAGGAATATCACCTCTGCCGTTTGACTGCTGGCTTGTATTTGCACTTGTCATCTTTGATTGGTAGTTACTTTGCAAAATCCTTTTATGCCACTGGACCCCATGTTTTTTTTTTTTTTTTTGCGGTACACGGGCCTCTCACTGTTGTGGTCTCTCCCGTTGCGGAGCACAGGCTCCGGACGCACAGGCCCAGCAGCCATGGCTCATGGGCCCAGCTGCTCTGCGGCATGTGGGATCCTCCCAGACCAGGGCACGAACCCGTGTCCCCTGCATCGGCAGGTGGACTCTCAACCACTGCGCCACTAGGGAGGCCCAGGACCCCATTTTTTATGTAAGTTTGGTTAAAGCTAGATTTTACACACACACACACACACACACACACACACACACACACAACACAGTCATGCTATAAACCAGTAAAGCTCTGTGAGGAGTAGATCCTCATCTCCCTCAGAACACCTCACACGCTCGTCCAGACACATAACCAACACTGGGACCAAGCAAATCAGAGAAAACCTGGTGTTCCGTACAAGTAGACAACCATTCTTTCTTATTTTTAAAGATAAAAAGTGAATGCAGACAGACGTCCTAATATTTTCTTCCTGTACCTCATGGACCACGTTGGGCAGCCGCCTTGGGACCACTGTACGGCACTAGAGTTACGATGGTGTGTGTCTGTGCTTTCTTTGTATGAAATAAACTCTAATATGCTATGTATTACTATATTCAAAAGCCAACTTCCAGCTGTGTTTCGTTCTTTATAACTTATTTCATCGCTCTTCCTATGTTTACTTTGTATGTCTTTCAATAACCTTAGGCCCAAACCAACAGAACTCGATCTAATCAGTTAACGTTTAATAACGTTCCGACTTATTGGTGGTCAGGGAGTTGGACCAGATCCTCTCTTGAGGCACCTTGCAAATCTAAGATATCCAATTTTCCAGACCTTACCACTGTCAGTTTACCACATCATCAGTATCCCTGTGTCACCCATGTCATTTTCTGTAGTACCCATTGTTTCCACATAAAGTCCACACTCTTTAGCTTGGCATGTAAATACCTTCAGGATCAGGCCCCTGCCTGCCTCTCACATCGCGGTTTTCCATTCTCACATCCTGTGCTGCTACCATGTTAAATTACTTCTCATACCCTTGCCTTGGCATGCACTTCCATGCCTCCCTGACTTTGTCTATGTTGGTTCCTTTGCCTCAATGACTGTCCTCCCATTCCTACTAATCTCTCCTTGAAGGCCTGCCTCTCAGTGAAACTCTTCCCTATTTTCCAGGACAAAGAAGCCACCCCCTCCTTTGGTGAACAAAGCACAATGTACTTATCCCACTAAAGTGTATTCATCTGTTTAAACACCTTATCTTTTCTAGATTGTGAGTTCTTTGAAGGGAACAACTATGTCCATTTCATCTAACTCCGTGTTTATCACAGGAGTAGGTCTATTAGGATGCGTTCAATAAATGTTGAGTAAAGAAACAAATGAAGATCACATAAATGAATGAAAAAAGATGACAGAAAAATATGAATATAGTTATTTCACATAGCCCAAAGTAAAAAATAGATATACATGGGTTGGGGGAAGAGAAACATAGATGAAGGCCAGGTAAATGAGAATAGGGTTCAGTTATTGGAACTTTAACTGAGCACCTACTATGTGCTATACACGGTGCTGGGTGGCAGGGAAGATATTTATTCATCCATTTTCTTACTTATGGAAATTACAGGACAACGGTGCCAGTAGTTTCTGTTTTATTTTCCATTGTATTCTTTTTAAAAAAATATTTGTTTATTTACTTATTTTGTTGTCGTTGTTGTTTTTGTTGTTTTGGCTGCTCCATGCGGCATGGGGGAATCTTAGTTCCCTGACCTGGGATCGAACCTGTGCCCCCTGCATTGGGAGCGTGGAGTCTTAACCACTGGACCGCCAGGGAAGTGCCCTCCACTGTATTCTAAGTAGTTAAATTACTAACAATAAATGAGACAGAATCCCTATGCATGAGGAACTCACCTTTTAGAATGAATATACTTTGACTTAAAAAAAAAATTCCTTGTATCTGGAAGTAAAGCTAGCATGGGGTAAAAAGGGGAGCTGCCTACAAGGTCATTCCAGTACGACATGCAAGCATCCCCACAGTTAGCATCAAGCACCAGGCCCTGCCCAAGTACCCTGACTCTGTTCTTCCATTTGGAATTCGGCTCAGCTTAGACTCCACCAGAGGCTTCCAGATCACTTGCTGGGTGTGTGGAATGAATGTCACAGGGAAGTACTCCAGTTCACGACAGAACAAGCTTTGCTCTTGGACTGTTTTGTGTATATCTGGGGAGCGGAAAGAAGAATTCCACAGACTTCTTCAGATTAACAGGAATTTAATGTTCAACTAGAAGAGTCCTTTGGGTGCCTGAGTCCAAGCCCCTAATTTACAGGTGAGATACGTGATCCCTAGAGATGGACAGAGCTTCCCCTCCATCACCCACTGAGGCTGAGGCATCGACAGGTCTGCTATGATGCTCTCACCCCACCTGGGGGCATCCAATGACAAGATGGCCTGGTAACTGCTAGTGGCTTCTGGGCCCTTAGGCCTGCCTCCTGCAGAGCCCAGAAGCCACGGTCCTGTGATCTCCTAACTTTCTGTGGTTGTTGAGCTACTTCAGACACTCAGGGAGCACGAGGTCCTGGGCCCCTGCTCTGCTCACTCAAGCCTGGGGGCAACTTGGCTGCTGAACGCTGATGCTTTGGGCTGAGTCAGCTGTTGCAGAAGTCATCTGGAATACTTCCTGCTGGCCAATGAAGGTGCACACAAGAACAGAGCCCACGACTGTTCAGGACACCGTATGTCCAGAGAAGTGAGTCCTGGTTGTGGCAAAGGAGAAACAGGACTGAGAGAGACCAGCCAGTGGAGACCATTTTTGAGGAGCAAAAGCCTCCTGATCCTGGGTGACAGGGCTGGCCAGGTCGGGGGACACGGCTCGGAAACACTGACCGTGTGCCTGGGGCCGGGGAATGTGAGTACATGTCTATATAGGCTGTTCTCTGGGCTATGCAGCCAGAGGACGGCCTCTAAGAGGACTCCTCAGCAGATGGCTTGTGTTGCTAGAAAAACTTGAAGCCGCTCTGCTAAAACGTGACTGCACACAGTGTCTCAGTGGACAAGTTCATTTCACGACCGTGTGCCCTGTCTTCCTGTCAGGGTACAGGACAGGTCTTGCTTCTTCCGGAAAAGGGAGACTTCGCTGCTTTACTCAGAAAGGGGAGACTAGGATGGACCACAATTAGACCCACTTCCTGGGGTGGGGCTAGTGCGGGGCAGAGACACAGAAAAGAGCCGTGCAAATCCAGCTTGGCAGGCCGGACCTGAGGTGTAGAGCAACAGACAGGTGGCATTCAAGGGAAACAGTCCTTCCAGGGGCAGGGGAGGAGGACTGACAGGGGACAGGCAAGGTGAGGGAGCTCCCAGGGGCAGCTGGATGTGGATGTCCTGTGTGTCACCAGGTAACGATGCCCAGGTTCCTAAGCGGAGCACGGGTGGATCTCCAGACCCAGACATGGCAGCGGTGGGAGCCAGGTAAGGGGAGGCAAGACTTGCATCCTCGGGGGGCAGGGCTACCAGGCCGCTCATATCAGGGACTTACGGATAGCAGGCGAGTTTGGGATTCTGGGACAGGACAGAAACCCATTGCCAGAGCTGGCACATAAAGGGTCAGGCAGAGGAATGGTAGGAGGACTGGAGGCTGAGCTGCTGGGGTTGCTCTAAGCCCTCCTCCTCAGGTTGGGGTTAGTCCTAGAGGCCTGCAGGCTAGACCCACAGGGTAGAGCCACAGGGCCCCCCTGTGGTGGGAGGAGGTGGAGGCAGGGGAGGGCGGGTGGGCAGGTCTCTCTCCCCGGCTAGAATACTGCCCAGAGGTAGCATCGCCTCCCCACAGCCCCGCACCGTGGAGCTCGCTTAGAGCCAGCTCTTGACGCCTCCAGGATTGGACTGGGGTGCTGGTTAGACTCATTGCAGAGGTGTTTGGTACGTCCTGACCCTATATTCTCCATAGAGAACAATATTAGTGATGCGATGCGTGGCCCTCCTATATTTTAACTTCTCATTGCTTGAAGTTTATCAGTGTTGGATGGAAATGCAGAAAGTCCTTGACTTACAGACACTGGAATTACTACTTGAGAGCCTCACTTAGGACTCCAGGCTCGCCAGGACTCAGGCCCTGCTACTGCATCACTGAGCCAAGAGTTTTTTATCTGGCCTCAAAGTCTCCTCTTCAACCACAAAGGACTGCCCATCTCAAAGGTCTGTTCACCCCTGCCTGCCACAGTGCCAGGGCACTTGCATCAGTTATAGAACTACATTAATGCTTCGGGCTAAGATTCTCATTTCTCTCCCAGTTCCTACGGTGACACTAAAACCTATACGAATACAAATGCCCTTGCCAATGCGAACACTAACTCTTGCTGTAAGTGATAACAGCCACTAACATTCATCCAGTGCTTACTACTCTGACACATAAGTGTTTTATATCTCCTTCAATCCTCAGACATCCCCACGAGGTACCAATTATTATCCTTATATGACAGATGAGGAAAGTGAGGAACAGAATGATTAAGGGACTTATCCCAGGTCATACAGCTGGCAAGGGGTAGGGCTCAAATTCAAGCCTCGCTACCTGCCTCTGAGGCCATGCTCTGGAGCACTAAGACCTGCTGCATGTTAGCTTTTTACTGTGTGGTACAGTATTAGAAAGAAAGTCAGGGCCAGCTGGGGTTGTAGAGTTGTAGCAGCACCATGTTGTACAGATTTCCAAGCTGAAGATGTGGAGGTGGGAACATAAAAGACCTAGCAGAGAAGAACAGAGGCTCAGCACATGGGCTCTAGGACCAATCAGCTTGGCTTCAAATGCTGGCTCTGCCACTTACAAGCCGTCTGTCCTGGGCCAGGTTACTCAACTTCTCTGTGCCTCAGTTTCCTATCTGTAAAAGAAGGGGCACGAATTCCCTAAGTTATATGGTTTCAGGGGAGATGTAAAGGTGTTGCTGATTATGAAACTTACAAAGCATTTCAAATAATGCCTGACACATAGAACATCCTCGGTAAATATTCGGTGTTATTACTGAACGTGTGCTCTGCGCCAGCCATTGGGCTTCCCGGGTACTTTATCTCATTTAATCTTCCAAATAACCTGCAGGGTGAGAATGAGTAACCCCTCATTCCAGATGAGGAAACTGAGCCTCGCTCACCCAAGGTCGCTTGCTCTCACTTGCCCAAGAACTTGAATGCAGGGCCTCTCCCTCTAAACCCCGAGTGGTTCCTGCTTCCGCGCTGCATCGTCTGCTAATGCTTCCTGTGATGGACAGCTAGGAAGAAGCTCAGGCTACAAAGCAAACAGATCGTAATTCGGTTTTGGAATCAATAAAGGGATGATCAAGTGGCAGAGGAGGACTTGTTAGCTGCTCATCAGGATGATGTGAGAAGCTGCTGCCCGCATCCTGAATTAAATCACCTAGTTGCTTTATCATCATAAACATTCATTTCAATGCGGGGAGGGATTTTTTTTTTTTAAACCAACATGAATAATATATAATGGTTGACATTTTGGAGGAAGCAGGTTCTTTACCTTCTTCCATCTTCCATCAGGGTAATTTATCATTGTCTTTCTTCCTGGCCCCCTTTTTTAAACTGATGGGGTAGCCTGTCAGTTCAGCTTGTTCTGAAAACGCAGGAGTATAATTCAATAATAAATTCGCTCAGAGGCCAGCTGTCAGGAAGCTGGTGTTTATATGAACTCCATTAGATGACCTCTATTGCTCAGACTCTCGGAGGGCTATATGAGGGCTGTCTTAAGGCCTGGGGTGGGCCGAGGAGGGTAGAGTGGCAGGCAAATGCATTTCTGGAACTGCTCTGTCACCGACACTTGCACATGGCTTTAGATCTGCAGTGGGCTGACGAAAAATTATATTGCATACATGATCTTTCCCCCCTCTTTTCCATTATATTTTTCCTCTTGTAACCTCCTACTTCCAAAATTCTCGGAAACATTGTGGCTTTATAAAGGGTCTGAGAGAAATTCTAAAGGCTGACGTGGTATCAAGGTTATTTCACTTCTGTTAGTGGCAGTTTTAAGTCCTGACTGAGGTGACATGCCCTAATCTGGTCAGTGCACAGGCGAGGGGCAGATTTTTCTGTTTCTTCCCCAAACTACCTTTCTGGTCTCAGAGTCCCCTCTGTTCTTCTTTTTCCTCCATGGCCCCTCTGCACACCAGGATCATATCATACTAGATTCCCTGAGACCCTCCTGGTTTCAAACATTAGAGCATGTCTCTTGACTTTTGATTTGGAAAATACTGTCACCATAATTATGCTCCGGCCACATTAAAATTCTCTTGGTTCTTTGATTATCATGGAAAGTCATGCTGGTTCCTCAGTCTAGAATGAATTTTTAAATCCTGTTCAACTGAAACCCACGATAAGCAACATACCCTATTCAAGGGTACACACCACACGCGCACGCGTCATGAAAGACATATCCTTTTAGAGTGCTGCACTGATATTTTCTATTCCACTGTACACTATTCCATTTAAGTTTACTTCTTAAAAAAATAGCTTCGACCCACTACTACATTGACTTCATGATGTGCTAACAGGTTGTTGTGACCTGAAATGGGATAAATAATGTTTCAGTGGCTAACCCTCCTCACTGAAATCTTTGTTTCAGGCCAAAGGCCATCTCCTGCCAGAAGTCTTATTTCATTAGTTCATTTGTTTGTTTGCTCATTCATTCTCAAAACCAAACATTCACTGCGGCCTGTTCTGAGCCAGGCCCTCTGCCGGGTGCTGGAGAAACAAAGATGGGCCAGGTTCAGCCCCTGTGCTGTGGAGCTCAGGGACCTGCATTTGCAGTGGGAGTGATGGCCCCGCCTTTGAGCTCTCAAAGCACTCTCTCTCTACTCTGTTCAAGCACTCAGCAGTAGCTGATTGGCTGACGCACTGATTCATCCACCATTCATTGTGGTTTAGTCTGTGCCAATCCCTCTGGCTAGGCACTAGGGATTGAATGACCAACGAGGCATGGGACGCACAAGGAGGCCCCAGTGTAATGGGGTCAGATGCACATCTTCTTGCAGGCCTAGTGCAGGGTAGGTGCTGTTAATATTTACCAAATGGAGTGTGGCAGTTCTGTCCCTCTCTGCACCTGCCCATTCTCTCCTCTCCATAGGATCTGACCCTCTCTATACGATACGATACTCTGCCTCCTTTGAGACGAATACTCTGGTCCATCCCTCCTTTTTCTAAAGTCCCCCTGACTCCTGAAGTCTTTTCTTTTTGGGTTCAGTGTGCCCTGTGGCTGACTTTGGTAGCAACCTGCCCACATCCAACCACTTGCCTGAGTGAGCTGATAACCTATTAGGATTCGAGGAGCCCAGAGAGACTTGACAACATCACATCCTTCCTCTCACCAGTACAGTGTCCTCAAACATGTTCTGAACTGGTAGTAAGTAACTTGGAGGTGGTTCTTCCTCTTCCTATAATCTGCTACCCTGTCTAGCAGTGGCAATCCACAAGTATTCACTGAACTGATCTGTCTGCCCTGTGTCCAGCTCTTTCGACCCAGTCAGTCCTTACCAAGAGATACAACCAAAGTTGTGTAACGGGGAAACAGCTGCCTTGAGTGGTCTTAGAGGAGGAATTGTCTCACACTGCCCTCACTTTCCCAGCTGTCTAATCCCAGGTTCCACAGTCTGGGTCCTGTTATCTGTCCTCCTAGTATGGACAATCCAGCTGGGGATCCTTCTTCTTCCACCTGCGGACCTGAATGGTTCCTCCCCTCCCACACAAGTCTCCGTAGAGGGCACCCTGCGTTGTATTCTCCCCATGAATCCAGGGGAGGGACAGGTGCCTTCCACTAGGCAGAATGGCTCCAGGCACTCAGGCCAGGGTGGAAAGATGGTATTCAAGCCACCTGATCTGGTGATGGTGGTTCCCCTGCCTGTTTTTTCCCTCCTACTTTAGACCTACTTGAGATCAGCTGAAGTCATTCATATCTCTGTCACTTTATGTGGAGCTGAGCACAGCAGTGGCAGAGGGTCAGAGAGAGCTACTGCATTCATTAAACCTGTATTAAACACTTGCTCTGGGCCAGGCATTGTGCTGGGCTCTGGGGACACAGACGAACCAGACACGGTCCCTGAGGGAGGTCTTCCTCACTCTAAGTCCATCTGGCAGTACTTCTACTTTAGTTCTGAGTCAAGCTCTGGGCTTTCCTCCAAGAAGTCCAGCCCAGCCCAGCCAAGAGCCCACTCTGCTTGGCTGGGGCCCTCACATCCTGGGGTTCCGTTGCCCATCCTTCCCTGAGGGCTACCCCTGCTCTAGTGCCTCTGACACCAGCTGAGGTGCTGCACAGAAGCATGAGGAAGCCCCCATATAACTGCTGGTGTCATGTATGCATCTGGAGAACCTCTGCTTCCTCATCCCTGCCATGGTCAGGCCTCTGAGGAAAAGTATTCTGGGGAGAGCCCTGGGCGCTGAGGACTGGCTGGCTTGCTTTCCCCACAGAAGGGTGCTCCGGTCAGTTCCAACTGGCACTGAATTCCTCTCCCTCTCATGGTTGGTCCCAGCATGCCTCATTCTTGGGTCTCCCTGAGTCAGTCACACAGCTGGGAAACTGCAGAGTAAAGGAGCTGCACCCCGGGGGCTCCTTGCTGGGCTCAGAAACGCCGTTGGGTCTCTGGGTGACAGCCTGCTTCTTGGAGGAGCCTGTTAAATGGACTCCCGTTCACACTATACAAATTGTGGTGCAGCCTACGGGGTGCAGGAAAATACGGGGATTTTCTGTCCCACAGGCTTGTTATTGTTAAACACAGGCAAAGAGTCAGGTTGGCCTGCCCATCAGGAACCCTGCTCTCTGGAGAAGGGCCACTGGACTCCTCCCTAACAGGAATCCCGGCTGACAGCTGCCTCACAGAATGCTGCCGTTTCTCTTCCTCAAATAAGGATTCAGCAATCCAAACCTCGTTCCTCTCTAGGTGGCAGCTGGACTTTCCTCTCAAGTTTCACTTCCAATCAAGGAATTAGAGCTGGAAGCTCTTTCTAACATCATCACCTCCATTCTCACGTTCATCATCATCACCACCATCATCACATAATTAGCAAACATTTTTTGTGTGGCCAGTACTAGTCTGAGACTTCATGTACTTTTTGTTTTTTCATTTAATTCTCACGACAACCCTGCACAATAGACATTACTACCTTGCTCTTACGATGAGGAAATTGAGGCTCAGAGAAGTTACGGAATTTTCACATAGCTATAAAGTGGATGCAACAGACTTCACATCCAGGTCTTGGCTATTTTCACCAGACCATGCTGCTGCCATAAAAGCCACCATTTACTTATCACGAATGTACCACGCCCTGTGCTAGGTGCTTTATCTCAGCGAATCTTTTCAATGGCTTTCATGAAATGATTACTATTATTGCCAGTTTATCTTTGGAGGCAGGTACACAAAGGTTCAATCATTTCCCTGGGGCCACACTGAGCTAGTAGGAGGTAAAGCCAAGATTCACACTCCGGGCGCTTTTTATGATACCACATTCCTTCATACGAGAGGAAAGAAAGCAACAACCCAAACCTGGCAACTGATTTCACTTTATCCCAAAGATGCAAATAAGCCCTGTATTACGGGTTCAGAGCATGACGATAGAATCCAAGCAGGCAGTCTAACAAGAAAAGCATCTGCTGTCTTGTGTTTGTGGGTTTCCAGTCACTTGGGCTTGTTTTACATAAAAATCTGTTTGGGGATACTTAGTAGTGAATGATAGCTGCTTCTTCTGAATCTAGATCAGTGAGGAGCAGGGGCATAATGATTCAGGAGAATAACAGGTAAAAGGAATTTTAACAGTAACATTTGGAAGCTTCCGTTATCCATTCGTTTTAGAGCAAATACTCTATTCCGGGCCCTGCCCTAAGTAATATAGGTTTGGAGAGATGAATGGTCTCTACTTTCAAAGCATGTTATTTAACTGAAGGTGACAGATATATAAACAATCATCTGGGGGCTTCCCTGGTGGCGCAGTGGTTGAGAGTCCGCCTGCCAATGCAGGGGACACGGGTTCGTGCCCCGGTCTGGGAAGATCCCACATGCCACGGAGCGGCTGGGGCGTTTAGCCATGGCCACTGAGCCTGCGCGTCCGGAGCCTGTGCTCCGCAACGGGAGAGGCCACGACAGTGAGAGGCCCGTGTAACGCAAAAAAACCCAAAAACAAACAAACAAAAAATAAAAACAATCATCTGGGAGCTGACTTCTACACCTGCTTCTTCTACTAATCTGTAATGTGATTTTAACAGATAATTTAACCTCTCTGGACTCTGAATCCTCAGTAGAAAATTAAGTAAAATAGATAATGTATCCATCCATCCTGTGCCCCACTGTCCCTCCCCATCGCTCCCCTCTCTCCTTCTTTCCTTCCAACTCTTCAATGTTCAAGGTATATATCGATATATGCATATTTATCTGGAGCGACTACTAAATGCTAAAATGAGTGAGAGGCAGTCCTGTCCTGGCAGACTCAGTTTAGAGGGTTAACAGACATTTACATATGCACTATATTAAGCCCTTGTCCAGAGCCACATATCCATCAGTGGCAGAGGCAGGATCTGAAACACAAGTTGGCTGGACTCCAAGGCCTATACTCTTTTCTCTCTGCTGAGCGGTCCATTTCTCCCAGTACAGGTTTCTCAAGTTCCCCACTTGACAGGCTCCTTAAGGCATGTCAGACTGGGAGAAAGGATACTGAAATCCTTGGGCGGGGGCCGCGTGATTCCTGGCACATAAGCAGCAGGCTTGGTGAGTGACCTGAGGACACTCAGGGATCACGGTCCCTGTTGGTACTTATTAGGATGGCATGGTAAGGGCACCCCAAAACAGAACAGCCACTGGCAGCCAACCAGCCATAGCCCTAATCAGATTCCCTAACAGGTCCAGTGAAGAAAGGGTGAGCAAGTAATAGTCCCCTTGGTCGGAGTAATATTTCTATCTCCAGTTGACTAAAAGAACTCAAACCATGGGAAGGCCCACAAGCATACACATAAAATCACACAACTGAAGGAAAGAGCAGAAGCTCCCTACCCAGAGACGAAAGCGGTATTTCTGGCCAAGATAAACGAATAGGTTTTTCCTCACTCTGTTTCTGCTCCTGGCTCTGCCACTTGACTAGCCTGTGAATTGGGGAAGATCATGTAACCTCTGAGGTCCTCAGTATTCTCGGGGTAAGCTGAAGGGACTATAAAGTACCTTCATCCCTAAAAACGTTAAAGTTCAAACGCTTTGACACACTCTTGCTGGGCTCAGAGAACTCCCCCGACTTCACTTTTCCCCTCTTGTCATTGCTCCTTGTGAGGAAGGGCTGGGGCAGTGGAAAGCATGGGCCCTGGAGTCCCAGCTCCATCATGTCCCAGGAGCGAGCCTTCTCCTTGGATTCCCAGTTACTCTCTGGGGATCATAATACTGCCTTCTAGGGAGACTCCCCAGGAGTCCTTCTTAGGTCCCCACTCGGCCCCCTTACACATTTTCCTGGATCCAACTTCTGTGTGCTCATGGTTTCATCTACTGCTTGTTTGTTGATGGCTCACATATCAAAAACCCCAGCCCTAACCTCTGTGTGAGCTTCAGGTTTGCTTCTGAACTACAAACAGACATTTATTCTTGGGTGTTCTACTGAGGTGAGTCCGTTCCTTGCCCTCGCCAAGCATCTGAGTGAGAGACTCCTCTCTCCAGCATCCCTCAGACCCAGCAGAGGATGAATCCCTGCTGATTTCCCTCTTTAAATAGAACTGGGGATGTCATTCATTCTTCCCTTCCCTCATCCCTACCACATCGTCCCCTCAGGGCAGGAACTCTCTTGGCAGAGAAGTCATGAACATAGAAGGCACACAGTCTGTGCTGAACTGAACTGGGCTGACTTTTAAAGAAAGCTCTGTGTGCATGAGGTATCACTACATTGGAAGACATTCAAAATAAGTTATCATAAATCCCTCCTTCTTGGATACGTTTCCCAAGTTCACAGACCCTGATCTGGGGAGCAGAGAACAGACAGCTGCCTTTTGCTGGCTCCTGTACACTTTTATGCCCCTGGGTCTTTGCACAAGCAGTTTCCCCACCCTGGCACACTCTCTCTCCCTTGCTGAGCTATTTCTCATCTTTAAGACTCAGTTCTTAAGTCTCGGCCTTCCCCCACCCAGGAGCACCTTCTCTATGCTTCCAGAGTACCCTGGGGGCATATTTCTGGTCTATCACAATGGAACAATTTTTTGTCCCCTTAGTGGGCTGTGAGTGACCAATGGGCAGGGACTGTGCTCCACTCATCTCTGTGCTTCCAGCACAGGACCTGGCACAGAGTAGACCTCAGTAAAAACCTGTCCAATAGACGACACCACTGAACGCTTGTGAGAGAACGCATGGGCGTATGGCCTGGAGTGCCAGCAGATGCACCCCACCCCAGCCTAACAAAATCTCCCGGACATCAGCTCTGAGGGATGATAGTGTCAAAGCTTTCAGCCCATCTGGAGACCACAGAATCAGTAAGCGCTGACTGCAGAGTGGGTATTGATCCAAGATTCCCCTTGGACCTTTGATTTCCCACTCTCTCCATCTATCACCCAATGAGGACAAAAAAACTTCACTCGTAAAAATTCCAAACGCCCTGGATAGCAGTTTTCTAAACATGGGTACCTGAGGCTGCTTCCCTGCCTCCCCTGCCACTCCATCAGGAGCCTTCAACGCCCACCCTCCTGGCCCCCTCCCACTCCCATCCACCCACACGTGGCCCTGGAGGTGAGCCACGCCCCCTTCAGAGAACCACGGCCAGAGCTGGACTCACCCTCCATCAAAGGGGTTCTCCCCGGGGATGATGTGTGTGCTGTCCCTGCCCACGAGGAACTTGATCCGGTCGTAGAAGGAGCGCAGGTTCTGCTGGGACACAGGGGCCTGTGTCTCCTGGATGATGTCCAGAGGGTCGGGGGAGCCCAGGCACAGCGGGCTGCCGTGACAGAGGGGCTGGAGGCAGCAGTCGGGGTCCATGCAGTCCACCAAGCCATCTGCAGGGGTGACAGAGCGTGACGTTTATATGGCTGTGTTCAATCAGCATCGTTTGTCCACAGAGCCTTCCTTCATTCACTTCTCTATTTTCCATTCATTGGAAGACTTTATTAAGTGTCTGACAGAAGCCAAGGGCTTCGCTGGGCACCAAGTAGATCCAGGTGTGAGATCGGGGGGCCGCCTACTAGCCTAGCAGGAGAGACAGACAAGTCAGTGGGCAGCGAGACGTGTTTTTCTGTTTTTTGTTTTTTTTCAGAGAGGGAGGAGGAATTATATATATGAAGGCCCAGAGGTGAGAGAACGACACACTGAACATTTGAGTTGCTAAATTCAAATGCTGGGCTCAGAAGGTGAGGGGAACAGCAAAAAATCAGGCTGTGAGGTTGGCAGGAGCAAACAGCTGGGCCTCCTGGACCAGGTTAGGGAGTTCGCATTTCACCCTCTGGACAATGGGAGCTACTGAAAGGTGTTAAGCAAGAGGTGATTTTATCTGAAAGTCACTGCATTGCTGAAAGAGCGTCCCCTGTATCGTGGCGAGGGGAATGAAGGGGGCCCAAGGCAGAAGCTGGGGGCTGCATGGAGGCAGTGTTGCTGAGATTACACAGGAGGAAAACAATGGTTCCTGAGACTAGAGCAGTGACAGTGGAGACTGAGAGAAGAGGACGGTTTGGAGAGACTCTCAAGAGGTGAGACCTGGCGACTGACGGGCTTCGGGCGTGAGCGAGAGGCAGTGCTGGTGGAGGCGGTGAAACGCCCAGCATCTCTCCCGGCCTCGATGCACATGTGTGGACACCCAGCTCTGCCTTCTGGGTGAGAGGGGATGGTTTCAGATCACCCGCCAAGCTGCCATTAGCAGAGAATTCTCTCTACCACATGGGTGGATTTCTTTAGGGCTGAAAATTACATTACAGCTCCCAGCTTCCCAAAGTGCAAAAAAGAAATTCCACCAGGCCACAACTTTTTGGTCTCATTATCCCAAAGCACTTTTACAGGCACCCCATAGAATAGCTTAAAATAGATGACAAACCCAGGGATTAGAGGATACTGCCCAAAGCGGGGGACAGGGAAAAACGCCAGTCTGTGTGCTCTGTAGGGAGAGAACAGTCGAAGCACACGTGTTCCTCTGTAGGCTGGAATTCTGCCTCTCCTGCTTACCAGCTGTGTGACTTTGGGCAAACGTCCTCACCACCCTGGGGGCATGGATCCTGCTCTGGTCATCTCTGTTGTATCCCCAGCACTTACTACAGGTGTTTAAAACATGACTGTTACATAAATAAATGAAAGAAAATTGAATGAATGAATTGACAAATGAATCAAGGGGACGAAACCAAAGGACAGTCCATAAAAGGCAGAAGACCATTATCTTCATTCAATTCAATTAAACAGTGTGGTACGGTGGGAGGGTGGTGAGGCTCAGAGATTGTAGCTCAAGCCCCAGAACTGCGCCTAAGAATGACTCTGGGTGAGTTCCTGTGCTTCATCGCTCTGAGGCCCCATCTCCTCAACACGGACATACTCCCTCACTTCTGTCTCCGTGGGTTTACAACGCAGATGCTGCCCACCGGAATACTGCATATGCATTGGTTAGACCGGGTGCCCTACCCACACAGGCAGCACTCCTAAGCCTCCTTTCTGGCCTTGGGATGTTGTGGCCTCAGGCAAGCTACCCGACCTCCCCGAAGCCCAGTTTTTTTCTAATAAATTAGGGCCCCAAATCCCTTGTCTTTCTCTCCCAACTTCTGCATGGTATCCAAGACCTTTTACGCTATGCCCTCCTTGAGGGCAGCACAGTGGTAAAGAGTATGGGCTCCAGAGCAGGACTGTCTGAGGCGAAATCCTGGCTCTGAAACTTACTACTGTGTGACCTTGGGCAGGTTACTTAAACTCTCTGGCCTCAGTTTCCCACATCTCTTACAAGTGGATTCTCTTTTTTTTTTTTTTTTGGCCACACTGCGGGGCATGTGTGATCTCAGTTTCCCAACCAGGGATCGAAACTGCGCCCCCTGCAGTGGAAGCGTGAAGTCTTAACCACTGGACTGCCAGGGAAGTTCCACAAGTGGATTCTAAGACTGTTACTTAAGTATTTTTTTACATAAGTGAAAAACAGTGTGTGTGTCCCCCAATCTAGCAGAGAACCTGACACGTAGTAAGTACTTAATAAAGGTAGTTCCCTTCCCGACCCTGACCCTAGAACACGGCTCACCAAAGTGTAGGGCTGCATCCTGAGATGTGGAGGAAAGGGATTAGAGCTCCACTCCAGCTCTGTCCTGGGTCCTACCTTGTGGCTCCTGTCCCAGCTTCCAGATATACCAGCTAACTGCCTCGCCAAGCACCTGTTTTCTCCTGCAGTCGGCGGGCTCCATCACACATTCTCGGGCTGCCCCTGTCAGACATTGCTTAAGCACATAATTACAGCCCAAGCTGAGGGTTATTTGCATTCTGCTATTGATGTTAGCATGACAGATTCAGCTGCTGCATCCATAACTCTGCAGAAATGCTCCATTATTCAATCCCGGCGGCGAGCAGGGACGCTGACCATTAAATCAGCGAGCACAATTGAAGGGCTGTGAAAAGTCATGGCTAATTTGAAATTTTATTAGCTCTTGCCTGCTCTTGTTTACCACCGAAGCGGTCCCTGGAAACCAGTCTTTTACCTCTTTATAAACACTCGGCTCTGTGGCACCTTGGAAGAACTGCTTCCTGTTCTCTGGTCCTGGTTGGAAGGATAGACAGGAATGATTGCTAGTATTATTAATTTTTGTATTAAATGATGATGGTGATAATCACGGCTGCCACCTACTGAGTGCTAGGCATTGTGCTAAACGCTTTACAAGGAATGTTTTCAAGGAATGTGTCATTGAATCTTCCCAACCCTACGAAGCAGCCACTGTCGCCACCATCACTCCCGCTTCAGAGAGAATGAACCAGAGGTTCCAAGTGGTAAAGTAACTTGGTCAAGGTCACACAGTCAGTGACGAAGGTGACTCAGAATTTGAACTCAGTTCTTTCTGAAAAATAAAAGGTTCTCTGGGGCTTCCCTGGTGGCGCAGTGGTTGAGAGTCCGCCTGCCGATGCAGAGGTCATGGGTTCGTGCCCCGGTTTGGGAAGATCCCACATGCCGCTCCGCCTGCGCGTCTGGAGCCTGTGCTCCGCGGCGGGAGCGGTGAGAGGCCCGCATACCGCAAAAAAAAAAAAAAAAAACAAAAAAGGTTCTCTGATCCTGAAGAGACTTTTAGGAATGATTTCTTGAGTGGGAAACGTGAATATACGAGTGTTGCTGAAATGCTACCCTTCTGTGGTCTTTCAGTGGCCTGGGTGACCTCCACCACTGCACTCATGTCCCCGTATTGTAATTCGAATTTTCTCTGTCTCGCTCCCCACACAATGAGCTCTTGGAGAAGAGCTGCTGCCCGTCTACACCTCCCTATGTTGACGCTCCCCTATCATTCATTTGGCAAATATCTGCTGAGTCGTAAATGTGGGCTAAACCTCCACTAATAGAAACCATCATATTTAAATGAGATACATATTTTAAAAATGAGTAGGGCCCACAAAATTCTTATCAAAGTCTCAGTTTATGAGACCAGCTTCTGTGCAAACCCCTCTCTGTTATTTTCAAATGCAGCATTAGGGCAGCCTGCAGCAGGGCATATGGCTGCTCTACGGTAACAGAGACCCTTCCACGGTTTCAGTTTCTTAGGCATAGATGACAAGTTTTAGAAAAGTTGTAGTAAGAGGAAAAAGTATGTTCTGAGGACAGAAAAGTAAATTTGGGGGTAGATGAGAAATTAGATTAGAAATACATCAATATATGGTTTTCGAGATTCTCTGGGTCTGGCTAGTTTGGAGACATTTAGATTTTCCAAGCACTTCTTATCTCACTTAATTGTATATTACACACACACTGGTTGACTTACAAAATGTTCATGTTTCCTGTATTTACTGTTCCCATTGGGAGACCCTTGTTATCACAGGAGCAAAAACAAAACCCAAAAACCCGTCAGGAAAATAGGGAGGATTTTTCCTTTATTTCCTTCGAAATTTCAATAAAATCCTCCTACACCCTAAACTCAAGCTTTTGGGAAATTACATTCCCCTCCCCCCCACCCCGAGATTTCCTTTCTCCTTGAACTTCTGAAGGCCTCCTCTCTCTCCTTACATGGTGAAAGTGAAGAGGGGCAGATGAAAGTGTCAGGCTCCCGGAGGGTAGGAGGGGCAGCAATGCCACGCCCGGCAGGCAGTGGCCTCTGGTGCCGTAGGGGGGTGGGAGAACGAAACAGCCAGAAAAAAGGCAGAACAGAGATTAAAAAGAAAGAAGAAGAAAAAGGAAGGAAGGGAAGAAGAAGAGAAAAAAAAAAGAAAAAAGGGGACAGGTCTCCGGGGCACTAAATGAATACTGCAGAGCAGTTCTTGTGCTTGTGACCCTTGAACATGAAGCCCTCCGGTGCCGAGATGCCGCACGGTGCGTGGAGCGCTGGCTTCTGCTAACATTTCCACATACGTCCTACGCTACCAACTTGAGAATGAGGGCCACACCGTTTCCTGTTGCCTCCCTCCTCAGCACCCACCCTGCTGGTGGGTGTCAACTGACCTTGGAGAGGGGCAAGTGGAGAAAAAAAAAGCCAGGCTAGAAGCCTGAAGGCAGGGTTCCATCCCTGAGTCTGTCACTCTCTAGCCGTGAGACCTTGGGCACATCCCTTCCTATGTCTGAGATGCAATGTATTCACGTCAAACCAGGATAATAAGCTCTGGCAACCTCTCAGGATTGCTGAAAGTTTCCTGGGTCGTGAAGAGTAGATCCGTAATTCAACGAAAGAAGTCTTGGAGTCCTTCACCCTCTGCAGACGGTCGCTATGGCACAGGAATGAATGAAGTCCTCTGCCATCAATTGCGGTGCTGACTAGTGGTGGCTTCCTATTCGTGTTGTGACCTTAACAGATGCCAGGGAGTGGTGGGACTTTGGGTGACCATCTCCCCTGGTGGCTGGCCTGCTGGAACTTTCACAGGAAGTGACAGGCGGGCACGAGAGTTCTATTGTAGGTGGTGACTCAGCTGGCCTTCTCATCTTTACAAAAGAAGACACTGGGGTCAGGTTAGGTGATTTACCCAACGTCATACTGCTAGTGAAGTAGCAGAGTTGGGACTCTGGTCTCTTCTCTTTCTTCCAAACCAGGCACTAGTCCACAGTCTACATCTCTTTCCCTATTAGTGCTTTGGACATCCTGGATCCCCCAGCCCTGTCCCCCATCCACAGAAGGCAGAAAATGGCTTATTTCTTATCCTAAATGCATAGCACATTGCCTTGTGCACAGTGAGCATATCTGCTGAATGAATGAAAAAATGAATGAATTACGTGAGGATCCCAAATCAAACAGCTCCATCAGTTGGATGGGGCTCATCGAGGGCTGTGAGGCATGATGAAACCCCACCGCCACCACGGGAAGAGCTCGTTCCTCTCCTTAGAAAGGAGGCACAGGGGACAGGTCTGCTCTGTTCCTTCAGTGTCCGTCACATGGCTGGCAGGCCCTGCGCTAGGCACTGGATAGAAAGAAGAAAATAGTCATGTCTCCAGAGGATTTGGTGTGGTGGGTCAGATAGAGATGGCCGTGTGCTGGGAAAGAAGGAAGCAGAGGGGGCTGTGGAAGTCCAAAGGTGGGAACCCAACGTGGGCTGAGGGCTGGAATATTTCCTGGAAGATGGAATGTTTAAACTGAGACTAGAAGGAGGACAAGAATAAGCCAATAGGAGAGCAGAGCTGGGGGCAGGTTTGGGAAATTTGCGGACTAGCAAACTCTTTGCATCAGAGTTGTTTGCATGGTTCCTTAACCTGATGGTCCCATGGACAGTATCTAACAAGCCCATCCAGCTCTCGGCAGGCTAACTCCTCCGTGGGCTCGACAGCCCATCAGCTGGCCTCATCTCACAGTTGCCTGCGGTCTGGCCACAGAAGTGTTTTGCAGCCGGCTGTGAGCACAGCATCTGGGGAGGCCCCAGGGGGTGGTGGGTGGAATGTGCCTCCCTGTCTGTACACATCTGGGAGAAGTTTTTGTCATTTGCTAGAATAAATTCTGTGCCTTCTTTGAAAAGGCTTGCAAAATCTTTATCTCCTCCTCGGAACCCAGGATATTTAAAGGTCAATTTCGCTCTTGTCTCTTATCACAAGAAATGTGGTTTAGAGACAGTCTGAAGTGCGGCCAAATTCTTTGGCTTTATGTGAACTCTCCATGCCAACAATGGGAGATGGGGAGGAGAAGGGAGGACAGAGAGCTCTGTTCTTGGTTTTACTGAAATTTCTCCTTCCAGGTTGCATCTATCAGTTATCTGAATTGCAATCCATGATTGTTTTTTTTAATGGGACCAACAGTGCCTAAAGAGATTAACACACCTTGAAGCTGCTTAAAGATCCTTTATCAAAAGGGGTCTGGTTGCTTAAATTCCAGGGGGCTTTTTCTCTTGGCTTCTTCCTTTTAAACACAGGTTCCATCCTCATCCTAGCTTTCCCACTGATCCACTGGATGACTTTGGGAAAATCACGTCAGCTCAGTGAGCCTCGGTTTCCCTGCCTGTAAACATCTGCCCTGCAAGTGTGCTGTGAGGGGCTGGAGTTTATGGACACAGAGTGTCCAGTGCAGGGCCTGCCCCTTAGAGATGCTCTCTAAACGATGGCTGTTGTCTTCCTTTATGTACATTTGAATTTTTTTCCTTCTAGCAATAAGCGTGCAATAGCTTGGAATACAAAATTTAACTAAGACATGAAAAAGGTCAAAATACATTATATGGAGAAACAGTATAATCATAAGTACAAAAAGTAGAGGATAAAATTATATAGAGAACATAATTCCAAGTTTTAAAAATAATCATTTGTATATGAATATATATTTATTTTATAATAAACATCATGTTCCTGTGATTACAGGTGGAAAGGAGCGGGAGAAAGAGAACTGACATTTGCAGGTGATGAACTGAGGCTTAAGAGAAATTGAATAACTCGCTGAAGGTCATGCAGCCAGCAAACGGGGGAGCAAGGATTTGAATCCAGACAATCTCGGTACAGATCCTGTACTTCTAATCACTGCGGTATGTTGCTTCTCAGGGGCTTTAGATACATCATCTGTAATCCTCATAGCAGCCCTGCAAGGTAGGCCTTACTATTCTCATTTTACAGTCACACAGCATCTTCGGGCCACAGTTGCTCCATCTCTGAAATGGGCATGAATGCCCCCATCAGTGTGTCAGTGTGCAACGCATGAGAAGGTGCACGTGACAGCACTTCACAGAGGGCTTCCTAATGGGCACTACATGCAAAGGGAACACCTTCTTCGTCAAATGGGCCACACAGAGGAATTCGCATTTTGTGTTGAGGCCGGGCCTCTGCTGCCTGGCGGCTCCCCCTCAGCAACCAGGGCTCGGGGTGAATCTGGAGGCAGGCTAGGTTGACTGGGCAGCCCTGACAGAGGATTAGGAGACTGGGAGTAACTAAGCCATATCCAGGATCTATTCCCCGCTTTAAAAATGTAGACAATGACCACAAGTGAAAACAGAAACAAACCAATGATGCTAAACCCAACACAGGCATATTGTGTAACTTTTTTTTTTTTGATCTCAGTTTAAAAACACTGCAACAACATGCTTAACGAAGCTTGAAATTCCAGTTTAATTTGTAAAGGATTGCTTTCAGCCTAGCAAATTGGGAAAGAAGAGAAACCAGAAGTTCTCAGATAACTTGAAGAGCCGCGGTCAGGGTTACGATAGAGCCGTGAGTCCGAAGTCTGGGCACGCTGAAAAGCTCTCATGTGGCCAGACCTCACAGACTATGCAGTTTCTGTCACTCGCCCGCTGTGTGACCTGGGCAAAATACTTCCCCTTATTAAGTCCCAGCTTCCGCATCATAAGAAGGGGATGAGAATACCATACACCTCCCAGTGTTGCTGGATGGGTACACAGCTGCTTTGCAAACGGTAAAATGACATACGAGTTACCATTGTCATCCTCTGGTCTGCTCTGTGGTACTGCTGTAGCCTATTTAAATTCAGGTAAGTACTCGCACTACATGTCTAGGAGGAGGATAAAGCACCAGGAGGAGGTGGTCCCTAAGACCACACAGAATATGGCCCAAGACTCTGGGGTCCTAGTCCAGCTGTGTTAATGACTTTCTGTGTGACTTCCATGTATATGACGTCACATCCCCTCTCTGGGCCCCAGGTTCCCGGTCTGTAACGTGCAGGGGAGTAAAGGAGGGAGCTGTAGTCTGTGTTCTCTGTCTCCTCCAGGCCTGTTACTCACATTAACCTCTGCTAATCCCTTCTCCAAGCCCCTGAGTCACATCAGCCAAAAACCACCTCTCAGCGAGACACTAACATTTTTTTTCCCTCCACTCTGACTTATTTATCTGGGATTATGCTGTGTCCCACATCATGGCTGAAATAAAGGCATCTGTTTCATTCTATCTCCATTAGATTTGGTTGTTTGGATGACAATTTCTTCCAAATAACTGTGAGCTTCCTGAGGGAGACAGACGGGGTCACGTTCATCGGTCTCAATATCCTCTTAGAAAGGAGTGTGGTACCCGGTAGACAGCAGGAGCCTAGCAAACGTGTGCTTGACTGAACTGCAAACAGCCAAGCGCTAACTCTGGCTCACCCCTGTGCTGCCGTGCACAGCCTGCCACACTTCTCCCTCCACTAAAACTGTCCCTGTTTGGCCAAGACCCAGAGGGGCCAGGGAGGGTAGTCTAGCCCCCTCCAGCACTTGGGGACAGTCTAACCCTTACGGTTGTTTCATCCGTGTCACCTGCAAAGTGGGGACCCTCTGCCCCTTCCTCTTGGCTCCCCCAGTGGGTAGAGAGCCTACCAAACTGAGAGGGTCCTGAGGTGAGACATTCCCTCATTTTTCAGTTGAGAACCCAAGGCCAAGCTCCCTCAACAGTCTGGTCTCCCCAGCTAGCTGTCTTCCCCACCATGATGATCCACGGGATGTCTTCCTGGCTGGACTGGAAGCGCCATGGGACAGGGGCTGCATCACCGTTCCCAGGAGGGTACCCAGGCATTTGATAACATCAGCTGAATGGGTGGATGCTCCTTTATCACAGCAATTATCCCACTACATTGCAACCGGTGCTGTTTCTCTCTCCAGGCTGCGCACTTCACAAAGGCAGGGACTGTGTCTTATTTGTCTCTGAAGCCCCAAGACCCAGGATAGGGCCCAATGCAGAGGAGACATTCAGTTCATGTTTGCTGAGTGAGTGAATGAACTCAAGTTGCAGTAGCGCTATTGTATGGCATTCGTAAAAACCATGTAAAAGCTCATTCCAGCCCATAACATGCTCCCTGAACGGAAGAGGTATATTCTCCTACACCTGGGGATTTTCTGATTGTTCTTTTCCAGTTCGCGCTGGTTCATCTCCACGGCGGCTGGAGAAGGCTCTGTTCCCCTGGGGTCGGGATCAGCCCTGTTTCCTATGATGAGAAGCTCTTTCTCCCACCAAAGCTGTGGGGCTTTTGGCTCCTGTGTGCCCACGCTCCCTGTCAGCACTGGGGAGTCCCAGCACTGGGAGGGCTGCCTCTGAAGGACGGTGAACAGAGGGTACATTGGCATTGTGTTTCACGTGAGGGGGTAAGTGAACGCTGTTTTATAACTTATTCTGCTATGCGTGTTATGGGGGAGTGCACCCTCGCCCCACATTTCTCAGGGACATTCAGTTCTTTTGCTGCCCAGATAGTCAACAGCTTTGGCCAAGACCCTGGATCCCTGAGAAGGGAATGACTTCATGCTACGGCTCCTCTCCCTTTCTTTTCTAACGATAGGAATGTCATTGCTAGTCATGGAATTGCGTCTACATAGGCCAAGTGAAGCGGGGGAGTTAGGCAGATAATTTAGGCTGACACCTCTTCCCTATGAAGAGCCAGTACGATTGTACTTTATCTTGCCTGAAGACAGGGCTACTTGGTGCCCTTCCCTGCTTTGCCCATGATGTTTTCTCCTTCCTTTCCAAGAAACACCTGTCTGCCCAAGCTTCACCTTCTTGATGAATGTTTTCCTACTCTCACAACAGCCAATACAGAAGTCTGCAAGCGCCCTTATCACTGTCCATTAGCCCTTAACTTTGGTCTCCCTCCTTCATTTGAGCTCCTGGAGTGTGGGGACCGGACTTACTCATCTCTGTGCCTGGTCTAGGGCCTGACTCCATACAGGAACCCTGGATATTTATGGAGCTCCACAAATCTCAGACTGATGAAGGGACATTTCAGCCCTGTGAGTTCTCAAGACGAGAGCAGGGACCCACTGCCTCTGCCTGGCTACCATGACCCGACCCCATGAGCTCCTTGTCGACAATTACCCCACGGGGCCCAGGACTGGGTGCATCAGGCCCGACCACCTCCTGGATTCAGGCAGCAGACCGAGGACTGAAAGCTGAAAGACCAGTGGCCTGAAACAGCCCAAGGCTGCCGGAGCCAACTCAAGGCAAATGAACCAGGGTAATCACAACAGCACACACCCGGCCTTTTAATCCTTCTGGTGCTTTGAGACTGTAGAATCACACTAAGTAGAAGGTTCCCAAAGGCTGGGATGCTGAGTCTGGCCTGTTGACTTCCTACTCTGTGCAGTATATCAGAAAGTCCCTTGGTACAAATATGAGGGAGCTGCATAAACACATGTGGACTAGGCCAACCGTTAGGCCATCATTATAAAGGAAGGATGAACTGTTTTGATCTTTTTTTTTTTTTTTCATATCTCCATCTTTTTCTTCTCCTAGTAACCCCTTGAGATTGGTAGAGTCAGGAGGGATCAACCCATCTTCCAAGTGGAAAAGCAAAGCACATTGTGTTTGTATTTATACAAGTTCCACACAACAGAAAGACAAAGGCTAATTCTAGGACTAATATAAAGACTGGAAGGGCTCTTATGATCCAAAGGCCTCACTTTATAAATAGGGAGTGTGAGGCCCACCGACATCGAGTGGCTTGCTTAAGGACACACAGAGCACCAAAGACAGAATTGGGATTAGAACCCTGGACTCTTCACTCTCAGCTAATAAAAGTTCCACAAGACTAGGCCTCCCTTCCTTAGGGTTTTGACCGCCGAGCACTTGAAAAAAACCCAACAGCAAAGACAAATTCCACTACAAACCCACAGGGACAGAAGGTGTGGAGGCAAAGGTGGCCCCCAGCATGCTCGTTGAGGGTTACCACCAGAATCAGGGGAGAAGGGACCTTGACAAAGGTAACTCAACCTCCCTCCCCTGGAGAAGCATCCTTTCTGCCACTTTCTGTGGTACAGAATTGGGTGGCCTCTTCCTGTCCACTTGCAATGGCGGTATCTCGTAATGTTGCCAGGCAACTCATTCCATTAATGAATTATTAGAAAACTCCTTCTTCCATATGCCTTCTCCTCTGCACTTGCTCTCAGAGGAGGGTAACTACTTTTGTTTGCACCAGCCAATTTTAATGGATTCAAATGGAACAACCAGTGATACGCACTCATTCCTTAGATGACATGTGCCGTTTTATGCCTACCCTGCAGGCCCCCTTGACTGGACAGCTGGTGTGTTGGTGGCCTGTTATCTCAGTAACGCCCACCCTCCACTCTGTGCCTCCCACAGCCCTGGAGATGCACAGCACCCCTGGGTGCCAGAGCCCTACCTCCATCGTTGTCTTTGCTGTCACCACAGGCAGTTTCCATGGACGTGTCGCAGCCAGCTCCTCTCCAGCCCAGCTGGCAGACGCAGTGCCACCCATTCAGGTCCAAGGTACATCTGCCGTTGCCATTGCACAAGCCAGGGCAACCCTCTGCAAGGCAAAGCACACGGCATCAAGGTGTGATCACCCACAGCCACCTGGTCACATACACGCACACTCTGCCTGTCAACTTACAAAAGGCTTTCACATTCGTCAGCGCATCGGTGCCCGCAGCTCCCGGGGAGGTCTCTCATTAGAACTGCCACTTCACCTCTAAGGCAACTGAGACTCAGGGGTGGAAGGCCTCACTAAGGATGCACAGTGGCCAGGATTCTAGAGCAGGAGTCAGTGGATGTGGGCTTGTCCAAATTTGATCACTGGAGCTTTTAGGCTGATCCTGGCTCCTTGCTCACTCTTGCCTGTTTTTCCTGTCTCTGGTGGCTGTGTGGAACAAGGGAATCATCTATTTACTCCTCTTGTCCCCTCAGCACTTCTGGGTCTCATTCTAAAAGGCCGTACTTTTCTCAGGCCTTGTTACTAGGTTCATTGTACTGAACCTTAGGTTTCTCATTTATTTTGTCCTATTTTCTCCTAAACAACTGTCTTTGCTTTCAGGAAGGGTCCTGGAGTCTTTTTTTCCCCATCTTATCTACAGCGAGTAAAGGGAACCCGGACAACTGCCACGAGAGAGACTAAGTAGGGCTGTCTGTGATTGCCATTGCAGGTTTGGGCAGGCTTCCCTTCCCTAATTTTCTTCATCTGTACATCTGTCTCCCTGTCATCTATTAAGCACCTTCTCTGGGCTAGCACTGGAGGTACAGAGATGAGTAAGACCTAGTTCTTATTCTTGAGGAGCATGTAGCCTATCAAAGGAGACAGGTTTGTATAAGCAAAATATTTCACTGCTAAGTACCCTGAGGGAGATGTACAAAATATGGTGGGAACCAAATACAGGAGTGGCCACCTGCGTGAGAGGGCTGTGGGCGATTCAATCAAGGAGGGTCAGGCAATATTTAGACTCTGCCTCAGGTCTGCTTTGACTGTATCATAAGGTGGGGAGTTACTATTCAAGTAGATTTTCAGGTTTTTGTTGACCACCTTTTCAAACTCCTCTCTCTCTGAGTCTGTAGCTTAGAAATCTAGGCCTGAGAATCTGTGAAGTTACACAGTTTACTCCAGCTTCTGCGTTGCTGCTTGGTTTTCATTCAAGTCCTCCTTTCAACAAATCTGCCAATTCTTTTCTCAGAGGGGCTATCAAAATATTACCTCCCTGGGATATCTTCTCTGGCCCTTGCTCAGTCTCAGGGAAAGGTATGGATGTGAAAGCACTCTGCCACCTATAAAACTTGTTTTATTATTAAGAGCAGCAACTACAGCTGCAAACTAAATTTTCTATCATGAAATAACTGAAAACGGACCCATTATTCTTAAATGGGACAAGTGTGGATGTGGCTGTCTGATATAAGACCTAGGCCAAGGTAGGTACTCACTAAATGGCCGATCAAATAGAATCTAAAGCTGTACTGTTTCAAGGTCTTCTGATAGTTGACTGTTCTTACAAAGTAAAATGTTCATTTATACTTGAGATGTTCAATACCAATCAATCAATCTGGCCACTGTGTTCCATTCAAAGGAAGAAACATTTACGGAGTGTGTACTCTGAGCCTCGGAGGGATTCCTGTGGAAGTTTTGAAGCAAATGTAGATAATGGGGTCACAGCAGAAGCCTGCTGGGAAAGGTGGGAAGCCAGAAGCATGGCCACCCCAAAAGTGATCGAGAAAGCAGTTGGAAAGCACAGGAGCAGTGCTGTGACGTGCAGGTGACCGCCCAGGCATTCTGACTCAGTAGCTCCCATCAGCCACCCCTCCTGATCTAAGCAAATAGACTCCCTCTTTTTCCAAATAATCCCATTTAAAGTTTTGTCCATCCAGCTGAGACTTTAAATTAAACCTCCTATGTATTTGAGATCCGTTGTGGAGGAAGAAGAGTCCAATCGTTAAGAATGGTAGTGGACTGCTTTCTCTTGCTCCAAGATGTAGCCTCTCGTAAGATGCAAATAACATCTCTTATCTAAGAGCACACGCTTGGGAGCCACATCAAAGGCTGGCTCTGTCACACAGTGGCTTTAGGACACCCAGGCACCTTATTTAATTTCTCTGAGCCTCAGTCTACTTATAAAATGGGGTTGTTGGGAGGATTAAATAAGATAATGTACGCACGATGCACAAAGCCTGACATACAGCTTGAACACAGTATCTGAATCTTCTACTCACCTTGACCTTCTCTCTAGTTTAGTAGAGGGACTATAATATCATAAGTTGTATCCCTAACCTCAGGTAGGGGTCATAGAAAGGCAAAATAGAAAACTGAGGCAGTTATCTAGATCAGAGTCGGCAAGCTTTTCCGGTAAAGGTCCAGATAATAAATATTTTAGGCTTGTGAGCCATATGGTCTCTGTTGCAATTACCCAACACTGCCATTGTAGCTTGAAAGGAGCTACGTACAATTTATAAATGAATGGGCATGGCTGTGTTCCAATAAAACTTTATTTACAAAAACAAGTGATGAGCCAGATTTGGTCTGTGTGCTGTAGATGCCAAACCCTGGTTTAGATGCTTCAGGACAGTGATGACAATGCCAGTTGCCATATACTGAAGGTCTCCTATGGCTTGCCACTGTGCTAGACGTTCTACATATATTATTTCCAAACTAAGTAACTTTTGGTTATATTTTCCAGATCCTTATTTCCTAGGGCAGTGCCAATTTCACTCCCTTTAATCCTAAATTTTTAATAAAAACCATGTGTTATAATACAGTATGGACTTTGTACCTAGACAGACCTCAGTTTAAATCCCAGCACCACCATTTTACTTACTATCTGTGTGATGACTGGCAAATTATTTAACTCTCTAAGCCTCAGTTTTCTCATCTGTAAAATGGAGGTAATATGTAATTCAAAGAGTTGTTAAGAAGATTAATGGGATAATGTATATCAATTATTTAGCACAGTGGGTGACACTGGTAGGCATTTAACAAATGACAACTGCTATCATTATTATTGGGTTTATTTTGTTTTAACATTGTATAACTTCACTAAGAAACTCACAAACCAGAAAATAACCCTTTGCCAGTCCAAACTGTGTCAATGTTTGGGTCAAAAGCTGTGGTCCTCATAAATATAAACCTTGCCAGAGGGAGCTGAGACAAACCCAATGACGTGGTCATGGGGCCAACATGCAGCTCAGCAGGAAGCAACGAGATGGGTTGAGGGTCACGAGTGTCACACCAGGCCCACTGTTTCATGCTTTCCTGGCACTCTTTCCCCCTGAGAGCAACTGTCCCGAGCATACTCAAATTATTAATTTTGCAATAGTTTACTGCCTTACTCCCTCCACTAGAATGTAAACTTGCCATAAAGTTGCCATACTTGCCACAAAGGCAACCTTGGACCTAATCTAGTGCCTTGCATGGAGCCAGTACTCGGTATGTATTTGTTGAAATGAATCAATGAATGAGGTGGAGACCTAGGTCCAGCCTGCCTAAGTTGTGGGATCTTGGGAAAGTGATTTTTCCTCTTTTGGCCTCAATTTCCTCATCTGTGAAATGAAGGTTTGGATGAGATGCTCTGTTAGGTCCCTCCAGTACAGCCACCCAATAGAGAAGGTCAAAACAACTTCAAATTTGATGATTTTGTTCTTAATTTCAACAAACTTTACTTAACACCTACTGGACACCAGGCATGTGTTAATTCTGGGGTATACAGAGCTGAGATATAGCCTCTGCCTTCAATATTTTTATACTCTATTTATCGATACCCTTTGTTCCAGGGCAATTTAAAATGGACCTTATAATCTCAAACAATACTTCTCAAAGTGAATTCTTTGAACTACTAGTTCTACGAGGTCCTCAAATACAAACTTCTGTCAGTCTGGAAAACAATATATCCTATATTCTTATCCTAGAAAGTCACACTGAATATTAATACACTAAAGGCTCTGGGAAGTCTTATAATAAAGAAACCTGCTTATCTGAGTATCAGAACGCTTTCCTCAGAACTATCCCTCCCCTACCCACAACCATTTACAATAATGCAGAATATTCCATTACACAAAACCCTCTGTGGGAAGCGCCTCTTAGCACACAGTGCCTGGTGCAACACATTCCGTGCTGCTCTTAAACTGCCAGGAGGAGCCCGTGTTCTTGGGGAGGGTAAGCTCTACACGTGAAATCACAGCACTCTCTCCACAGTTTCTTCCAATGGACCAGGTTCTATCCCGAGGGTCTGCACTGTCCTACCAGTTTCAGGGTTTCAGAGAGAACTGGAGTACCTGTGGCTTGAATGAGGTTTGCTCTCAAGCAGGAATTTGCACCTGGGATCAACACACCCCCATGAGCCAGTATGAGGAAGCCTCCTCTGGGGGACTTGCTGACTTTCTTAAAGCAATATGCCCATCTTTACCCATTGCTAAAGCTCACTAATTCCACAACCCTGAAATTCATCAGTAATTCAGAGAGCCCAAGTGACATTAACAACCCCCTCTGGAACGACTCACACCGGGCATTTGTCAGAACCAAAATAATGTAATTTTAAGGTTTAGAGAAGGGCTAATAAGCTTTTGAAAAGAAACAATGCCCTTTAAATGACAGGGGACCGCTTTATCTTCAACCTCCTGCTTAAGCCTAGGAAGAAGCCTCCCTTGAAGCTAGAAGACTTTCAGAATCCTTGAAGGTATTTATTTTTTACTTAAGGGGTAAAGCAGCTATGCAACACACCTAACACAACAAATGTCCCATTTATGTTTGTTTCTCTTTCTGGTTTTCTTGTACTTTTTCATCCCTACCGTCACTTCCCTAGACAAGGTCACTGTTTTTTCCCTCCTAGATGATAGCAACAGTCTCCTAATTGGTCTCTTTGCCCCCAAATGCTCCTTTTCAACTCTTTTCCACAATATGGCCAGATCGATCCTTCCAAATCACAAATATCATCAAGTCATCGTCCTGCTTTTAAAAGCGGGATACCATGCTTATGTTACGGCCCACGGTCTTGGTCTATGAGGCCCTGCCTAAGTTGGGGAGAGCTGTTCTTGCTAAGTGGCCGTGGGACTTTCTCTATCACAATCGTCTTCATACTTTGTTGGAATTATTTGTTTTAGTGTCTTCTCTGCTAGGCTGGGACAACTTCCGTTGTGTGGCATCCACATTTCCTGGCACTTAGGAGGAGTTCAACATACTTGCTGACTGACTGTTGTTTCCTCAGTGTCTTCCAATGCAAGTGGAAAGCAAAGAACAAAGGCTGGTTTGTCTCTGAACTGCAAAATACTCGACTCTGAAAAGTCTGGGGTTTGCATTATAACGGTCTCTGAATTATTTTTTGGGGGGGAGTTACTAGTACCCATTATACCAGAAAGCCAGCCAGATGGGGCTTGGTCCAGATCTAGATTTTGGCAAGAAACATTTGTCTTTTAAAGCAAGTTATGATTCACTGACCTAATCCAGCTCAAGGTTTGGTGATATATTTTCTGAACTAAAGATCAGAACGGGTGGTTTGAGAGAATACGGGTCACTTCCTGGTGTGTTTGCCAGTTTGGAAGACAGTTTGGAGGAAGAATTTTGGAAATTAATGGGACATTCTCGGTGACTTACCGTGACAGATGAAAGAATACTGGAAATACGGATTAGGCCAGGAAACACAAAATCTTGGGTTCTGCCACTTACTAAGAGTGTGATCCAGAATGGGCCACTCAGCTTCTTCAACTTTAATTTCCTTCTCCAATCAAATGAGCACATCTATTCACTTGAAAAAATTCACAGGACTCCCTTCAGACTCATAGATATGGAAAAACCTCACAAAGTAGGAAAAAAAATCCACCAGCTATTAAACTTAATCCATACTGAGGATTCCTCTGATAATGATTATGTGTGAAATGCCTATTTTAAAGAGGCTCAGAGGTGCTACTCTTTCTTGCTGGAATAATGTTATTCTTGGTTGAAGGCCAGTACGTGAAATGCGAGGCAGCGTGCTTCTCAACACCATTGGATGGGCCCTAGTGCCACCTTTGCTGTATTTGGCAAAGATGTTCCAGTTGAAAAGCATTTAGTCACTGATGTTTCCCTAAAATCCTTTCCATCACTTTTTAAACAGCAGTTGCTATCTCTTATTAAAAGCCAACTTAACCTTTTTCTTTACAATTTCAAAAATTAGTGTGGTTAATGAAGTCCTTCTCCAAGTTAACGGTGAGGCTAAGAAGATGATGATAAAACAGCACAGCTAACATTTACTGAGCATCATTCCTGCCCACGTGCTAAGCACTTTACATTCATTACTTTAATCAGTCCTCACGCCAATCCCACCAGGCACGTCCTGTTTTCCTCATTTTATAAAGACTCTGAAGGGAAGAGAGGTGAAGAAGCATGGCCAAGGTCATCCAGTTCATTGAGTATTGGAGTTTGGATTCACACTCAGGCAGTCTGACTTCAGAGTGTGTTTCCTTAACCAATGAGCACATATGTGGTGCCTGGTGCCGTGTGAGGGCTTGAGGATAAAAAGCTGAAGATGGCATGGTATTTCTCCTCCGGAAGCTTGGGGCCTTTCTGGAGCACACACATCTGATCGTTCTGAGACTTATTCCTAGAGCAATGAGGCCTCTTTGGAAAATTGGGTACCATCTACTTAATGTAAATGTTTCAAACAGAAGGAATTACTTGGCCTGTGGGGAACACTCTTCAAAAATAAAACTTACCAAAGTCAGGCCTTCTCTGAAAAGGAAAAAAAAATCCAAACAAACAGACCATTCACCTCCTGAGGTCAGGGGTCTGTTTTCCCCCATTTCTCCAGAGCCTGGCACAGCATCTAGCACACAGTACTAGTACTAGGGGGAATGGAGTTCTTAGGATTTCTTAGTTTGCTCTGGGGTCTCTTCCTGTCTCAGGCCACCCACCCTGGTTCCCAGCATCTTCATTCTGATGGACCAGGGGCCATAAAGCATGGGCAGGGTGACATGAGATGGGGTAGAAAGGGTGAGGGGGTGTATCTGTGTATGGGGAGAGAAGGACAACAGCACAGTGGTAATGTCACAAAACAGCCTGAGCACCTGGGGCAGGGGAGAATGACACTCCAGGTGTATCAACCATCTTGTGACCAAAACCCCGCCCTCCGGGCAGTGTCTGCTGTGACAAAGCCTGGGACGCGGCAGCACCGAGACACCTTGCTCACGGGGTATCTATACATTTCCAGACACACATTTCTTCTGTCTGTTATGCTCATACACAAGCACACACACAAAGACAACAGGAAAATAGAGGAAGAACACCATACCTTTAACTACCCTATCCAGATAGTGCGCTTGGGAGATAAAAGACAGCACATTTAAGGTAGGATTGAAAAAGTGCAGTACTGCCTGTCACATAACCATGCCAGGTGCCAAGGAGACAAAGGGGGCTGCACCCCACGTTTGGGACAGACCTGCCAGGGTGGGGAAAATAAAACCAAAGACAGGACAACACGAGAGAGAAGGAGGGAGAGCAAGCACATTCTCCAGGAAGGGCCAAAAGGAACGTCAACTCACTCTGTGATCCAGGCGTTTGGAAATGTGATCATATAAATAAGAAGACACATGGATGAGGAGAACAGCGGAAAAAGGAGGATGGGAAGCTGCAAAAGTGGCTACACTCCTGCTCCATCAGCTTTACGGAAAACTAGAACTTGCCCCTTTGTCTACCCAGAGCAGCATTCACCTTCCCTCCAGGGGATGCAGCGGGACAAGAGTGAGGGCGCCCTGCATGGGCAGAGGTGACCCCAGGAGGTTGGAATTCGGAAATAGGCAAAAGGGGAGTCACCCCTGATATACACCAGGGAAGTAGGTTGAGCCTTTGGTCAAATACACTGCTAGCTTATCTGTTTGCCATTCTTCCACTTTCCACGGACCCACGTGCCCACATAGACGTGAATGCAGAATGCGTGTTCTAAGGAAGATGCATCTCTCCTTTGCATCTTACACAGAATGTGAGGTGCAGGTCAATGGGTGTGGCTGTGAAAGACAAGAGAAAGAAAAGAAAACCTGACTCCTTCTCAATGCTGATTAACTTAAAAGGTAGAATGACGTATGCTTTGTTTTCCAACCCATACATCATTGTTATCATCACACATCATCGTAGGGGGGTTATATCCAAGCACAGAATTATTTGGCAATCTAAGGTTTTGCTCATTTGTGAGGATGGGTGTCAAATGTGGCTCTGAACTAAACCTACTGTGCATATACATGGGTGCCTGGCTCTGTGCTTGGGGCAGGGCAGACCTCTTCATTCCCAGCATAAATCAGTAACAGCATTTCACCTTCCCTATTGGGCTGTGGTCACAGCCATTGGAGGAGCTTCCCTAGCACCTCCTTCTCTATACCTCCTCCACATGTGCTCCCACAAAGGCTGGAGAGATGGCCATTTCCTGAAGGGCTGATGCTTTCAGCCGGGCTGGTCCCCACCCTTAGCTCGATTTCACACGTGAATCAAAAGTCCATAAGAGAGGGCTCAACTGCGATGGTGAGGCCTTATCTGGAAGCCCTAGGGTTCTATAAAATGTAAGAACATTCTCCATAAAAGAAATATAAATTTTATGTTTTCAATCCTCTGGATAGGACAGACACTGTGGCTGTTCATCAATATATATTTGCCTCCTAAGACTGGTGGATGAGAGGGTAGGTTCTTAGTTCAGGCACCCATGTGGTCTGTGCTTCAAGAGGAAATATGTTCCCAGAGGCTGCAGAGCCAAGTGGAAAATTGGGAAGAGGAGTTTTCACTGGGTCTGCACGCTTCCCTTCATTCTTACAGATGCTGCACAGTCCATGAGCTAACAGGATATAAGAAGGGAAAGTGAAGGGGAGTGGTGTATTAAGCAGGACTGAACAAACAAAGCTGTGGAATGACAGTGAAAAACAGGGTCAGCCCACATGAAAAACCACCTAGGAAACATCTCTGGTGAAGGCGAAGACTTTCTCGATTCTTGGTTCATCTGTCACCTGCGTCTTAGTCAAGATCATTCATCTAATTTTGCAAAGTGATCTAAAATTGCTTAGACATCATCTCCCAGGATACGCCATCGGAGAACCACGACACAACACACAGATCTCCTGGCTCAGCTGGTGTTCTTAGCGTTCAGATCTGCAGAATTTTGTGGAGGGTCATAATCATAGGTTCTGGTAATGACACTGAACCCAGCTACAGATGAGATGGAGTGAGCCTAGATTTCTCTCACAGGGTTGGCAAGGATGACTCGGCTGGACGAGACAGGCATCATTGGGATTCAAATGACCATACCCGTGCGCAGCATCCACTTGGAGGGAATTCTCTGACCAGAAAAATGTCTCCAAACTTAACGGTGATATCATGGCTCTGGTGATGAGTAGAGATTATATCCACTATATAGGCTAATCTCCACAAACCCAGGGGCTGACCTCAGAGAGCTCCCTCTCTCTCTCTTGTATTGCTATAAGAACTATTTAGCAATAAAGATCTCTATTAAATATGTTTTTAGTACCTTTAAAAAATGCTTACTAATTTCTCAGACCACAGGCAGGAACACCAGCCAGTAGAAGCGACGGAGGCACACTCAGGTCATAATCAATGTTGTGGGTTTCAGGAGACAACAGTGGATTCCACAAATCCTGGGATTCCTTCCTCACACAGTGACCTCAGGCCACGCTGTGAAAAAAGCTGATAACAGCCAGTCAATACCAAGACCAAGAGCTTCCTGGGAATGGAAGAGAGCTTCCTTGCCTCTACTGAAAATGAAAGTGGTAACTGAGTCTTTGAAGTCCAATGCCATTTACTTATAAAAGGCATATGCAGAAGTCCACACTGCTGTTTCTTTCACTGTTTGAAAAGCTTGGCACATATGCCCTTGACTCAAGTCACGTAAAATTTCATCATGATTTTAAAGCACTAACTTTAAGAAAAGATGACGCCAAGTCCCTAAGCTTGCATTATGGATGGTGGATTCAGGGCTTCCCCAAATTCCTTCATCTTTCTCCTCCAGATTTCAGGATGAAGACGATGGAAGCAGAGTCATTTTCCTCTTGGACCACGCGCTTCTATGTTCCTGTCACTGGGCAACAAAGTGGAGATAGTGGAGGCACACAGCTATTTATAAGACAAGCTCTGAGCCTTAGCACGAGGGTAGCCTGTGAGGTCTTAGATCTCTTTAGCATTTCTATGACCTCCAACGTGAAAGCTTCTTTCCTTCACTTGCCTGTACCAATAGAAGTTTCCAGAAATTTCTCTTAAGATAATCCCAAGAAGCTTCAGGGGTCCCCATCAAAGGTTGTGAAGAACATGGCAAGAAGCTTATTCTTCAGGAGCCTCCGTTGACTCTAACAGCTGTATCATTGGTACCCGTTAGGTCAGGTGAAACGAAGATCATTATGGCAGGTGATGACTGGGGTGGCTATAGTCATCTGAACTTCTCTCAGATGGATGACAAATCATCAAAGAGATGTTCTTGTTAAGTTCTTGGATACATTCATGCTCTTCTCTCTTTGGACGAAGGATCAGTGAGGAATAAGTGGCCAACGGCACCCACCCCGAGAGGGGCTCACGGAGCCCACTCACTGGTCTCCAGTTTCCCACTCCTACCACATGTGGGCTGAAAGCTCCCAGGACCATCAACTAATCAAGTTCTTGCTCTGATAACACGGGGTAGATCCCTGTCCGTTTTCTCTTTCTCCGTGTCAGCATTTGTCCTACAACTCATGGGTCATGATGCCTCTGAGGAGGGAGAAGCATAGGTTATCTCACAGGCGCTGATACCTTGTGAATGCTTGTGAGCTCTTGGCTAAGGATTGTCTGATTACAAAAAAGAAACTCAAGAGCTACCGTTCAAAAGTGGACAAAGAACTCCAGAAGACTGTGTGGCCTTTCTTTGTAATTTCCCTGCATCGGGAAGTCTGGCTTTGCTCGCTCTAGTAATTGCATCATCAGAGTATTATTTTGATCTTTACTCCCAGAGGAGGATTTGTTTGAGAATCAAGATTTATATGATTGGACAGTTCTCCTGGAACCTAGTAAATACTTCTGCATATCTGGCATCTTGAACAATCACAGCTTTGGGGTCAAGGTTGGAATTTTACACATGTAATCAGGAGCTAGCATTTCCCACATGTGTTTTGGGACCTCATAGACAAGGGGCAGTGAAGTGAACAAAATAACTATCATAGAAGTGATCCAAAATGTTGGTGTTTTCAAAGAAATAGGAAAAATTAAACACCTTCTTAAATTTAGCTATGATTTTCAGCTTTCTCTAAAGAAACTGGAGGTCAAGCCCCAGACTGAAGAGACTCATAAAATTCCTGGAAAAGACATCCAAAAATACGTTTTTGATGACTCTGTGTTGACCATATACTTGAGAAACGGATCCTAATCAATCCATCTGACCTTAACTTCTAGACTAGGGAAACTGGTTCCATATACACAAGTGGATGTATTACTAGTAAGTAAGTAAGAGTGAAAATGAAAAAATCCTGTTTTATTTGTGGGATATTTTTAGGAGCAGGTGATGGATGTGCAGTCTGTGGGCAGTGGAGGAGGGGCCGGAATTCCATCACCCCTGCAGGCCTCCTCCAGCCACCCCACTCTGTGATTCACAGAGGGAGAAACTGAAGCCCCAGCGACCATGTGGTCTACCCACGGTGCTGTCACCAAGACTTTTCTTGAAGTTGCAAAGAGACAGATAATTCCTAACGTAAGGAATTAAGATTTGAAATAGTCTTGCTTTTTGACAAAAATATTGTCATCAAAGAGGATGCCAATCTGTTTTGAGAAAACCAATCTGTTTTGAGAAAAACCAGGGAGCTTCCATAAAAGAAAAGGTGGACCCAAGCCTCCAAAAGGAGATATTTAATTCCTACTATATAATCTGCTCTGGGAAATGTCACTGGGGTAAGAAGGTTTTTAAGCTGGGGACTTGACCCAAAGGAGCCCAGACTTGTCTTACTCTTTTATGCCAGCTGTTAGGGAACCAAGTCATTCTTTCCCGTTTACGGAGGGCAGCAGTGTGCAAATGAACAAGCCTTGCTCTCTTTGGATCCCACTGTGTGGAGGTCTCTGAATCAGCATCGTGGATCCTGGCCTCTTCTCTGGTATGGGACAGAACCACACTGAAAAATACGAGCTAGCTGTGCGATGACCCATTGAATAATGATGAAATCTGACAACAAGAGAACATTTAACACTTTGAATTTCTAACTTTTCACACCAGCAGTTTTTGCTCTTCCTAAATGTTCCTCGCAGGGAGTGAAGTTCCCTGGAATGTAAGGAAGTGCTTCTTGCTACCATCAAAGATTAAAGAGGGGTTTCTCCTTCTCATATCTATTCTGAAAAGAAAAAAGAAGGCACGGCCATTGTTTCCCTCGTTTGTATCTCGTACTCCTTCCCTTCCATCCAGCAAGGTTACTGAAGTGTTCCTTCGGCACTAGGGTGTCGGGTTTCTAGCGGGGATGCAGCTGGCCACGGGCAGAGACGCACAGAGGGCAAGTTGCCATGCGGGGAGATTAGACAGGGTCAAAGGAAACGCGCACCACACAATGAAAGGTAACAGAATTCCAAGCCAAAGTCCTTTCATCTGAGCCACTATGACTAGTCCTTTACTTCTTCAATGTCCTGTGGCAGTTTTCTGGTATTTAGGACTATAAACCTCCCTCTTGAACCGTGCACATTTACCTTGGTGTATTTCTTATCCGGAGGGGAAAAAGCATCTGCAATCCCAAGGAGGAATTTGCTCTTAAAGAGTGACAACAGGGTGTGCAGGGGAGGTGGGACGGGCTGGTCTGACTCCTTGGCATCACAACAGAGATGTTCTTCAAGCTAGGCTGAGGAACATCCACGAGACACCAGCTGGAACCCAGCCTGCCCACAAGCCCTGCCATGAATCATCTGTGACTGGACGCAGGGAGGATTTCCGTAAATCCCTCATCATTTGACTCAGATGAGATGCTTTAACCTTATAGAAGCCTGACATCCATAAACTGCTTGGAACTTGGTGAGGTGAGCCGAGGACTCTATAAGCAAGTGATAGAAAACAGAATGCATTCTCTCTGGGCTCTGATTTTGGTTTTAATAGGGATGGGTCCCCTTCTGGGCTGGGAGGCTAAAAGGTCAGCTTGTCCTTAGTCATGCAGAAAAGTGAAGGTGAAGGAAGGGGCAGAGTTGAAAGAAGCAGGTGGGCCTCTCTGGTGACTAGGGCTGCTTTTCTTTAAGAGGTGTCCAGGGCGGTCGTGGGATAGGATGACACTGACGGAAAGAAGCCACCCAGAGGCGCACAGTGAGACAGCGTGGCGCGTTCTGCTACGGAAAAGCAGGGTGGGCTGCCGGCGGCTGTGGAGCGGCTCTGGACTCTGGTAAGAGTGTGGCTGGCCAGCTAGCTGTGGGACTCTGAGACCAACTGGAATAAGAAGGCCCAGCCTCTGGGAAGGATGAGAGCCAGAGGCCTCTGCAGAAAACCTGGGCTTTGTCCTGCAAGGACCGCAGAGCAAGCAGCTGGCGAGGAGCTCCTCCCCAAGGCTCAGAAAACCAAGCCTCAACGTCCAGTCCTACTTCTTAACAGTTAAGTGACCTTGGGCCTCAGGTCCTTGAAAAGAAGCGGGGAAATACGTGTGCCTCCACAGGGTGATGGATGGGAGTGGGAAAGAACGCAGTCAAAGCCCTTAGCACAGTGCTCGCCACACTGTAAATACTCAAAAATCAGAGCCCATTATTATTAATATTAGTAAGTATAAGGTATTCCACTGCCATTGATAAAAAGGGCGATGGTGTGGAGGCAGGGATGATGAATAAAAGCTAATTTCAGGCTGCAAAACAAAAGGAATGCGGCCTAAAACAGTATGAAATGATAGGTAGCCCCATTTGCTCAAAATTCCTTTGTCCCTCGTAACCTTTGGGGCTTGCCTCCCAGTTTCTGTAATCACGAGGTGACTGTCAGAGCTGGAGAGGCACCCGGAATCCTGTCTCCTAGAGCCATGTGCTTGCCATTTGATCACAGACCCTTCCTTGAAAAAAAAATGGAAGGGGAAGAAGTTAAAACACACACACACAGACCAGTTGATTCAATAAAGACCTTTTGGTGAGTGTTCATTCCAGGATAATAAACCAAGCAAACGTCTGGCTGTGTTTAAAATCAACAAAACCAGCAAGAAAGGCAGAAAGAAGGGAACAGAGTGATCAGCTTGTTTTGAAAGCTGCCAACAGTGCTGCTTCAGCAGGGGCTGGTGCCAAGGAGCCACCAGGAGAGGGGAAAGGAGACAAATGCAGACGGGACGGAAGCCGAGGACAGGGGAGGGGGCAGATCCCAGGCCTAACGGGATGCAGATGTGGCCTGGGGCCTGCGGGAAGCTTTCCCCAGGATCCCAGGCCTCTTCGGGAGCTCCAGCCTAGGAGGCTACTGGGGGTGTTCAGCGCTAAGCCCAAGACCTCCCAACCAGACCATAAACTTGATTTAATGGCTATGTTTATGGAGTACTATACGATGTGCCAGCCTGTACGTGCATTACTATCCCCATTTCACAGGTGAGGAAACTGAGGCTCCGAGAGGCCTTGGGACTTGCTCACAGCTGCTGAGGTAGAGTCATCTACATCACAGCTGCTGAGGTTCAGTCATGCCTGAACCCCAGCTCCTAACACAAAGTTATACTGCTTTTGGCCCGGGAAGGGCTAAACCCAAGGCATGCTGACCAGCTAGCTGAGATCTGGGAGATGCAGGGTGGGAGGGAAAAGGTTAAAAATGTCCTATTGTGAGTTTGAGTCCAACTGATGTCTAGGAAAAGCCAACCATAATGTCGTCAGATGAAAGGACTTTTGGCCCAGTTCCCACATGCGACAGGGGCCCCGAAGTGCCCGACAGACAACGGCACCGCGCAGCCCTGGAGAAGGTGCGGAGGCCCGGCCCTCATACCGATGGTGCAGTGCTCGCCGTTCCAGCCCGGGCTGCACTCGCACTTGCCGTCCCGGCAGGTCCCATGCTCAGCGCAGCGCGGGTGGCAGGCGCGCTGGTCGCAGGCCGCCCCCATCCAGCCGTCCTCGCAGCGGCAGGTGCCCCCCACGCAGACGCCGTGGCCACCACACTCGGCCGCACAGATCTCTGGGTGGGGGGAGGGAGAAGGGGGAGAGAGAAAAGACAAGTATTGAGCCAGTCGTTCTTGGGAAAAAGGGTCACACGCTCTGTGAGCAGTCGGGATTCCAGAGGCTCAGGAGGCTCGGGACAAGAACAAGGACCCTCGGACAAGAACAGTTCTCCAGCCAGAGGCCTGTCCCGAGCCCCTTTCCTCGCCAAAATAGGATGGACTGTAGGGCTCTGCTCTGTTCACTTTTCTCTGTGGCCAGCCTGTCCCCGCTTCTGTGCTTACCGCTTCCAAAGGGGACCGCCCTTCTGAACAGATGTGAGGAGAAGTCAAATTTAATTAAAAACCAATTATGTGTGAAAACGAAGTGAGGCTGAGCCAGGCGAAGTACTTGTGGGTCTGGCTGGGGTGCATGACGGGTCCCGGGCTTGCACTTCATTCCAGCTTTGACTCTAACTGAGATGGGAGGAAAGGGGAGGCTGGACCCCCGCATCCCAGGGGGGTTCTCTGGTGCCCTGCTGGGTTTATGTTCAGTTCCTCTGCTCACTGCTTCATCACCCCAACTCCGAGCACCATCTAAGTGGCTTTTCCAAAGCAAACAGCTGGACTGGGGGTGGAGGTGCTTCACAGGCAGACTGGAGTTGCCCTTCACAAAGGCCCGTCTGTGAGATGGTGCAAAAGACACACGCGACCTGATCCACAAGTCCCTTGGGCCCCGGGCCAGCGACAACTTCACGGTTACTCAGGCAGAGGTTGTGAGAGCTTTGAAACACAACTCCTTTGTAGGCAACGAGTTGAACAACTGGGGCCCTTGATGCTCTCGGCCAGCGCTGTGATGGAGCCCCTGACTCAATTCTCTGCCTCGTGGCCCAACATTCTTCAAATGAAGATCCCAACACCTTAAATTTCTTTCAAATTAAACTGACTGGCACCCATGTCAAATTGCATTTGCACGTTACCCCTTCCAAGCTACACTCCTGGCTTGGAAGCTACTAACACTCCAACTACTTTTGAAAAAGAAAATAAAATTAGATCTCAGAGGCTCAGAACTTCCATATTAATCTACAAGGCAACGGCTAAAATGTTCAAGAATTAAAAAATAAGCAAAACAGAAAACAGTAATAGTTCCCATTTATGGTGTGTTCCTATGCCTGACATCTTGCCAAGCAAAGTAGCTGGAAAGGGAGTTAATGCGTGCAGTACCACACTGGGTTTCTCAGCTCCCCAGGGGAGAGAAAGGCTGCTGTAAAATGTGTGCAAAGAGCCCTGACCTGGAGCCAGGGGACCTGGGTTCTATGCCAGGCTCAGGAGCAGAAGCTGTGTGACCCTGGGCAGGTTCCTTGACTTCACTGGTGATGCTGCCTCACAGCACCTCTTCTACCCATCAGGGCTATGCTGAGCATTCAGTGAAGTGGACAATAGAAAAGGGCATGGCAAGATCACTAACTCAAGAAAGATTTCTCAGGACAGTGAGCTTTAGACTACGTGTCCAAAGACCAGGTTTGTGAGGTCTGTGTCTGCTCAGCCATGGATCTGCTGTGTGACCTTGGGAAAGTCACTTGCCCTCTCTGGGTGTTGGTTTCCTCATCAACTGCAGGGGTGACCTGACGGCATCTAAGACTGTGGGAGTCTATGATATAAACATCCTCCACGTCACACAGCATGATCTAGCCCTAAGGCTCGGCTGGAGTGTCCCTCCTCCTCTGAGAAGTCTCCCACGATTCACTCAGCGGTTGTTCTCTTGCTCCGTGCCTTTCCATGTGACGTGGTAGACTGCTTCTCCATTTCTGCGTGTCTCATTGTCAGACTCAGGACAACCTGAGGCTGGATGAATTCTGATCACCTCTAGGCCTGGTACCCAGCACAGATCTTGGCACAGAACAGACCCTTAATTAAGGTTTGCTGGATAATGAATAAATCCATGTGTGCCTGGGGCTACAGGTGCCTAAGAATTTAAAACAATTCAGGTACACCCTGCTCAGCCTGGCTGAGAGTCAGTCCAGGTCTATCTGTCTGCTTATCTCTGGTGGGTTGCCCTTGTGAAAACTTCCCAAGCAAGCGTGGAGCTGTGGAGCAAAGTGTCAGGACACCCAGCAGCCCTCCAGGAAGGGGGTTTTCTCAAGATGTTCTTCAAGTTTCCTTCCCTTCTTGCTCACATGGACAATGTCCTGGATTTTTCTCAAGATGAAGAATGACAATCTCGGGTCCCTGGGTCTCCCTACGTCCTAAGTCTGAAATTTCCATCCCTTCTGCACAGCGCTGCAAGGGCATCGACCCAGGTGACTCTGGAGGCAGGGCCTGAACTCAGGGCTGGCTGGGACTTTCACCTGAGAGCCTGGAGGAAAGATCAGATTAGCATTCTGAGGGGTTTACTCAGCACATTTTCCAGGCGGCAGTTTATGGTGTGAAAGTAAACTTCCAATAACCCTTCTGTTCACCGAGCTGTGAGCCTGGAGAGGGACAGGCTGTGGGGCAGCCTTCCTCGGGGCACTTGGAGTTCACAGTCTTGGTGTTTTGGGCTGCGGGGCACTTGAAGGTCACGGGCTTGAGAGCAGAAGAGGCAGGGCTTCCCCAGCATTTGATGGCCTCACTTCAGGTCCTCACTACTGGGTAGTTCATTCCTTTACTAGTTAACTTTGAGGCAGTGTGTGTGAAAGAGCGTAAGACTTGGAATCAGGTGTGACTCCAAATCTTGGTTCTGCCAGTTGTGGGACCTTACACAGCCTCCTCAACTGCTCTGAGCTTCATTTTCTTCCTCTGTAAAATAGGGATGATGACAGCACCCCCTTCAGAGGGTACACAGCCCTGATATACAGCTCATACTGATTCCTTTATTCTTCCAGTAATAGTCCATGCCTGCCTGCTATGTGCCAGAAACTGCGCCGAGTGCTAGGAATACAGAGGTCAATACGACACAGTCTCTGCCCCACAGGAGATCATTGCCCAGACAAAGCCCAAACTGATTGCTAAGATCAGCTGAGTAATCTACAGCTATTACTCACTTCGGCACCCTTCTGCTTACGTGCAATGAAAAAAGAACCGTGAATCTTAGGATCAGACAGATTTGGTATCTATTCTTGGCTTTGTCACTTATTGGCTGGGTAATCTTCAAGGTGCAAGTTATGCAATTCATTGAATCTCGATTTCCATTTCAGTAAAATGAGGCTAGTAATTCCCACTTTACCAATCTTACACGTTGGCGTTAGATCAAATGAGGTAATGTATGGAAAAGCCATTTTTGGCTTAATAACTTAACACTTATATCAGGTTTTACAGTTTACAAAGCACCCTTCACATACAATTTCTCATTTAACTATCGCAACAACGCTGTGCGAACACCTGGCTATTATCCTTCTTGGAGGTGAGGCTACTGAGACCCAGAGAGCATAGGGGAATTCTACAAGGTCGTGTGTTCATCTGGTGCTTTCTCCTCATTGTGACAATCCTCAGGGCAAGGCTGCAAGATAAGCATTTTACAGTATGGAAGCTGAGTCACAGGCTAGACAGAGGCAGGCTCATTTTACAGAGATGGAAACTGAGTCACAGAATAGACAGAGGCAGGCTCTCCTTTGAGGGAACCTCCTGGTTCTTCCAGCAGATCTCCCCTCGCTTCTGACCCTGTTGTTTATCCCTTGTTACGTTCAAGTCAGACCCTGCCTATGTGTGAGATGCAATGAGGTTCTTTACACAGAGTTTCCCAGACACCCGAGCTCACTTTTCTCCTCTGGAGACTGCGGGGCTGTCCCTCCAAACTCTCCATCTCCCCGCCAGTTTACACTAGACATGCTGCCTTGGCGTGAAGCTAAAGCTGCCTGGTGGCTGAGCACCCCTCCCTCAGTCCTTTACGAGCTGGGTTGTGGGCTCTTACACATTTTAATGGAAGGGGCCTGAACAGGGTGACCCTGATGTTTATGTGGTGCTAACTGATGGTAACACAACCTGGCAGTGTTGAGCTTCTTTTCTGCAGATGGGCTCTCCGCCCAAGTGCAGGAGACCCACTGCCTCATGACGGGGGCAGGAATCCGAGATTCTGCTTCATTGGGTCTCACGTTGTAGGCCCCATTGCTATTTTTTTATGTACCTCAATTTTTTTTTTTTTTTTTTTGTCCTTGAAATAAAAGGAACTGCTTTATTTTTGCTTCTCTGATTCTGCTTTTACACTGAAGCAGATATAACTTCCCAGAGTGGCTGGTGAAAACCAAATAGGATGATGCTGAAGAACGTGCTTTGACAGCTCCTGTGCCCTTTACGTAATGTGAATGGTACTTTGTGAAATTTGGGTCACAGCTCCTAAGTCTCAAGTTTGCTCAGTTGTAAACTGGGGATGACACTGACTACTGCAGAGAGTTGGTGGAGGAATCACTCTCATTTGCTTAATTTCTTGAGCGCTCACTGGGTGCAAATCCAATGGTGAGCGGGCACTGGGGGATCCAATGGTGAGTATGACAGACACGGCTCTTTCCTGACCTCAAGGAGTGACATTCTAGCATGGCAGACGGACATAACCTAATTGAATTAAATGCGCTAAGATGAATAGAAGTGAAGCTTCTAGTATGGAGCCTGGCACATAGTCAGGATATGAAAAACTGTGCACACACATATTCTTATAAGAAAGGAAATGGGGTGTAGTGGCAAGTGTTATCAGACTGAAGTCAGATCAGATGTGAATTCTGACTTATACAACACACCTGAAACAAGCAACCATTTGATAAAGGCTAGGCGACGGTCATGTGATCAACATCGGCACTGTCTGACTCCATGCTGGACGGTAGGGGCCTGGGAGGAACCCTCTGACGTACCATAGAGTAGACAATCCATACAGTAGACATGGATTCAGATTCCGACTCTCCAGTCTCCTTGAGTCCGTGCGGAGCCCTTGGGAGAATTACTTAATCTCTCTGGACCATACCTCTTCATCCCCAAAACAGGGAGAGTAATAATGGTCCCCTACAGGGTGAGTGAGTGGTGGTAACTGAAGGAAAGGGTAAATGTGAATGGCTCTATGTAATCTGTGTTATGTATGTTGTGTTCTGTACATTAACTGATTGATGGAGACCTACGGCATCCTGTATCAGTGCAGCCCCGAGTCACCGAGAAGGGAATCGTCTCCCTGAAGAGCAAGATGTTTTCTAGCAGCAGAGCCTCAAAATTTGGGTATGAAACTCTTTCTCTGGTTACCTAGCGTGGCACCATCAGCCAAGACCATTAAAACCCAGGCAGAAGCCACCTGTGTGCGTAGCTTCGCCTTCCTCTTAAAAGCGGGTGAAAATCCCCAACTGTCCTGAAGTGTCATTTCAAGTCTGCAAAGTTCCTGGCTGAACTACACAGGGCCTTGGAGAGCAACCAGGTCAGGCCCAAGAGCACCCTGGCTCTTCTCCTGGGGAAAGCCTCATCCCCCGGCACCTCCCCTTCCCCACCCCACCTCTGCCCTGCCTCACTGGTATCCACGTCTGTCTTCTCTCTAGACTGGAAGCCCACCTGATGGCAGGCTCTCGCTTTTACTCATCTTGGTTCCCAGCAGCAGGCACCAGGTCTGGCAGAGAATGAGCTTTCAACAAATATTTGTTGAAAGAACAGATGAATTTTTAAAAAATCTCATGGAAGAGGTGTTATGTCAGTTGGCTCAACTCTATCCCAGCGCCATATTGTACAAAAATTATTTGGTTAAATATATTCACACAGAGGCTCAGCCTTCTTTGTGCTTAACCTTCTTAGAAACTTATCTTCTCCAATCTCCGACGGATAGCTTGTAACCTTAAAGTGTCTCAGTTCTTACACCGTCACACACATCTTCCTTCGCACCAATGCCCGTGTCATACCTGTCCCCTTTCTATGATGTGGACGCAGGTGGACACGTGACGAAAAGGGTGGGAAAAATATATGGTTTGGCTATTGGTTAATTGTGCTCCGAAGTGTATACACGAGGAAAGAAGCTGCTGCAGTCTCCTCTCATTAAATGTTAAGCCCCGTATGAACCAGGATGAAGCCTGGGACCTATCACAGCTACGTTTTAATTTGTCTGGACTTACTTTACAATCCTGTTCATTACAACAGCTGGTAAGGGAAGCTGTGCCTCTCCCCTAAAGGGAAATACTTATATATAATTTTCCCATAAAATTTCTTTGACTTGGAAAGATGCTCAAAATTGACACAAGTCGGGGACAGAGGGGACCCCACACAAGGATCTGTGTGCTTTCCTGCTGAGTAAGGAACAGATACAGGTGAGGCTGTCTTTGAAATTCAGGGATGTGAAAGCAGAGCCTTGGCCCCGTATGACCTCCTGGGAAGCCCTTTAATAAGTCTGTATTTAGCACTAAAAGGGATAATAGGGAAAACTGTTCTATTCTGCTTAGGACCTGAGGTTCTTAGAAGTGACCTTAAGAAATTTTAGTAAGGGTTAAATAATTTTAAATGATTTCCACTAGGATTTTCTGTTGCATCGCTAGCTCATCTGAGTTAGTGCCCAGTTTGGGGGATTTCTCTGAAATCCTGGTCCTTGAAAATTCCTTGGGGGAATTTCTCATGAAATCCTTGGACACTTTAAGTCCAAGCTACACTAAACAGCATTTGAGGCAAAAATAAGGAGAAACTGTAGAACCACTATTGGTGGCACACAAATATTACCTCATTAAATCCTCACAACATCCCTGCAATTTTATTTTCACTCCCTTCCCATCACTGAGGAAACTGCTTGGAGAGACTAAGTGACTTACTCAAAGGTACTTAGCTAGAATGAAAGGTGACTATGATTAACACAGCTTTTTGGTCTGTGAACTGTGGGATCAGGTTTAGGCAAAGCCTCAGCTGTAATCTGACATATTTCCTTATTAATTATGTATTAGATCCTCACCCCAGCTAGACTAGAGAATCTCTGAAATCAGAGTCTGATTTCACCCTGACTCAATGTTTATCATGTTAAGTACTTTTCCTTTTGTTTGTCTGTTTATCTGTCTTTTCAACCTCCATCCATCCATCTGCCTGTCCATCAGCTCATCCATCTGTCCATCAAGCCAATCATCTAACCATCCAATCAGCTATTAAGTCAACAGGCCATCTAACTGCCCATCTATCCATCCATCCATCCATCCATCCAACCATCCATCCATCCATCCATCCATCCATCTGTTTGACTTGGGCTAGTTAATTCATCTTTCTGTGCCTCAGCTTTCTCTTCTGCAAAAAAGGATAGAGACACCAACATCTCAGGTTCATGTGAGGCTTAGAAGAACATCATGTAATGTGCCTAATGTCATGTACATCTTTTACAGAGCAAACACTCACGACATGGCAACTATTTTACGTTTATGTGCTAGAAAGGGCCAGGGGAAGGGAGGGTTTGAAGATACCGTGGAGAGCAAGGGGAGGACGTGAACAACTGAGGTTCCTCTCAACAGCCGGAGAGGACTGGATCAGGAGCATAATCAGAAGGACAGGCTTCCTGGGCCCCTCATGCCCTGGGGAGAGGTAAGCGGCAAAGACCCGTGTAAGGGACAGACCAGGATAATGAGAGAACACTTAAACCACGGCCTCCACATTCTCAGTGAGGTAGGAATCTCTGCTGAGGAGGATGCTAATGGATAGATGCGGACATCTGAAAGAGCCCCCTGGGGACTGAGTGTAAGAACTCACAAAGTACCAGAAGAACTGCAGCTCGAAGGACCCAGGAGGGGCTAAAGATCGTGAGCGTGACGTGATTTGACTTAAAGCACTCAGAAGCCTGGCTGTAAGATCAGAGATGGTGAGTGGCTGGAGTGATCTTGGGTTTTGCAAGGTGGATGTGGAAGAAAGGCACAGAAACAGGGAGCCGAGAGTGAGGAAGGGAGACAGCTGGAAGTAAAGGACTGAGGGAACAGGGGGTAATGAAGGAGAAGGAGAGTGAGTCAGGAGAGAGCTGATGCGGGGCAGGAAGTGGCCTGGATGTGGCCAGGGGCTCACCTTCAGGTGTGTTTAGGGGTTAAGAGACAAAAAGAGGAGGAAAACGCAGAGGAGCAGTTTTCTTGGTCAGAGCATGAGAAGGTATCTTAGAGATTCTCTAACCATCCTGTAGACAGGACAACACGGGCCAAAGAGAGGAAGCGCCTTGTCCTTGGCCACACAGTCATGTGCATATTAGTACCTGAGTAAGAACTTGATGGCTGCCTTAGGAAATAGTCATGTAAGGGGCCAGCTAGATAAACGGCTAAAGGCGGGGAGGCCTTACCACTCTTCGGCCCCCTCCTCTGTGCCTCTGCATAGGCTGCTTTCATGGTCTACATGCTCCTTTCCCCCAGTCTTCACATGTTGAAGTCTGGCTCCAATGCCACCTCCTCCCTGAAGCCTCCTTCCAGAGCCCACACTGGAAGGGGCTTCATCTCCTGCCTTCCCAAAGCACTTTATGCAAACCTTTATCAGGGTTGTTAGTCTACCTGTGTTGCCTCCAGAACCCTGCCATCATCAGATTAGTCTCTGTACTCTGTAGTGAGTCTCACACAGAAAATGTATCTTTGGACTGCATCCATGTACCTCCAGATTCCAGTGGTCTGAGGCAGGGCACTCCAGTAACTACTCAAGGTACTATGATTTTGCACAGGGCAGAGGCCTGGATTTGGGCAAGCTGGGTATTAAAGCCTTCTTTGCTACTTCCCGGCTCTGGGAAACAAACACTGCACATATCTGAGCCTTATCTTGGTCATTTATAAAACGGCGGTAATGAATCTTAAAATTGATTTAAAAATATATTGAGGACCTACTATATGCCAGATACCCTTAGAAGCTGGGGATTCAGAAATGGTATTAAGTTATTCCCATCCTCAAGGAACTCAAGTCTACCTAGTTGTACAAATGAGCACAAAGCTGGCCACCATGCCTGGCACACAGTAGGCCAATTACAATTTAACTCTCACTTCCACAGGCCAGATATCCCTGCATTTTGAACAATTTGGCTCAAATATAGCACCCAATCTCTCTCCCTCCCTCTCCCACAAAATTGGGCAGATGGCTTTTTAGTCTCAGTGCAGGTTACAGGAAGAAGTCAGAAGGGAGGAAGGTATAGGAAAGGAGCACCTGACTTCCTTACAGTAATTAATCTCCTTTTGACATCGAGGCCAAACCCAAGTCACTCTCCTGTGCTTCTCAACTTCCATCCCTATCACCTGAGAGTCAGAGCGGCTCCAAGCCGTGCTTCGGTCCCCCAGATCTAGATGGCAGAAAGCTAATGAGCCTTGGAAACCACATGGCCTTTCACCTCACTCAAGGAGCTCAGAAAGCTTTCAAACCAAGCAGAAAAATGGATTCCCGTACGTTGGTGCAGAGCAGTCTCCAGTCTATTCCCCCAGGACTAGAATTTCAAGCTTTAGGAAGCACCTATCACAGGAAGTAGTAAGTCGCCTCTATTCACCTTAATTGGAGGGTATCTGGCTTCCTGATTAAAGGAGTTCGAAGCTAGCATGGCGGAGGCCTCCAAGTACGCTCTGACTTTGCAGAATGATTACAAGCCGAGAAAGGACTGGTGAGCAGAGAAGCCAGAAAAGGGAACTGGGACGTGTATTTGTGGCCAGGACTGAACCACCACCCCACTGGAAGGGCCCAAGTGGGTATACTGAAGAGATAGCTGATGTTCAGACCTCCAGCCCTGACACCCTTTTGTGAAGGTCCACCTCTCTACCTCCACCATGGACACCTCCTCCTAGAAGTCTCCCAGGCACCTCAAACTGCATGCCAATATTAGAATAAGCTTTCTAAAACCAAACCTGACCACGTCACAGCTCTGCCTGAAACTCTTCAGTGCCTTCCACTGACTGACAGATAAAACCTAAACTCTTTCAAGGCCATTCATGATTTGATGCCTGCTAACTTCCTTCACCTCTTCTCCCTCTCACTACTGCCACAAAGATCCTAAGCTAAGCTACTCCAAACTGTGGTTCTTTCCTAGAAAATGCCAGGATCTGTCTCATCTATGTACTTGTTGCAAATCTTTGACTTCCACAATGGGCTGCTGCAAGGTGCTTGCCTCTTTCTTCCATCTCTGACAATTCAAATCCAACCTCCATCACCCACCTTAAATCCCACTTCCTCCAAGAAGCCACCTTGATCACCCCGGCTGAAAGCAACTGCTCTTTTCCTGAACCCCTGTAGTATTGCCAGGTCCACCGTGGTCATGATCCAATTGACATGGTTCCTGGCAGTGTCACCAAGTGAAGTGGTACCTTGTAAACCTGATACCTGATCCATGGTCAGCATCGGCGTAAACCTTGGTAATAGCCAATGGCAGGATTATGCAGGGGATAAGCATGAGTTCTGAACCCAGAGAAGGCTGGATTTGAATCCTTTCTTTCCCAGAGTGCCTTTGGGAAAGGCACTCAAGTTCCCTGAATCCTGGTTTCCTGAGAATAACACCGTCTGCAATTTCAGAGGCTTATATATTTGTTGTTTGAATAAATCATGAAGCACATACATGGAGGAGTTCTGTAAAATGTAAATAAAATTTCCATTCAAAGGATAGTTATGATTTTAAAATTACAAAGTTACCATACCAGCCGTTTGATTCAGGAAGACAGCCAGAGATTTTGTACAAGATATCAGCTTGGGCATCCAAACAGAAACCTAATTCTGAAGCCCAATTTCAGAAGGGCTTAGATTTGCATACTGAAGAGATCCAGTTGTGACAGAAAATGTTCCAGGGCTGTCGGCGGGAATTCTACTCAATTACAAAGCTGCCAGCTTCTGGTTTATCAACCTTTGACTCTGGCAGTATTTAGAAGCACGCCTGTTTGGGCCCAATTTCCCAGGCTTTGATTAAATGTTAGGAAGTGACCGTCTCATTGTGTCTGAACCGCCACAGTACTTCCCAGGCAACTGGTGGGCCCTTCTCTGCCTCCTTCTAACACACCCACTTCTTTCTCTGCTTCACTGTCAGTCTCTTGGATATTTATTATTCTGAACTTTGATTCTAGGCTGTCCCTGGCTGTTGGGAAAGGGCACAGGAAATGTCAAGTCTCAACGGACATGATTCCTTGGGTGAAATTCTAACCTAGAGTTTCCCCTCCCAGAACATACCTACACAGAAATAGCCCAGTCTGATCGTTTCCTTTTGATGTTTAATTGGATGTCGGTGCTGTGCTTTCTGGGCTGAGAAGCAAATGCTTCTCAGAGAGTGAACAATTCCCGCTACACAAATGAGACTTGTAACAGGGGAGAATGCTCAACGCTGAATCTAATTTTCTCTCCCATCCATGAACAGAAGACAATTTCTCTGGCATTACAGCATCTCACTCAGTCTTTCTGTCATTAGTAAGAATTAAATTCTGTTCCCTCAAATCTAAACATAATTATATTTTGCCTCGTAAATAAAATTGAATTACCATTTTCAAAATTTAGGGCTAATGCAACTGCTATGTTTAGAGCTTTAATTTTTTTTAACCCTGTTGTTACTTTCAGGTTTTTTGTTTTTTTTTTTTAAATGGGCTTATTTTGCTATCAATTGTGACTTCATTTGGTAACAGAGCTTTTCTGTTCCATATCTATCTCGTCATTATTGTTATTAATTATGCTGTGTGATTTGCTTTTCTTTTTGGTAGGGGAGGAGAGTAATAGAGAAGAAACTGGAAGCTCAAAGGATCTGAGTTTGAATTTTAGAAGGTCTCGCTAAGCTGAGGTAGGACCTAAGCCATGATGCACTGAGAGAGTTAAAGAAAGAGCCCTGACGTGGAGTCTGAAAGGGAAATCTTCAATGCGCGTTGAAAGATTTTTTAATTTGAGATTTTCAGCAAGACACTGAGTGGACTCCATGACTGGGACCCTGCCTGCCTCCCTGGCCTCACTTCCTCAGCTCCTACTCTCCAGTCAGACTGAAGGAGGACCGCTCTGTACTTCTGCACATGCTGTTCCCTCTGCTTGGACGGCCCTCCCCTCCTCTGACCCCAGGAACCCCACCTCAGTCCCCTCTCACAATCTGGCTCACAAGTCTCCATCCCGGGGAAGACCTTCCCAGGTTCTTCTCTGTCCCCCTCCTGGCCGAGGGCACGCTCCTGCCCTTGTGCACCCCAAACCCACCATAAATGAGACGGTCGGAGGCCTTAACACCTCATGACTCCGTGTCACCTCCTGAGAGTGGCCTGAGGCATGCTGATCCCCGGGGCCTAGAATGGTCCGGCACATGAGAGGTCAGGAAGGGCTGTGAGTGAATGGAGGGGGCGTGTGTGCTTGTCAGCAGTGGGTGTGCATCCGGAGCTCTTCTGGGGTGCTCTCTGCGGAGGCTGTGCTCCCCTCTGGAAAAAGCTCAGGAAGCTCAGTCCCTGAGCAGAGGCCAATGTTAGCGCCGTAGGGCCCTTGTGCTGGTGTCTGGGGATAAACGTGTCAGCACGTTAGTGACTCTTCACTTAGACTCGACGACCAGAGTCGGGGGCTGGGGGGAAGGGGGGTGGGTAGAGAGTCTCAGTAACCACAAGAAAACCGAGCCTCTGAGAGAGAAAGCAAGTTGTTCAGGTCACATAGACTCCAATCCAGTTCTGGCTCCAGACCTTCACCATATAAGCTGCCCTCAAACTTCAATTCCTGAGAGTTGAAGGACTGTTTGGCTAATTTAGACTCAGTCATGCATTCTAAAAAATATACATTAATACTTTATTTATTGAGTGCTTACTGAGTGCCAGCCACCATGCTAGGCATTTTATATACACATATTAAAACTAATGTGAAAAACAGCCCTGCAAGGCAGGTATCATGAGCCATATTCTTTGGATAAGCTCAGTCTTGAAATTCTAGCTTGGTCCCACTCCAAATCCCATGCAATTCTTTCTGACTGCACATGCGACGCCCAAATCCATACCACTGAATCTCTAAAAGATCTCCACCTGTTATTCCATGAAACCCAACTGCAATGAAATGGTAAGAATCATAAACCACCAGCATGAGCATTTTACAATCAAAATCTCTGCCAGGTACTGCTTATGTGAGCCAGCAACCCAAAGGAATAAAATGTATGAGAGGGCCCTCTCACATAAAGGTCATTTATGGAAGACAAGACTGGAGAGAGCGCGTAGAGAAGTGGAAACGAGGAATGAATTGATGAGGCTGAGGACAGAGATGACTGGGCTGGGGTGGAGGGGAAGGAAGACCCGCGTGAGAGCCAGTGAAGGGGCAAATGATGGGTTTGAGGGATCGAATCTGATATGGTATTCTGGAAAATGCCACAGAGCCTGAAATCTTCTTTAGAAGATTTTAGAAGATTTAGAAGTCATTAGGCTCTGAAAGAAAGGTAGGCTTTTCCAATTTTAAGGACCATCTCAAAGAGGTTAAATTCTTCCCCTTTTCTAAGGCAGCTCTGAACCAAGAGGATGAAAAGCCAACTAAAGCACTTGAGGGGGTGGGTGTGGGGAGGCAGCCCTTCTGCTCCGCAGGGCTACTGAGCGTGCCCCCTTTATGCAAAACTGATGAGGCACCCAGCCCAGCAGGACCGCTCCCTGGGGAAGGTGGCTTGAAGGAGGTGAAATGATGCCAGCTCTTATCCAGGAGGGGCTCTGGCTGGCTGGCACTGCCCATGAAATGAACATGGGCTAGGTCTGGAAAGTGAAGGACGGGGCCCAGGAACTCGGTTTTAGCTTTGCAGAGTGTTATGGGGGCGTGGGGGGAGCAGATAAGGTTGGGGGTCGGGGGGGGAGGTGGGTGGAATCCTGAGAGAAGGGATTAGACTGTCCAGCGGGTAGTGTGCTTGGATCTTCTTGGGCAGAGCCTTTGGCTGTAACCCCTCATTCTTCTTTGATAATTCCCTGGATAAGTCATTCATTCAATAATCACTAGAACTTAATGGCTGTCAGGCCGTGCACTAGGGAGAATGACAGACACTGACTTTATGGGGTTCACAGTTTGACAAGAGAGAGGCACGTTTATAATACATGGCTCAGTACACTGAAGAGCTTAGGAGAGGCCTTGAAGCAAGACTTGGGTTGCATCCGTGCTGTGCCACTTTCCAATGGGGAGATGCTGGCAAGGAATTTAACTTAGTTCTGACCTTCAGTGTCCTTATGTGGAAAACAGACGTGGTAATACTTCCTTTACAGGGTTCTTATGACCCTTAACTAACATAATGGTTGAAAGCACTTAGTTCAGCACCTGATACATGGTAAGCATTAAGAAATGGACAACTCTCTAATTAATGCTCCATCCTGTGACTTATCAGGAAGAAAGACAAGATTAATGGCAAAGAAACCTCTCTGGATGGAAAGAAGACTTGAGGTAAGAGCTGAGGACTTGGAAACAGAGGGCCTAGATTTAATTCAAATTCTGCCACTGATTAGTTACTGCGGGCAAGTCGTTTCCTCTCTCTAACGCCTTCCCATCTGTAAAACAACTGCAGTAGCAATCACCACCACCATCATCACCACCCCCATCACCAGCACCATCACTACCACCATCATCACCACTATCATCACCATCACCACCATTACAACCACCATCATCACCACCCCCATCACTACCATCATCATCATCATTACTACCATCATCATCATCATTACTACCATCATCATCATCACCATCACCACCATCACCATCACCACCATCATCACCATCATCACCCCCACCACTACTACCATCATCATCGCCACTATCATCACCATCACCACCACCATCACCACCATCACCACCATCATCATCATCACCACCACTATCACCACCATCACAACCACCATCACCACCAGCGTCCCCAAAGACTGACGCAGTGAGGTTCCACTGGGCCCAGAGCTGAGGACAGAGGTGTATTCGGGGTGGCAGTGGGACATATAACCTGTGCTCTTCCAGGCCACAGGAATCTACTTAAACAGTTATCTTATACGGTTCGTCATTGACCACATCAATGAGGCAGGATTTAAGGAGGAATTTCTGAGATGAGACAGCAAGCCAAGCTGCTGAGAACCCAGAGGCCTGAGTAAACACTTGTGTAAAGTCTGACTTCACTGTTTCCACAAACCTAACCAGAGTGCTGGGAAACTCGTCAGCTCACATTTCATTACAGGCTGGCTGTTGAGTGCAGGGCATGTTGATTTAAGCTGCTTTCATTAAATCCTGCTCTCCATGCCAAACAGCACGACATTCATCTCAGGCAAGAGACGGTCCTGCTTCCTAGGAGGGCCAGACGGCAGGGGCCCATTTCTGCCAAGCCCACCACCTAGAGTCAGTCCTATAGGATGTGTCTTCCCGCCCGCAGCTCCTGGTGAGAAGGCTCTGGGCAGTGCCTGTGCCAGCCCTGCCGTGCCAGGAGCAAATAACGTAAAAGGTGTGACCCGAGCTACCCTTGCTGGGTGTCTGTCTTGTGCCAGCCGCCATGCTAACCACTTTCTCCACATTTTCTCACTAAATCCTTACAACAATCCCACAGGTAATTTACCTAAAAGGAAAGGAGGGGAAGCAACTTGCTGAAGCCACTCAACTAGTGAGAAGTTCAGTGCCTGTTCACCACCCTGTAGCCGCAGGCCTGAGTACAAAGACAGCTCCCTGGCTAGAGTGGCATCTGCTCGATGAGGCATCTCCCGCTTAGCTTTAGGGCCCAAACTCCATAGTTTTCAAACAGCTTCCACTCAGTGAAAGTTCCCTCAGAAGGGAGGGAGGGGGAAGACGGGGAGTGCTCCCCGCTACAGGCCCTGTTCTCGGGCACACGTGCACTATACAACTTAATCACCACATGACCCTCTGAGGTGGGCACTGTTATTATTTCCATTTTTCAGACGAAGAAACCACAGTCAAGAAAAGTCAAGTCCCTTGCTAAGGTCACACAGTTAGCACGTGCAGAGCCAGGATGGAGCCTAGGCAGGTACAGCCAGGACAGCAGGGAGGGACAACCACCGTCAACGCGCTTTCACGAGCCTTCAAACTGGTTTCCGGCAGGAAGTGAGAGCCAGGGAGAAGCTATGGCCGTGGAGAGGCAGCGCGGGGTGCTGGGCAGCGGGGAGGCCCCAGGCTGGGCTCGGACTCCCAGCTGCGGCAGGCTCCGGGTGCCTCAGGTAGGTCACCGAGTCTCAGGGTGAGGGTGGGGAGGTACCATACCTGTCACCCTGCCGCCTGGTGTGTGCATGTGTGTGCGTGTGTGCGCGCGCGCGCGTGTGTGTGTGTGTGAAAAGGAGAAAGAGAGAGATCTTTGTATGCTTTGAAGCACTCAACAAACACAAATTGTTATCACTATTGCAAGGGGAGACAGGAATTTTGAAGTCATCTATTAAATTCCTGGCCTTGTGGCAAACATGACACTGATTTAGTCAGTTATAGGTTAGAGATTTAAAAACTATAATCCTCGTTTCTGAAAGGGCACCTTTCATCTTGCCTCTCTCAAATGCCTCCGGTACTATCAAGGGCTCTCACCAGTGCGTGCTGTAATCACGCTCATAACATAGCTAACATTAACGGAGCCCCTATCACGCGCTGGGTAGCATGCTATGTGCTTTTTTTACTTTATCTTAAATAATCCTCCAAATAATCATTTTCCAAATACTAATCCCAGGAGGTAGGTACGCTTGTTATCTCCGTTTTACAAGTTACAGAAGTGAAGCAACTTGCCCAAAGTTATAACTAGTAAGCAGCAGGGCCAGCATTTGCACCGAAGACTGTCAGACTCAGAGACTCTCCTTATCACACGGAGCTCTCTGCATTAGCTTGTGAGGCCCTCTGTTTGACAGCAGCTCTGGGAAGCGAGAGGCACAGAGTTGAGGAAAATGGGCACTCGCAATTCTATTTAAGGCCCTTGCAATGGGCCTGCTGTCTCCTCTTACAGGGCCAACTCAAGAATGCCTAGCGACCGCACTCAAAGTTACACCTGCCTCCGTCAGAGGCTGTGGAGTCTCATCAGGGATTAACAATGCACGGACAGTTATAGTTCTATCAGAAACTAGCTTTGTGGCCACATAATGAACAATACAACCCAGTGTAGCTTTCGGAGGAGCATTCCTTATATTGCTATAAACAGAGCTGTATAAAAAGACTTATTCCTAAAGATGCAGACGTAGAGAATGGACTTGAGGACACGGGGAGGGGGAAGGGTAAGCTGGGACGAAGTGAGAGAGTGGCATGGACATATATACACTACCAAATGTAAAACAGATAGCTAGTGGGAAGCAGCCGCATAGCACAGGGAGATCAGCTCGGTGCTTTGTAACCACCTAGAGGGGTGGGATAGGGAGGGTGGGAGGGAGATGTAAGAGGGAGGAGATAAGGGGTTATATGTATATGTATAACTGATTCACTTTGTGATACAGCAGAAACTAACACACCACTGTAAAGCAATTGTACGCCAATACAGATGTTAAAAAAAAAAGGAATTATTCCTAAGACATCTGTGTTCGTGATCATGTCTTTACACGAGCTTTGCAAACAAGGATAAAGTCCAATTTAGGCTGCGTATTGAACATCAATTCTCCATTCAATTGGTAAAGGTAATTCAAAGTATTCCAAAGGCACAAATGCTGCACTGGATCTCATTTTTACCAAAGGTCTCAGCCCTCTTTCCTGATCACTACCAGAACTGTTAATACACAAGATGATGAGCTGACTTGAGCTTCACTTTGTTTCAGCAACGTGGTGTGGTGGGGAAAGTGACTCAGAGCGAAAAAAAATGTTGACGGAGATGCTACCACTTCTTAGCCATGTGTCCCTGGGCAGGATTACTCAGAAATTTTCTGGGCCTAAGCTTCTTTATTAGTTGATTTCTCTTCATGCGTTTGGTTGCTCTGTCTCCTGCCCCCCTCTCCAGAATGCAAGCTTGCCAGGGTACAGACTTCCTACCTCTTTATCCCCTCTGCCTTGTTCAGTAAGTATTCACTGAGTAAAATACTATATAAATTGGCAAAATGGGGATGATGATGCCTTTCTCACAGGGTTTTTGTGTGGATTTAAACAGTGGATACTGTCCAGATGAGATACTAGAAGCAACCACGCTTACTACCTACCAGTACTGTGCTGGGTGATTCACCTGTTCCCATCTAATCCTCACCACGAGAGGGTCTCTAAACCATAAAGCGCCTATAAACAGAGGGTGCCCATGTAATCATTCTGTGGACTTTACACATGTAAATTCTGTGGTGAACCAAATACCAAAATTAAGAACACATTCAATCATGTGTTTGTCATTCATTCATTCATTCGTCAAAGTTTATCTGGCAGCTGCTGTGGGCAGGCCTATGCTGAGTCCTGGGAATGTGGAATAAAACAGGTTTGCTACCCTCATGGAACTTACCATCTCGTAGAGGATCTGGCCAGAAAGGTGGGTGAGGGCCACATCACAAAGCACCCTAAATACCATACTGAGTTTGGACTTCATTCTGGGGAATGGGTGAAACCAAAGGCCCATCCCTGTAGAGCTCAAGGAGGCACAATGTCCCCCATGGCCTCGCCTCTAGGATGGCCATTGTAATGTGAGAGACGAGAATTCAATGAGTCACATCTATCATCATTAATATGGTTAAGGGGCGATGTTTTGACTCTCAAGGCCACCACTATGAAAGAAACTGTGAATATAGGATTTGTGAATCCTCTGCCCCTCTAAGAGTAGAGGTGTTGAAGGCTGGAGTTCAGGGGAAGAAGAAAAGCATTCAGAGACATGGGTAACCCACTGCTACATGACCAAGGTCAGGGTCAGGGCCCTGAACAGGAATGAACGGTGTACACATCACAGTGGAAACCTCCTCCCTCCATCTAAGCTGTGCCCTTATTCTCCCCACATTTACCGACAGAACAGTCGTGTCCAGTCCAGTTTGGGTCACAGCTGCAAAGCCCGGTGTCTGGGAGGAAGGTTCCGTGGCCCGAACACTGGTCCAAGCACGTGGCCCTGGGCGTCTCACAGTTGGTGCCTCCCCAGCCCACAGAGCAGTGGCACTCGCCTCTCACGCAGACCCCCCGGCCCGAACACGTGGGGTCCATGCAGTCCACTGCAACACAGAGGAGAGATAACAGGTAAGTATCGGACTAGCAAGGGTGAGGCTTCTTTAAGCAAACTGCTCTACTTTGTAGTGGAGGAGCTTCACATGCTCAGGGAGAAGGACCCGGATTTCCGTGGAGAGGTCACTTGGTAAGGTGAAGAGAATAACTCTAGCAACGGTAGACCTGGTTTCCCGCCCCTACCTGGTGGTTGACTGTTTAACCTCTCAAGTCTCGGCTCCCTCACCTGTAAAACGTGCATACACATTTGTACCTCTTGACTTGAGGTATCCCGTACCTGCTCTGAGCTTCCATCTATAAAGCAGGTCTGGTCAAATTACCTACCTCTCAGGTGGCTATGAGGACCAAACGACACGGATGATTTGAAAGGACAGCAGAGGCTGTAAATTGTTGCAAAGAAGTTACCTGTCCATTTTATCAGGACATTCAGTAGCGTGACTTGGGCAGACTGTGGTCAGAGCTCCTTTATAATCCAGACATGATTTTACTTTATTTATCAATTAAATTTTATAGCCCAGTATATTTGACTTTTGCACAAAAGAGTGGGAAACTCGGCCTGGGTATATGAGAATCACAGACACAAATGGGCAGAGACTTTACAAAGAGCATCATTCTGGGAACAGGCTGTTCATTCTGAGGATCACCTCATGAAGAAAGCCCTTTCACTATTTGGGTTTTTAAAGGACTTCAACGTAATTACTTCAATGATAAATAGGAAGACCAAAGGTCAGGAGCAACCATTTGATAAAAACATAATAACAAAAACAACAGTAACAATGATATTAGTGTTCATTTAGTTCCTCTTCTATGCCATATCTTGCTATTAAACCTTTTGTATGTATTATCTCATTTAACCCTAACAATGACCCCTTGAGGTAGATACCATTACTATCCTCATTTTACAGATGAGGAAACTGAAACACAGAGGTTAAATAACTTGCCCAAGATCACACGGTGGTAAGTGGAGGACTTTAAATTTGAAGCACTCTTCTCTGGTATAGATCTCTTGCTATCTCTTCTACAACCTTACTGGTTCCAAAATACATGCGCACGTGTATACAGACATCGTACATAGAACGGTTAAAAACAGAAATCAAAAGAAAACAGCACAGCGAAAGAAACAGGGCAAAGTGGAAAATTAAGAAAGCCAAATGAAGGCAAAGAATCTGTTTTCTTGCAGTCTCTGGACACCACTTAATAATAATGGTTTAAACATGACCTGTTGGAGTTCCTGGTAATTAAACATGATAAAAATAATAATAGTGATAAATTTTCATGACCTGTCTCAGATCTCAGAACCTCAGAAGGATTATTCTGGCCCATTAGCCTACTATGATAATTCCCTAGATCCAGAGAGTTTTCCAATTTGACAGGAAACGACTCAGCAGTTCCTATCCCGAGGCCAATAAAGGTATTTCCCGTTCAGTGAGCGCCTGGACCCCAGCTTGGGGTTGAAGCTATCTCTCAGCCGCCCTTGAGGTTGAATCTATAAATCTCTACTGTGGGGCTTCCCTGGTGGCCCAGTGGTTGAGAGTCCGCCTGCCGATGCAGGGGACACGGGTTCGTGCCCCGGTCCGGGAAGATCCCACATGCCGTGCAGCGGCTGGGCCCGTGAGCCATGGCCGCTGAGCCTGTGCGTCCGGAGCCTGTGCTCCACAACGGGAGAGGCCACAACGGTGAGAGGCCCGCGTACCACCAAAAAAAAAAAAAAAAAAAAAAAAAAAAAAAAAAATCGGCACTGTTAGCGGAGCAAGCTGGAGGGTGGCAAGTTTAGCAAGAGGCCCTCGGCATCACAGTACTTGTTCCTCAGACACAGTAAGTCTGATAGGGACCCAGGAACGAGCAAAGTGAATCCGATGCTCTCAGAAGCTGGTCCAGGCAGGGAAGAAAGAGCAGAAAGAACTGATGAGAGGCTACCTCCAGGCAATTCATCATCAATTAACCATCACTTCGGAAGGTCAACTGGACAAAGCAAGAGTGGGGTGCAAAGGGAGTTTTGAAGACGACTGCACCTTGGGGCGGTCTAGCAAACCTTGACTGAACTGGCTGAGATTCCTGCCAGAATGCTGTCCCTGCTGTTCCCACACCTAGGGCCATTACCTATGCCACAGTGACCCTCTGCCCAAGAGGTCCCACACAGACTGCGCATCTGCCTTCCCCTTCTGGGGCCTCTGGGGAGACTGGAACCCTAGGGTGCGATTAAAATGGTCTCTTTCCCTCACATTGGGTTAGTTTCCCTAACGATATTTGTTTTGCAGGGAGCTGTGTATAACGTGGGAAGATCAGTGGGCCGGGGGTCGGGGAGCTGAAGGAATACAGGGGAAGCTGGCAGGGAGGTGGGCAGCTTTGGGTAGAAGACTGTCTAACTTAGTTTCTTCTCAGAAGAGGTGCCAAGCAGTTACATTTTTTTTTTTTTCTCCTGTGCAGACCCTGCCATTCAAGCCAAAATTTCTGGCAGATGCTTGGCCCATTAATGAAATGATGGGGCCTGCATGGCCAGGCTGCAAACACATCTCTTTTCCCCAAATGTTCCACGCTTCAGTGACCACACAAGCTATCAGACTCGCTTCAGGACCCACAACACAGCGGCTCACTTTTCACTGCAAAAGGCTTAGGTGGGCCCCTCTGCCCCTCCCCCAGCTCCCTCTAAGCGTTCTGCCGGAGGCGTGCCTCAGGCTTTAAAAAACGGGGCAGTTTTGATTTGCATTTCTCTAATGATTAATGATGTTGAGTATTCTTTCTTGTGTTTCTTGGCAATCTGTATATCTTCTTTGGAGAAGTGTCTATTTAGGTCTTCTGCCCATTTTTGGATTGGGTTGTTTGTTTTTTTGTTATAAGCTGCATGAGCTGCTTATAAATTTTGGAGATTAATCCTTTGTCAGTTGCTTCATTTGCAAATATCTTCTCCCATTCTGAGGGTTGTCTTTTGGTCTTGTTTATGGTTTCCTTTGCTGTGCAAAAGCTTTTAAGTTTCATTAGGTCCCATTTGTTTATTTTTGTTTTTATTTCCATTTCTCTAGGAGCTGGGTCAAAAAGGATCTTGCTGTGATTTATGTCATAGAGCGTTCTGCCTATGTTTTCCTCTAAGAGTTTGACAGTGTCTGGCCTTACATTTAGGTCTTTAATACATTTTGAGTTTATTTTTGTGTATGGTGTTAGGGAGTGTTCTAATTTCATTCTTTTACATGTACCTGTCCAGTTTTCCCAGCACCACTTATTGAAGAGGTTGTCTTTTCTCCACTGTATATTCTTGCCTCCTTTTTCAAAGATGAGATATCATCTCACACCTGTCAGAATGGCCATCATCAAAAAATCTAGAAACAATAAATGCTGGGGAGGGTGTGGAGAAAAGGGAACCCTCTTGCACTGTTGGTGGGAATGTGAATTGATACAGCCACTATGGAGAACAGTATGGAGGTTCCTTAAAAAACTACAAATAGAACTACCATACGACCCAGCAATCCCACTACTGGGCATATACCATGAGAAAACCATAACTCAAAAAGAGTCATGTACCAAAATGTTCATTGCAGCTCTATTTACAACAGTCAGAACATGGAAGCAACCTAAGTGTCCATCAACAGATGAATGGATCAAGAAGATGTGGCACATATATACAATGGAATATTACTCAGCCATAAAAAGAAATGAAATTGGGTTATTTGTAGTGAGGTGCATAGACCTAGAGTCTGTCATACAGAGTGAGTCACAAAGGGAAAAACAAATACCGTATGCTAACACATATATATGGAATCTAAGAAAAAAAAAAAGGTCATGAAAAACCTAGTGGTAAGATGGGAATAAAGACACAGACTGACTAGAGAATGGACTTGAGGATATGGGGAGGGGGAAGGGTAAGTTATGACAAAGTGAGAGAGTGACATGGACATATATACACTACCAAAGGTAAAGTAGATAGCTAGTGGGAAGCAACCACATAGCACAGGGAGATCAGCTCGGTGCTTTGTGACCACCTAGAGGGGTGGGATAGGGAGGGTGGGAGGGAGGGAGACGCAAGAAGGAAGAGATGGGAACATATGTATATGTATAACTGATTCACTTTGTTATAAAGCAGAAACTAACACACTATTGCAAAGCAATTATACTCCAATAAAAATGTTAAAAAAAACCAAAAACGGGGCAATAAACTTCAGAAGAAGGAAGAGGGAGAGAGAGAAAAACGTAAGCTTGTTAGCTGGTGTTTTATAAACACAGTGAAACCTGTTAGAACAGAACTGAGAGGGAATGGAAGGGAGGAGAGGGGACAGGATGAAGGCCCAAGAAACCCCCACCATAAACACAAGGACTGTGCAAGGATGCTTCACCAGAGAAACAGAAATAATAAGAGGAATCATTACCAGATGGCCCTTCTCGGGAAAGAAAGCAGGAGTGAAAACATTTCTTTTCAAATAATAATGTAAATCAAATTGCTAAACAGGTTCTCTCTTTCTCTCTGTAAATGACCTTGCAGTCTGGGGCACCGGCTGATCAGGAGGACAGCCTCCCCTCCTTGGCCCACATGGCATGGTGGGGCTGGGGAGTGGGAGAGCCCCACTGCTTCAGGAGGAATCTCCCCTTTGTTTTTCTTTCCTTCAGAGAGTCTTCACCTCAAGTGACTAAATGAAAAGGGAAAGCAGAGGAAGGTCACCATTGTCAGGATGAGAAAGCCAAGTCCCTTTGTTCAGGGGCCGGGCTCCTTGCTGAGCTCAGACAGCCCAAAGTAATCCGCATCAAAGCTAATAGGTCTGAATCAGGACCTCCAGCCATACTCGGGGTTTAGAGACAGCCCTTGCTCTGAGAGGTGATGGATGCTTTCCAGACACTAATCCCTTCCCATTCCCCACTCTTTTAAAATGGGCCCATTATATTCTCTCATTTTTTAGGGGAAATGATGCCTTGAGGAGGGGATACTCATTAAATCCCCAGTGGGTTAGAAGACTAGCTCTCCTTGGAGCCTCCTCCACCAGCTGGAGAAGGTGCCAGGGCCCTAGACGGTGGACAGTGGGAGGTAATGACTACTAACATCGTCCATCAGTTTCAAAGTCCATCCATTTCAAAAGACCCTGGATACAGTGCGTGCGGTGAAACAAGAAATGTGCTTCAATAGTCCCCAGAATGATGCTAATGATATAAGAGCTAACATTTTGGGAGCATTTCCTATGTGGCAGACACTGAGCTACGTGCTTCACGTGGGTCATTTAATCTCGTCCTCACAACGACCCTCTGAGGAAGGAACTCCCATTTGACACATGAGGGAACTGAGGCCAGTAAGTGGCAGAACGAGGACTCAAACCTACATCTAATTCCAGAGTGTGCACTCCCGATGGCTACTCTCTATTGCTTGTGAGAAGACCCCTCCTTTCATCGGGAAATCCCATGTGGTCAGGAGGAAAGAGAACCATGTCTGAGGTGAGAAGACCTGGACTGAATTCCAGCCCTGCCATCAGTTAGTGCTATGACTATGGGCATGTCCCTGCCCTTCCCTGGGCCTCAGGTTCTTTGAGAGATAGAAGTATTTACTTATCTCACCTGGTTAGGTTTTCTCGGGAAGAACTGATGTCACCCTTAAGTCAGCAGTTCACTTCCTAGCCTCGATCTGCACAGGCATGTGTTTACTTTATGAAGGAGGGAGACACATTTATGAGAAACTAAGAGCCACACACACGCACACACACACACACAGGAGTCAGACTGTGGAAGGCAGTGTATGGAGGTCTACAACAGACTCACACTTCAGAAATGGAGAGCAGAGGAACTTAAAGGGGAGGAGAGCGAGCTCAGGAGCCAGAAAGCCTAGGCTCCAACCTGGCTCTGCCATCTACCAGCCATGGGACCTTGGGCAAGTCATTTGACTCCCTGAGTCTCAGTTTCCTCAACTATAAAATGGGGATGATTACCCTTCCCTGCTGGGGTTTGCAGCTAAATGACACCAGGCTTTTAGCACAGAGGCTTGCATGCAGGAAGTGCTCAATACACACACTTCTCTTCCCCTCGCTGAGCAGGACCCTCGTTCGTCTGTCTTCTCCCTTTAGGTTAGTGACTGTTGCCGAAGGCGTCCTGGCTTGGGGGTGGGGGGTCACAGGGCCGCTCAGGAGGCTCCCTCTGCTCCCTGGATGCCCTCGTGGCCCTGCCTGCTGGCCTCTGTCTCACAGCGAGGTGCCGAGCTGCTTGCCCGCAGGTCTTACCTTCCTCGCAGTTCTCGCCCTTGTAGCCGGGGTTGCAGATGCAGGTGCCCATGATGCAGGTGCCGTGGTTACTGCAGGCCACGTCGATGCACTGGTTGGTGGGCACGTCGCACTCGGCGCCCTTCCAGCCGCTGTGGCACAGGCACCTGCCCTTCATGTACTGGCCGTTCCCACTGCAGAGCACGGGGCAGGAGGCTGCAGAGACAGCGTGGGAGGCCTGGCCTGAGTCCACGCCCCACGCACCCCATCTGGCCTCTGTCCCCTTCTCCCCTGGGCTTCAGCTGCTTTGCCACAATTCCCACGTGTGTCCATCTGTTTGCTTCTCTTGCTTTATATTTCACTTCAGTTAAAACACATCAGGAATCGTAGGTGAAGGTGTACAGTGCAGGGCCTGGCACAGTTGGTGCCCACTGAACGCTGCTTTCCCCCCGTCCCCCTCACGTTACTGGTGCTGCACGGTGGTCACCAGCATCCTTAGATAGGAGGCTTCAGTCTGGTCCTTGGGCTCACTGGAAAAGACAGCTGGGCCTCCTGCCCTCCCCGCATCCCTCCTCCAGCACCCCCCTCCTAGTAGCACTGCATTTCGCTTCCCCATTCCTCACGTGCAGGGCCAATTACTATCATCTTTAACCCAGCCAATCTCAGCTTTCCTTGCCTTTCAGGTCTCCACTCGAGTCCCACACGCCGCTGCCCCCATAAGAGAATAGCTGAGCCCAACCTGGCTCTTTAAAGTATTATCTTTCCATTTTGCCACTTAGCGTAAAGGGTTTTGTGATCGTCTGTACGAAGGACACTATATAAAAATAAATTACACTGCACTGTGCTGTAAGTACCTACCAGCCTTACTGAGACACACTAAGGCTGCTTTATACATGACTCTTAACTTTAAGTGCATATGGGATGAGACACTAATTCTTGTTAGAAGGTATGACTCTTCTCTCTGCACCACCTTCCCCCTGCTCCCACCTGGCTTTTTTCCTTTTTAAAACACTCAGCAGGTAATTGCTGTGCTTCCTCAAGGCCGCTGGCTCTGCTGTCTCACACTGGGTCTATTTCACGTCAGGAAGAACAAGCAGAATCCCCATGGCAGCACCACGGCGTGGCATTTGGAGGGCGCCGTTTCCTCGGCCTGGAAAACCATCTCTGCCTTCCACCAATGAACAGCTCGTCTTAGTTCCAGTGTCACCCCATCTGGGGAGCCTTTACTGGTCCTCATTCCATCCAAGCAAAGACCCTTTCATGCTGACAGATGTTCCCCGCATCTAACCTCGCTCTAGGTGTACTTCACTTATCACTGCTTTGTCATCGTCTAGTTCCCTGTCTGTCTCCCAGACTGAGAGGTCCTGGGCTTGGGTCTTGCTCCGTGTTGTAACCTCAGTGTCCAGCACAGGACCAAGCCCTGAAGGGCACTAAGCAAATGCCTGTTGAATGAGGGAAGAGGTAGAGAAACCAGAGGAAAGGGCCATTTTAGTTTCCCCAAGAGGAGTGCCCAATTCTCGGGAGTACAGATCTGCCCTGGCATTTTCCTCGTTAATTCTTCCAGGACAGAAATGAAGGCCAAAGGCACAGGCAGATCACGGGCAGCCTTTAAACTCTCCCTGTAGTGGTGACCATTAGCATCGTACGTGCCCGAACAGGAGGCCACATTAGTGTCCTGTGTGGAGAAGGGCAGCCTCACCTCCCAGTCCCTCCCCTTGGTGGCCCCGGCCAAGACTCTGCCTGCACTGTTAGATGGTAGGAACTGGAGCAGCAGCTCAGGCCCTTCCACGAGGTCAGAGACAAACCAACTCGCTAAAGACAAACGTCCAAGACGCTTGGCAAAAGGCCGATCGGTCCCCCAAGGGGAAATCTACTTTTTAAAAGAACCCCCATGGCCGCTCTTCCTGTTCTCACAATGGACATGGGGTTCCCTGTGGCTGCCCTTCCTTCCTGACCTCCCCAGTCATGCACCCATGGAAAACACGGCTGGGTCAGCCAGGGCTCTGCCTGCGGACCTCCCTCTCAGGGCTTCAGAGGACTGGCTCTTGGGAGCCCTTCTCACAGGAGGCAGGAGCTGGCCTGGATTTCTGCGCTTGCTCGGAGAAGTGGGACCTGAACTGCCCACGGGGTCGCAGGGTGGACCTTGTAAGCCCACAAGCGGGGTTCTCACCTCGACCGCAGTCAGGGCCCAGGAAGCCCAGGAAGCAATGGCAGGTCCCAGAGATGCAGTCGCCATTGCCGTAGCAGTTGCTGGGGCAGTTATCCACGGATTCTGTGGGAGAAAAGAGAAACAGAGTTGCAAACGGAAGCTTCTTTACCCAAACAGAGGGCCTGGGAATCCAGCCTCAGGTTAACTAGGACCCACACATTTGAGTGCTTCTGGCCCAGTCAGTGAAAGGAATCAATAAAGTTAAAAATGATATATTTACTCTTACTGAGGTACATCTCAACCGACGTTAAGAGACGTGTTTGGGAAAATGTGTGCCTAAACCAATGTTTTATAAATCAACTTTGTATCTACAAATGCAGTAGAGATTTCAGCTACAAACATTGGGAGAAAATAGTTTAACCCATTTGTGGTTATCTTTGGAGGCTGGGTTATGGGGGAGATTCTTGGGGTCTTCTTGACACTCTTCTATGTTTCACATTTTTCTCATAATGGGCTGAGGCTCCATGAATTTGTTTTTTCATAAAGCTACTGGGGATTTGCAAATCTGTCTCTTCCCACTTCTGATTCTCCATCTATCAGCCCAGGCCCCAGCATCTCTCACCGGGGCTCACACAACGGCCTCACGGCTGGCCTCTCAGAGTCCTCTCCCCCTCTCCCCCTGATTCATTCACCACCCAGCAGCCTGAGCCATCTCTCTGAAACAATCTGATCCTGTCATTCTCTGACTTAAAACCCTTCAATGGCCCCCCATCTGCCAAAATGAAAAAATCCAAGCTCTTTCCAAATGCATCAGAGTTTTCCTTCACATTCCCTTTGCCGTACCTGCATCCCCAGCATCGCCAATCAGTGCCCACCTTCTGCAGCGATGCTACTTTTTCTAATTCTTCCTAACACTGTACATTCGGTATCGTCTAGGTGACAAGCCAAGGAAATATAGGATTCATTTCAGAAAGACTTTAGTAAAAAATTAATCAATGTTTTGTAGCTCCAGTTGGTAAACCTGTTATCTAGGAAGTCTTTATTTGGAACGGCTCGTTTCTCAATAATGCTGGACATGGGATAAAGGAAGACGCCACTACATCCCGAATGCCTTCTTTGTGCCACGTATCTCCACAAAGGTTATTTCAGTTCACTGTCACGAAATCTTCAAGCATGTATCAATATTCCTATTTTACAAACAACAAAGAAATGACAAGATGAGGAGGCTGATAGAGAGATGAAGGGACTTGCTGAAGGCCCTGGAGATACTAAGTCATGGACGCCACATCTGAACCCAGGCCTCTGGACTCCAACCCCTGGTCTTCTTCAATGATGCTACGCTATCTGGGCCTTAAAGGAACTAACTCTTCAGCAGACGCCAGGGATGAACAAGGCAGATGTGTGGGCCAGTGAGGCCAGTCCTGAAGACAGCAAAGGACCAGTTGGAAGGTAGCGAATTCTAGGACTTTCAGAGCTTGAAGGGATTGAAGAGACCACCTAGTCTAATAGTCTCATTTAATAGAGAAGGAAACTGAGACCCATAGAGAGGGCAGTGACTCACCCAAGGTCTCCGAGAGAGTCAGCAGAGTCAAGTTAAAGCAGAGAAAAGGTTAGTGCGGTGGGGCAGAGCTAAAGATTCAACCTGTTGTCTTAGCTCCCAAGTGTAAGTCATGAAGCCAAGACTAAGACCTCTGTTAAATGAGATGTCACCATATGAGACATGAGTCTTACCTACAGGAAAGTTGTGGCTTAACTGGGAGACTGGGATAACAGCTGTCACCCAGGCAGCAGCACGGGGCGTGGAAGCTCTGCCTAGAGGTAAGGAGACCTGGTTCTGGGGCCCATCCTTCTAGAATCATGCTGGGTGACCTAAAGTAACTTCCTTCCCCTCTCTGGGTCTCACCTTCCTCATATGTGAAATGAAGGTGATAGCAGAGATGATTCCCAGGACTGCTTCCTGTTCTAAAATTCTATAAGCATCTTGCAGAAAAGGTGTCCAGACAGGGCATCAAGCCTTAAATCCAGGAAATCACTTAGGGCAATGCAATGGCAGCTGATATGGGGTAAAACTAGCAGAGGGAAGGCTTCTTGGAGGAGGTGAGCTTGAAAAATGGCTTGAGTGTGGATAGGTGGGGGAGAGGTGGGGGGATTTTGAGGTGCTCACAGCATGGTGCATTTCCCAAAAAGGTCTTTTCCCAGTTGTCTGCCGTTATCAACTTGGAAAAGACTGAAAACATTTGGGAGAAGGGTTCAGATGTATGCTTCTTTTTGTGAGCGGGTGGAAAATTCCCCTCGCGCGCTGTCCCTCTGCTATCCTGAGCAGCATACGACACTAACACAGAGTTAAGAACGAGAGGGCCTAGTCTAGCCTGGGTTCTCATTTCAGGGAGTCTGAAGCTGCCTGGGACCTGGCAGAATGAGGCTCACGAGCCAGGGCCCTGAGCATCTCTGCTCTCCGTTGGCTTTGCCTGGGAGAATCCATATGCCTTTAAGTCCCTAAAGCCTCTATGTTAGGAGTGGCTTCCGAAACACTGTTTTTACAGAGAATGACTTCGGACATTTCCTTCTGAACATTCTTTTAACAATAAGAATTTTGAGTAAAGTTTAAGGCAAGATTATTTTCTCTTTAGGCTACTGGCTAATGGCACAAATGGAGGGTGGGTTCTACCTGCAGTCTTGCAGAAGGAGTACAGGACAGAGAGGCAGAAGGCCTGCTTCTAGCTCTTGTTCTGCTACTGAAGGGCTCTGGGACCTTGGCCACAGCACTCGATCTTCCTGTACCTGTTTCCTCAAATGTCACCTCCTCTGACAAGACTTCCTCATTTCTTAAACAGGCTAAGATACTCCTGGGATTTTTCCATCACCCCTGTTAAAGCACCAGATAGGCAACACTGTTGACTGTGAGGACAGGACATCCTTGAGGACAGAAACCGAGTATATTCACTTACACATTTGCCCTGGTGTCCAAAGAAGGGTCTCAGTAAATGTTTGATGCCGTCCCTGAAAGAATTTGGCTAGATGTTCTCAGAGATCCCTTCCAGATCTAAAATTCTATGGTCTAGGCCTTCTCAAACCCAGTGGTATAAAATATGTCTCCTCATACAAGTACCATAATTTCCAGCTGTGTTTTTTTTTTCTTTTTCTTTTTCCTTTCTCTCTCTTTTTTTCTAATCTTTCTTTCTTTTTCTTTTCCAGCTGTGTTTTTAACAGGATCAGTTGCAGGTAAGTGTCACACACTTTCTAGATTTTGATTTATGAAGTCTGTAAGACACAAACCTGTTAATTCAAAAAGTCTTCCTAGTGAAAAAGTAAGGCACATATATTTTCTGTGACTGAGTATCATGTTGGTTGCTGTATCTGACAGAATAGAAGCCTGTTTGCTACAAAACTTGCCCCAGGCTGCTGGTGTCAGAAGGCAGACGTTTTAGGAGATGTGGAATAATTTTACGACAGCAACATGGAAGTAGAGACATTTGGAGAATATTTCTTTTTGATGAAATGTTTTTGTATATAGTTTTTCTTCCACTTGGAAGGATTTCAACTACTTGGGGTCCACTTGGAATCCTACAAATAATGAGTCTCCAGTGACCAGATATCTCTATGCTAAATGCTAGTACAGAAGTGACACTCACTAGCTTGGGAGAAGTGTGAACTTTATCGCATAAACATGTTATGTTTTCAATTAGTGTCTGGTGAGTTTCTTCCCCCTATAGTTCCTTCCTGCTTTGCTCATGTTCACACTGCAGCTGCCTTCATGTAGTACAAGGTGTACCTTAGATCTGCTCTGATCTGAATGAAAAATTCAGCTGCCTGTAAATAACTGTTTTTCATAATTGGGTGTATGGTATGGTAGAAAACAGGGGCCTTTCCCCCAGCTTTTGCTTTTCTATCACAACAGTGTGTTCTGCTAGGAAATTTGATTTTCAGGAACTTGTTTTTCCTTCCATCAATATTGGAATGCAGAATTTAAATGTTTCCTGAGCTCATTCTCTGGACATGTGTTCTGAGTGGGCGTGTTCTCTGGATGTTGACCAAAATATTGCTCGAAATACAAAGGGGCATCTGCAGAAGGAAGAAAAGACAACAACGGTCCTTCCTGGAGAAAACACGGGAGACGGGAAACTATAGAGGCCTTTGGTGAAGCCACAGCAGTGCCTCATTTTGTCTGCTCACCACGCTTTTCCAGAGACAGATCATTAGCATCGCCATGTCAAGGTGAACGATGATCACAGTTGGTAAGTATGTCCTCCTGAGTCTAGGGCTGATGTCTGGGAAAGCCTGCCTTCATTTGCCACCTTCTGCTTTTCTTAGTTGAAATCCCGGAGCCTCGTTTTTGCAGGAAACAAGGAGAGACCACAGAGGGAAATTCTGCCTGAAGGAGGACTACTGGGCAGTGTAATTGCCTACTGGACTCCAGTTTCACAGGGGCAGTTATACGAGAAGGGGAGAGGAGGCTTTTCTCCTTTACTAGCTCACTGTGGTGTGGGCACACCTGCTTCGTGCCCTGCTCTGAGCAGGCAAACCTTTGCAGTGATGGAGCCTGAGGTTGAATTCCAGCACCGAAAACAGAAGGAACCAGTTGTGAGTGAGGTCAGAGCCCACTAGCCATCCTTGTCTCTCTTTTCTGCTCACCCAGCACTTATCCCCCCGCCTCCCCCAGCGCCTCCTCCATGTACTGCTCGCCTGTGATGTGTCCCAGCTAATGAAAGCCCGCGCTAGCTACCTACAGCTGCTCCCTCTGCTTCTCTTGTCTCTCCTTAAGCTGTAACAGTGGATGTTGGCAACTTTTTGGAAGCACTTGTTTATAGAGCCAAGGTCTACCTATTGCCAAGAGAGATGTACTCTTTGATGCCTCCTTTTGGCTTCTCTGTAGGAGGATGGATGCTAATGCTTCAGGCAAGAAGGAAGGAACATGGACTCCAGAGCAGCCCATTGGATGACTGGATACATCGTCTTGTCTACAGCTGGTGAAATTTATACTCTAGGTTACATCTATTACATCCCCTTTGATCCTCAAGCCGGGGCTGGGTTTGTTGTCGACAACCAAAAGAAGAGAGGGAAACAAACTAGACAGCAAAGCTGGGTGTTAATTCTACAGTTACTCTGACAGAGACCCTTTCATTCCCTCAAATGGAACTGTGAAAGGTCTATCATATATTCTAATGTATTCCTTGTAATTACGAGAATTAGGTACTTTTGCCACCATTTCACAGTCTCACATGGAGACTGAGAGCTGAAGTCACTTTCTCAAGGTCACACAGCTGTAAGGGTGAATCTGGTAGGTGAACAAAGTTCTATCTGAAGCCAAAGTTTGTGGTATATGGCCTGGACCAAAATATGGGATCCAGTCCCATACTAGCTATGAGCCCTATGGACAAGGCATCTCTAAACATCAGTTTCTTCATCTGTGAAATGGGGTTAATAATAGCACCCACCTCAGAGGGTTACTTTGAAGGCAAATAGTGCTACGCTGTGCATGTAAAGAGGTTTGCCCACGACTTGGCAGAGTTGGTAGTTTGGTTTTAAGGAAGGTCACACATGCTTTCCGTTTGTGAACGACAACAGCACACTAACTTGGTCTAATGAATGCAAACAAGGCAATATGGGTTCCTGGGGGTAAACACACATACACACACGAAACACACAGAAACTCTTCGCAGTAAAAACAGGAACGCAAACAAGCAATGTGCTGAACGTGCTGACGGCAGGATATTTGGGTAAATTTCCTCTGGGGAAAAAGCACTGTCAAAGCAAATTAAACCTGTTGTCTCCCAGAAGCCCAAACACAGGCCAGCTCAGGACAACACCTGAACGAACTTTTCCCCTGTGCACTCCACTGGCACTGGGCGGGTGCAGGTGCTAGAAAGCTGTTCTGCGGCCTGTGAGGCGTCAGTCTGTAGGTGCCCCAGCTTTCTTTGCAGATGATGGGATTCAAAGGCCTTCAGTCTGCAACAGTCTAGGTCAATGCAATGACAAAAATCGGACAAAGCCTCTGACAGCCTGGGCTTGAAGCCAGTTCTGCACTGGCATTTGAACTGGGAGATCTCTTTTCAGTCCTACCCCAGAAGTCTACCAACCACCATTAAGAGCAGCTCCAAGGAGGGATCTAAGAAAAAGACTGTTCCCTTGATTATATTCAGTCTTGGTTCTTTGTTAATTATTTCTTTGGGGGCAAACCAAATTTCACCAATGAGACTGTGAGCTCCTTGAAGACATGCATTATGTCTGGTTCTCCAAAGAGGCAAGTCCTCAGTAATGTTTGTTGTATTGAGAAGCTAAGCAGGAGTGCAATGGAGGAAAGGGGTCAGGGTCATGGACACGGCACAACAGTCAGACTCAAGAGAACAGCTGGTGGCCAGCAAAGCTGCTGTTTCCTTGTCCTATGTTTTTAGATGTGCAATGTCTAGAAGAATGCAGGGAGTGATAGGAAGTTCAACTTTGCATTGCACTCTCAGACCGTATTTGGAGCTCAGCTGTTCACATCTGGGAGGCACATTTAAGAGCCCAATAAGATAAACTGGAGCATGTTCATCGAAGAGCAACCGGATGGTTAAGAGAACTTGAAATCACATTGCAAATACAGAATTCTTGAGAGAGTTGGGACTTTAGCTTACTAAGGGAGTATGAACCCTGCTTAAAAATAACTAAAGGGCTATTATGGGAAATAAGGATTAGACTTTTGTTTTGGTCCTAATAACTGGACTTAGGTCCAATGAGTAAGGCCTATAGTCCTTGGGCAATGGAGTTGGTTTGAAAGAAGAAAGAATTTTGTAAGAGAATACCACTTACTATGTTGGGTTATCTTCTGTTGATGTATATGTATCTACCTAAATATTGTAAACTTCATGAGGGCAGGAAATGTGTTATTCATCTCTGAATCTCTAGTAAATAGTCATCCTTGACTCAAAGCAGGTCTTAAATGAATCTTTGTTAGTTGAATGGCCAAATGAACAGGCTATGTGAGCTATAAGGTCATATATTTTCAGTCACTGATGTACTGCAGGAGAGGGCAAATTAATGACTGGGATATTGCAGGGAGATTAAAGATAGACAGTATAGCATCTTCCAAATCGGAAATCTCACAGTGCTATGAGTCATGGTGTAAGGGAACATGCCTGGATTGGATCAAGAAACTTGGGTTCTCATCCTACTCCTGCCACTACCTTCTGAGGCAACCTTAACCATGTCCCCTTTTTCTCTCAGGAACTTTCTCTTCATCTACAAAATTCATTAAATTTATTCAGCAAACATTCATTGAGCATCTCCTCTGGCTCAGGAAGTTTCCCGATGCAGTGGATGACTTGGATGATCTTTCAGGTCTAAGATCCTGTGATCTAATGAATCAGAGCAAATTGTCACTACTTAGAAAACTATACTAACATGAAAAAGATGAAAAAATAAATCATCATGATGTTTATGGCCTGAGGGAGAGAAAGGAAGTTTGCTACTTTAAGGGCAGACTCCAACTTTTTAAACCTCTCTCTGTGTCCTCAAATAACTGGCCTCGCATTATAATGTATTGGGTGAGAGGGGCCTCCAGTGAGTCACTGAGGCCAAGGGCACAGGGATGGGAATACAGAGCAGGTGCCTCACTGGCTGCTTCTGGCTAAGAGCTCCTACCTCTCTCCCCGGGGCTGTTGGCAGCAGCTTTCACAGATGCCGGAGTCCCCACAGTTGGCTCTGCTGCCTTTCCCAGAGAACTCTGCACATGCGTAGTGTGCGGCCATGCTCCGTGAGCATATGCCAGGGAGGCCACTGAGACACACGGCAAGTGGCGATGACACTGCCCAGTGCCATGCTGTTCAAGAGCACAAGGGCCTTCCAAGGAGATGTGCTTGTTCTCATGCTTGGATACAGTTTTCCTTCCTTTATAGATGTATCCATCCTTCACCCATAGCTCCTTCTGAGGAGCGATGCTCTGCCCACAGTTCCTGCCTAAGCAGTAGGCACAGGTAGACCAGATGACCGCCCACAGCTGATTGGACTGGGACCCAAGGAGAGTCATTTCATAGGCTGCTCAGCGCTCTATGACGTGGCCTGGTGCACAGAGGCTCTGGGCCAATCAGAGTCCTACTCTAGTATTTGAAATCAAATGTGCCCAGGGAATGCGACAGCCGGTCAAAAGAGTGGAAGCCAAGAGACATGATGGAAAGAGAGGGGCTGGGGAGGTTCTTCTGGCCAGGCAGGAGCCCACGTTCAGAGGACGCAGTCCTGAGTGCGCAGAGGAAGCTGGCCTATTGGCTGGGAGAGGTAAATGGAGTGGGAGCTCAGAGAGAGGCACGAGGTCACACCGCCCATGAGAAGAAGAGAATGACGGGGACTGGGAAGCAGACTGGGCTCCCAGAGGCTTTCAGTGCGTATTTTAGTCCCAAGCCCTGTGAACCTTTTTGAAACTACTTCACCACCACCCCTGCCTTTCCTTGAGGTGGGCTGAGTGTGTTTTTGCTTCTGGCAGCTGAAAGTACCCTGACACATCCATTCGCCTTGAACCTTATCAGCTCTACCTGATAGTTATCAGGCTTTGATGACAACTGGCAAGTGCAGGACGTGATGTTTTTAAAGGATTTCTGCATACAGTTGCATAGTTTTATTTGATCCTTACAATAGCTCTGTATGCAGGAAGGGAAGGTGCTCTTCATTATTCCTCATTTTATAGATGGGAACACAAAGGCACAGAGAACTCGCTCAAGTTCCTGCAGCTAATAAGTGACAGGGCTAGTATTAAAATCTATATTTCTCCTCCCACCTAATTGAGGGATTCCTTGACTACACCACAACTGCCAATCCAGTAAGAAAACACGCCGATCCCACTCCTTTTGCCTCCAGTTACAGAGTGAGGACGACACGAAGGATGCTGCCAGGGCCAGGAAATTCCAAATGGTACCTAATTTGGTTTAGTTAATTGAAATTCTGGTTTTAAAACATACCTGCCGGTATTCAAACATCAAAATGTGGCTCTGGCCCCTCACACTGTATCATACTTGGGCAATAATATTGTTCCATCATTTGTTCACTGATAATTCATTCAAACAAGTCTCTGTTAGTTCCACTGTGCTGATGCCATCAGGAGGACCTGAAGTGTGGTCCCTGTTCTCAAGGAGCAGTAGAAAGGCTCCAAAGGAGCCTTTGGAGTCAGGCAGTTCTGGGACTAAATGTCAACTCTGTTACTTCTAAGGGTGAGACTTAGAGAAAGTCACTATCTGAGTCTCAGTTTACTCATCTGTGGAATGAAAAAATCGTTTGTCTTACACACTTGTACAGATTAAATAAAACCAGTGTGTGTGTGTGTGTGTGTGTGTATAAACACACACCTGGTACATGACAGGTGCTCAGGAAATGTTGCTTGCTCCTGTCCCTAGCATAGTTTTTTCCAAACTTTATCCTGTGTCAGTCCCCTGAGAGGAGGCTTGTTAAAACATGGATTGCTGGGCCGTACCCCCAGAGTTTCCGATTTAATAGGTCTGGGTCCCAGGTGATGTTCATGCCCTTGGTCTGGGTACCACCTTGAGAACCACTGGTCTGGAAGAAAGGCTGAGATTTTTGCACACAGGTTTATAAAAACAAGCCAGAGGGGACTGAAAGATCTAAACTATGCAAGAATGCAAAAGAATTCATGGACCACTTCCAAAGAGAAGGGTTTGATCCTCCAGGAGGGAGTGTTTGAATAGCTCTTAAAGAATAGGCAGCTTTTTGAAATGCAAAGCAGTCCTGGGCAAGATGGGGGTCGGGTGAGAGCCAGATCCAGGGGAATCATCTTTGCTGCTCCCACGAAGTGATCTGCTGATATCATGCCAACTCCACGTCAAGTCTGTCTTTGGAACAAATTACTTAAGAAATCAATTTTGGGTTTTTTTGGTGGGTTTTTTTTCAGTTTTTTAAAAGCTCAACTTGGCTGCTGGCTAGAGTTCCATCTAATGAGCATCACTTTGTGTTAAATTATTCTGTGATGACAGACAATGGAGGAACAGAAAAAGGTTCTGAGGAGGTGGGGGGGGGACTGCTAATTATTCTCCAATCTTTTATCCAGGCTTGTCACCAAGCTTGACAATGCTTACAAAGCACATAGAAAACCAACCCCTCAGTCCCCCTTGCATGTCATGTCTGAAAATGCACAGAAGGATGATGTAAAGATGACCTAGACACCTGCAGACTAAAAAGGCCCATGGCGGCCTGGCCTTGGCTTGGAGAATGGCAATGTCTGGTCGGCATCACCTCTGGCCTGAACCACGGCATCAGCCCTCCAAGTGGACTTCTGTTTCCAGCCTCGTCCCTGTCAGTCTGTCCTGCACCTGGAGGCCAGAGCTGTCATCCTGAAATTGAGTCTCTTCGGGCCACCGACAAGGCCGCTGTTCCTTAGCATCTAGAGTTGATACCACAAACCGGAGGCTTATGGACACTTTTGTTTGCAAAGTGTTTTAAAAAATTTGAATCAGTTGCCAGAATTTTTCAAAAAAGAGAATTCACAGAAAAATCTGAATGGTGGCTTTTCTTGAAAAATCGGAAGATCAGCATGGCAGCAATCTCTTCTCATTTAGGAGAGGCCCAGATACCATGGCTGTCCACAGCCCCAACCTGCAGCTTCCCGCACTGCCGCCACCTGCCCGGGTCCCTGGGGCATCTGAACGCAGGACGCCAGCCCCGAGCAGCGCTTCCAGACGTCACTCATTTGGGTGCTGCCTTTACGTTGTTGCCATAGCCACACACCATCTGTCCTCTTAGGCACTTAGTATTTTTAGACTCATTTATTTTCTTAAACAAATTTATTTTAAAAAGAAATTCAAAGTAATAGTTTGATATACCTAATTATACTTTTTCTAGTTTACTAAAATAAAAACCCAATTTTTGAAGTAGAGTCTGTCTATGCATAATATAAAATAATCTCAAGAACTATAAGAAACACTGGAGGGGAGAAAGACCACATTTCGGAACCGGGAGGTGAATGCTCCAATTCCCTTTCCAAGCTAACTTCTCTGCCACAGGGGTCCTCCTCATGGCCTCTCTGTGTTGCTGCCAAATTGCTCCCCCCAGCTCCTGAACCCACCCACCCTTTTCAGCCTCCCTGACTGTGCCCACGCTGATGACTTCACCTGTAAAGCCTTCAGAAAGAAAAAGACAAATACCGTATGCTAACACACATATACGGAATTTAAGAAAAAAAAAAATGTCATGAAGAACCTAGGGCTAAGACAGGAATAAAGACACACACCTACTAGAGAATGGACTTGAGGATGTGGGGAGGGGGAAGGGTAAGCTGTGACAAAGCGAGAGAGAGGCATGGACATATATACACTACCAAACGTAAGGTAGATAGCTAGTGGGAAGCAGCCGCATAGCACAGGGAGATCAGCTTGGTGCTTTGTGACCGCCTGGAGGGGTGGGATAGGGAGGGTGGGAGGGAGGGAGACGCAAGAGGGAAGAGATATGGGAACATATGTATATGTATAACTGATTCACTTTGTTATAAAGCAGAAACTAGCACACCATTGTAAAGCAATTAGACTCCAATAAAGATGTTAAAAAAAAAAAAAGCCTTCCCCTTAGCCCCTTCCCCTTGTCCAAGTCCTACCTAACCTTCAAGGCCCAATTTAAATACCACCTCTTTCACGAAGCCTCCCCAGATTCCCCTGAGCAAGATAGACCTCATAGTCTCTCATCTGAATCTAAACAGCAATTTATTTCTATCCTTCGCTTATCACCTACTGCTGTCTACCTTGCCGTCTAGTTATTTATGAGCACGGCTCCTTTTCTCTAGTAGGCGGCAAACTCCTTGAGAGGAAGGGATCCATTTCCCTTCCCCTTCCTTGTCCGTGTCTCCCCAGTGGCTGGCACACCGCCTTGTCTAGAGTGGCTGTTCACTCAACGCTTGCTAAGTATCAAATGACAAAGGGCCATGTGTGGCTGACTTCATGTCCTCTGGTGTGTCCAGCCTCAGCCTCTAAGGCTGGGCTCCTTCTGTGGGGCCTGGATTGTCTATTTCCTTGCTGATTTCTTCTTTTTTAAAAAATTCATTTTCTAACTTCGTTTTTATAAATTTTTTTTCCAGACCTGTGGCTTCACTTTCATATCTCTTCCTCTGGGCCTGTTTCATTCAGCCAGACACAATATTGGGCTCTCTACTCGCCAAACAGCACTAACCACATGTTTTGGGAACATGTAGTAATAAAACTTTGCAGGGCCCCCATTCTTCTCTCCAGCAAGAGCTGTCAAGATGGCGTCTGTGAATTATGTGCTTGAATTACTTCCACCTGGACATAACACAATAAAATGACTAACAAGATGGATACGTTCTCAGACTCTGGTGGATTTTTCTTTACAATACTTAGAATGCATGTTGGTCAGCTGTGCGATGATTGGGACAGTACTTCTTTCTTATTTATCTAGTGGGTAACACTCAGTGTAATAACTTGGGTCTATATCTTTGGGCCAGAGGCGAAGTTGGACTTCTGCTTGACACCAAAACCTATTAGAGATCATGGTAATGTAATTACATGTTCAAGTTAAACATTTTATAGCTGCTCTAGCCACCGGGATATTATCACTCCCCCAGCCTGTAGGGAGAGACTGTCCAATGGCAGAAGTGAAAACTACACATCTTGCAAGGAATTGAGAAATAGTTGCTGTTGTGAAAAGTTTATGGAACCTTCTGGCCACCTCTGATTCTCTGGCAGAAGCAAGACTTTAAGCCACCAATATACTAGGTTATAACATAAATGTTAGCCCCTGTCTGGCCCTGACGTGGAGGGGAAGTCTCCCAAGTTTCCTAACCAATGAAACGCTGGTCAGGCCATGTGCCAGGCTGTCCTCATGTTGAAGCACTAGACCACAACCCCTGTGGCTGGCCAGCCTTCCTCCCAGGTCCTGGGCTCCTTGCACTTGTCTACTGGACTGGAGTGTGAGCAAACCCAGGTGTGGTCAGCTGGGTCCTGCCTCCCGGGCTGAGTCTCCAGGCCCTCCGTTCCTCAGAGCTGTATGTCACCTCTGGCATAATTCGGCTTCACTTGTCTGGAGCTCCCTGACCCATGACTGAGCATGGGCCATGCAATCAGAACCTGGGTGTGACTTCCAGTTTTTTCCCTGGGAAAACCGTTTAGGGTCTCCGAAGCCTGGTTTTCTTACTCATCTCATAGCGGGGTTGGGGGTAAATGAGATAATGCATGTGAAGCAGTTAGTGAGGCTTATGGTAAATGTCTCATCAGTGGTAGAGGTAAAACGAAACCACGTCAACACACATCAAACAAAGTAAACCCACTTTTGGCTAGGCCAGATCAGAGGCTGTGTAGTGTAACAGAACGAGCACAGACTTTAGAGGGAGACCCCTGGCGTTCCCATCCCACTCTGCCACCTCCTATGTGACCATAAGCAAGTCAGTTCACCTCTCTGTGCCCGTTTCCTTTTCTGAAAAGGAGGTATAGGTGTTATAGTATAACAACTGTAGGTGGTATAGTATTAACATCTGAACCCCTATGGATGGGGGCTATGGACCCTTCTAGCGGGTATTTCCTGGCTGCCCCCGAGCTGTCCTCAGCAAACTCCTTCATCAGGGCCTCCTGGCATGATGCACCTGAAGGTGTGTGTACTTTATGACAACAGGACAGAGGGAGCCCGAGAGCTTGGGAAAGCAGCAACCAATGCTCCAACACCATCTCCACACAGGACTGGCTTCTGTTATCAGGGCCCAGCTGAGTCCATGTAGATTATGTTTCTTCCACCTGCATGACACACTACAACATAAGGGATGTGTCCACACGGAGGTACCAGGGGGCTGAATTCTCTCTTCCTTTCAGCTTAATCCTCTAAGGTATGGACGAACATTCCACAGACATCACCCCCTCCTTTCTGTGAAAGATGAGTTGTAAGGGACTGGCCTTTCCTAGAAACCCCTGGGGACATTTCCCGTGAACCCCCTTCATACTGGCCAACCCCTCTCTTCTTCCCTCTGTTACCTCTCACCCTGAGGACCCTGCCTGCGGCCACAACAGAGGAGACCAGTTCTGCAGGCTGGGACTGATCCATCGCTATAACCACAGTGTGGGCCCAGCGGCCAAAGACAGAGCATGACACACACACACACACACACACACACACACACACACACACACACACACACACACACACACACACACACACACACTCCGTTAGCCTGAAGGTGACGAGGGCTGAGCTTGCTGGGTCTGGAGGCTTCCAAAGAATACAGCAGAAGCAGCCAAAGCAGATCATCACCTTCCCAGGGAACAGACCCCCCTGCTGAACCTTCTGCCTCCCCTTGGGGTTGGGGTAAAACGCCCCTTGACTCTGAGCCCTGCGCCTGTAGAGGCCGTATCTCTGGCTGCATTAGCCTTAGTGGCTGCAGAGCCTCCTGTCACTCGGCTCTGCACTCCCGGCGCTGGCCAGTGTTCCAGAGGACGTGGGGGCGTGTCCTCTCCAAAGCAGTCTGGTCTGAGGGGACGGCTGCTCTGGTCGTCTGATGGTGAGCATCTTTTTTTTTTTTTTTTGAGGTACGCGGGCCTCTCACTGTTGTGGCCTCTCCCGTTGCGGAGCACAGGCTCCGGACGTGCAGGCTCAGCGGCCATGGCTCACGGGCCCAGCCGCTCCGCGGCATGTGGGATCTTCCCGGACCGGGGCACGAACCCGTGTCCCCTGCATCGGCAGGTGGACTCTCAACCACTGCGCCACCAGGGCAGCCCGGGGGAGCATCTTTAATTCATGATGGCTTAGTGTAACCCCTCTTCCCTCCCAGACTCTGGGGAAATCCCAACCTTCACACTCAGCTGCCAGGACAGCAAACGAAGAGAAAGACGCTGGGCAGAGAACACTCTCAAAAGCATCCTCTGAGAGCCAGAGATGGCTTTGGCCCCTCACTCTCCCATCTAAGCGTCTTAGATTTCTCGTGCAGATACAGGTTTTTAATAATAAAGAAATAAATTCAGACACTCAGCAAGGTAACAATAATACTAATAATAGCCCTCACCACCATCCTCTGTTGAGTTCTACTATGGGTTAGGTACTGCGATAAGCATGCTAACCTCATATATTATCTCATTTAACTCTCACCCCAGCATTGACATTGGTATCATTATCCCTGTTTTTTAGAAGAAATGGAGGCTTAGAGAGTTGAGATGCCTTGCCCAAGACTGCAGAGCCCAAAACTGTTAGGTCTCCCAAACAACTAGTTACTGAAAACCTACTATGTGCCAGGTGCCAGATTAACTGATTCAATGGCTCTCTTCTCTGCATCCCCCGTCCCACGCTGCTCAAGCTATGGTACGGCTCAGGTGAAACGGCACTGCAGTTAGTTGTCTCCACGCCTGCCTCCGCCAGTGCAATTAGAGCTTGGAAGGCCGAGGTGGGGTCTAAGCCCCTCTGTAGCCCCAGGACCCAGTTCACAGCTTGGTGAAGGGCAAAGGCTTGGTAAATGGTTAGGTGAGATAGAATGAAGGCACAACCTCCGTCCTCACTGTCTGATCCAGGTGACAAGAAGATGGGTCACCATGCAGTAAGTTCCTGCAATGGATAAATGTATAAAACCCAGAGGAGAAAGCAAAACCTCAGGGACCCCCATGAAGGCACCATAGCTCAGCACTGGGGGCTGGGCAGATAGCCTGCAGGTAGAGAAGGGTCCTGGGGTTACTTAGAATGCGAGGAACATGTTCAAAGGCAGGTATTCTCGGAATCAGGTGGAGAGGCACTGCTGGAGTTTAGGATAAGCAGTGGAATTGAGGCTGTGAAGGGCAGTCAGCTGATGGATGCCAGTCATGGGGACCAAAGAGATGCCCCACAGTCCAAGCTGCAGGCCCAAAGGAGCTTTACTTTAGGCAAATCAAAGGGCTCACTCTTCCTCTCTGAAGAGCTTTTTGAGACTGACCACAACCAGGCTGCCTGCAACTACAGGTCTAGGCCTAGGGCTCTGAATTCCCCCAGAAAATGTCTTCATTCAGACACTCAGCTAGTCAACATGCCTCTGCTTTGGGATTCAGCCTCAAAGTACACATTAAAGACTATGAGAGCCCCCTGCGTGTCAGGAGAGTGCGGGTACACAGGACCTCACTGGATTCTTCCAAGCTCAGAGAGGACAGTTCCCTTTCTCAAGGTCTCCCAGCTGAGCGGCTACAGAATGCAGATGGGAACCCCACTCGTCTCACTCCAGACACACTGCCACCTCCTACACTTCCAGTAGCTTCTCACCCTGGATTTTGGTTCCCTGGCTCCTCCCTCCCTATCCAAATCCTCCTATGCCTCCTTGGTCCACCCTAGCCAACAGTGACCTTCATTGCTGACCTTCTCAAAATTCCCTTGACAACTCGCCTTGCCCTACGCAGTAACCCCCGTCTCTTTGTCTTCAACGCTATCAGGGTTAAGTCTTCTTAAAGGCCAAGGACCCCAGACTGCACTGCCTTTGTCTCCCCCAGGGAGCAGCACAGTGTTTTGCTAAAAATAACGCAACCAATATATATTTTTTTAATTGATTTGCTTTTTATCAGAATTGGTAGAGTTGGGCATAAAAAGGTGAAACCTAAAGTCGGACAACTGTGTGACTTTTGTGAAAACAATAAAGATGAAAGCAGAATGTGGAACAATAATAACATTAACTATTGTGCACTTCTGGGGGAGTCTGCTCTGCATGCGATACCTCCTCTACCCACCATAACAAAGTCTGGGCCGATTATTACTCCCATTTCCCAATCTGTTGTCTTGACCACATTTGCCTAAGGCTGCAGAGCTAATAAGAGGAGGTGCAGGAATTTGAACCCAGTGTCAGACTCCAGAGCTTATCTTCCCAAGCATCACACTGCGTGGAAAGGTTGCTAGATTGTCTACGTATTTCAACCACCACAGCATCCTTAACTTGGGTTCCTCTGGATAACGAAGGCCTAGAAAGAACAGACTCTCTTACTGGAAGGAAATAAACGCACACTTATTTGGATATAATCCTGGAGGTAGATTCTCACCCAGGTAGAGCTTCCTGTCAAATAAGCCATCCAAGTGGACTAGGCTGAGTGAGGAGACGGAGCAGGAACCCAGCTGGTCTCGCTGACGTTTCTATTGCTCCCTCCAATGGACGCTCACCAATTCTTTCTACCTTAAACTCTGTAGCATTTAATTTTTTTCTAAATCAACGTAATGCACGTACACAGTTTAAAAAGTCAAACAATATTATAAAGCTTACAATGAAAACCAGAAGACCTCTGGCCAACTCCCACCTCTCCATGCCACCTCCCAGACGACTGCTCTCAGCTCCTTTGGCTATTTCTTCTAGAATTTACTCCAATATTTCCAAGTGCTGTGCTTATACAGCTATTTTTAACTTATATCTAATGTCATCTACTACTACTGTTATCTGCTGCTTCTGTCCACTACAATCAATGCAAAAGCATCATTTCTTGCTTCTTTAATTTCCTGTGCTCCTATTAATGACTCTACTCATATGAGGCAAGGAACTAAAATCCCTCTGAAATAGAATGTTCTGCATGGTCAAGCACACTGGACAATCTGACGGGTCCACTGTTTTCTTTCTGCCTGGAGATCTCCCTCGTGGAGCCCTCTGCCCTGCTGTGGTCTGGTCTGTTTGTGTTCTAGGCCGGCTACACATCCATCAATCTGGGACATCTCTCTCATTCACTGAACCCCTTACTTCCTGGGCCCCCCTTCTTGGTTTACTTTATTGTTTTGGTGGAGTACATTTTCTAGAAGCTTCCTGAAAAAAGGTGGGTGGGAGGTATGATTTTAGGACTGTGCATGGCTGTAGATATCTTTATTCTACCCCAACGCCTGGCTGGTGTTTTGACTGACTATGTGAGATGAGGGAGGAAACCTAAAGGTCTAGCTGCCTCTGCTCAAGTAGTTGCTTCTTATCCTCTGTAGCGCCTGGTGCCTCGTCCTGAGGTTTTCTGGGGCCCTCACTGACATCTCAGTCACCAGACGCCCAGCATGCAGCCTTCCCCACGCTGCGAACTCAACCGGCTTTCTGTTTTCCAAAAGTCCGCTGACATCTCTTGATGGCTACTGTCTCTTCCTTTTCTTTTTTGTCCTTGGGGGCTTGTTCCTTGTTTCTTTGTTTGAAGCCACTGCTCTCACCATGGTGGGACGCCAGGAGGGAGGTAAGTGTTAACACTCAACCACAAGTTCCTCTCAACAGCAGGAGATGATTTTCTAAGTCCCTCTTTCTTGAAGCTCTCTCCTCCCACAGCTTTGGGAACAGCACACGTTCTGGTATTTCTGCCACTGTAGTCACTCATCCCCACTCTCCTGTTGTGGCTCTTCCTCCAACTGTTCAATGCTGGTGGTCCTTGGGCATCTGTCTTAAATCCTCCTCCCTTCTTATCACTTGCCACTCACCTCACTCTCCCTATTCGATTTTTTGAGGTCTCAGCTTAGATGTCATGTACTCAGAATGAGCCTTCCTGGGATTCCCTGGTGGCGCAGTGGTTGGGAGTCTGCCTGCCGATGCAGGGGACAGGGGTTCGTGCCCCAGTCCGGGAAGATCCCACATGCCGTGGAGCGGCTGGGCCCGTGAGCCATGGCTGCTGAGCCTGTGCGTCCGGAGCCTGTGCTCCGCAACGGGAGAGGCCACAACAGTGAGAGGCCCGCGTACAGCAAAACAAAAAAAACAAAAACAAAGAAACAGAATGAGCCTTCCCTGGCCCTATCCCCGTTAAGTTGGCTCCCCTTGGTAAGTGCTCCCCATGACCTCACCCTTTTCCTTCACAACTTTTCACGTCCCATTACTGATCAATGCCCTCCTCCCTGCTGTCTGAGAGATCCACCAGGGCAGCTCCCTGTCTGCCGTGCTCACAGCTGTCACCACTGCCCAAGCAGAGTGCATGGCATATCGAAGGTACCATAGAAACACACTGGATGAACAACACGTGCTTGCCAAGATAAATGGATGAATGGATCAATCAGTCAAACAGGAGAAGTGGATTCAAACCCAGGCTTGTCCATGAACATGCTGTGTGACCTTGGACCAATAAAAGAGTCTTCAGAAAAGAGCCTTAACTTCTGAACCTCAGCTGCGGCTTCTACTAAACAGGGACAATAATCTGAGTGCCGTCCTACCTCACTGGGTTGTAAAGATCAAAATAAGAATGGAAAAACTGTATGTCATTGTGCTGAGTAAGCTAAAAACCCTGTACGACATAAGGAATTATCACTGTCATGGTAAACTCTGCTACACAGAAAATTCTTGTCTGCTTTGGGTGTGGAGGGTGCAGGAAACAGAATGGCGGGCCCAGGTTTCAAATCTCAGGATTCTTTAGAATATACTTTCTTTTCTTGAAGTAAACCCCACTAAGCCTTCTCCGGATCCTCTAACACTAGCATGCAGGATGGAGGGATCACCTCGGGTCTTGTCTTTCACCTCAAGCAAAGCTGAAAGCATGGTGTGCTTTCATGGTTAATGGTTTTAACTTAATGTATTCTTTAAAAAGCAGAAACAGAAAATGATGAAAATATTTACATATACACAGGTGTGTAACAGAGACCCAAAGACACACACGTGTGTCCTAGCACCTGCAGCACTTAGAAATCACACTGGCCCCAGATTTGGTTCAACTCAGGTCCTTTTCTGGTGCTCTAGATTTGCCCATTTTATCACTTGTACCAACCAGGGAGAGGAGGAAGCTTTTAGAAAATGCCAGGTCTTAGAGGCTATAAGGCAGACAAAGGTCTCCTCTTTCACAGCCCCCATCGGTTAGTGCTTTGAAACACTGCATTGGGTTCAGTTTAAAAGTGCACCAGACTCCAATGGCCAGCCTGACAAACACCCTGATGGACACTCTCTAAATGTCACTTTGGTTCCACATCAGGAAGTGGGAAGGCGGAAATAGCAGTGGTCTCAGAGTTGAAAACTTGAGTTCAAGTTCAAATTCTGCTTCTAAACTGTAGGATTAGGCAAACTGCACTGTTACTAATCGATGTGTTCGTACTGTAAACATAACTTCTGCGTCCTGCTTCTGGGGCTGAAAATTACAAGCATTTCCCCATGTTTCATACTCTTGATAATGATAATTTTTAATGGCTGAACAATATTCATTAAGCGAATATTATGTCATTTGCTTATACGCTTTCTCATTATTAGACACTGGATTTTTTCCCGAATTTTCACAACTGTAAGCAATGCTGAAATAAGCAAGCAGCTTTTTCTAGGTATTGATTTATTTCTTTAAGAAAGACTCTCAAAAGTTGAAAATACGACCGTTTTTATGATTTAATGCAAAATGCCAATAAGCTTTTCCAAAGGGCTGTATTGATTTACAATGCAGCTAGAAATATATGTGGGTACAGTTTCACTGTAGCCCCTTTGGGGTTGGGTATTAGCTTATGGGGGGTTTTCTAACTTACTAGGTAAAAAAAAGATGCACAATTATTTTAATTTGCGCTTCTCAGATTACTAATGAGGTTAAACATATTTCATGTATACTATATACTTTTGGAAGCTTTTCTGCATGAGCTTTAGCCATATATCTATGAGATCATAATTTTTTTTCCTAGCATATGCACTTATTAAAGTGCATTAATCTTTCCTTGGTCTCTCACTTTTATTGCAAGTATTTTCCCAGTCTACCATTTTTCTTCTTCTTCTTCTTTTTTTTTTTTTTTCTGTACGCGGGCCTCTCACTGTTGTGGCCTCTCCCGTTGCAGAGCACAGGCTCTGGACGCGCAGGCTCAGCGGCCATGGCTCACGGGCCCAGCCGCTCCGCGGCATGTGGGATCTTCCCGGACGGGGGCATGAACCCGTGTCCCCTGCATCAGCAGGCGGACTCTCAACCACTGCGCCACCAAGGAAGCCCTTTTCTTCTTATTTTGATAAGTCTTATAAGACATGGAAGTTTTACATTTTTATGTGAACATTTGCTAGTCTTTTTCCTTCGTGATTTCCTCAATGACTTTTAAGCTTAAAAGTCCTTAAGCCAGAGAAATTGCAAATATTGGGTTTTATCCTCTTTTACTTTTACTTTTAAGTATTTACTCTTTAATCCATCTGGAATTTATTTTGCCATATGGTGTGAGGTGAAGTCTGAATCAGAGGGTGAAAACTCAAATTCCTCCAGGAGCCAGGCAGGTAAGTTAAAGGAGTAAAGCAGGTCAGGCAGAAGAAAAAGGATGAGGTGGAGACCGGGGAGAAATACAGAGTATTTGAGGGGAGGCAGCTTGTCTGTGCAGGAAGTTTTTGGTCTTCTAATTTTTCAAGGTAAGCCATAAACCTATAGTTTTATGGGAAATCATCCAACTTTTAAATATTGGGCCAACATTGCAGGCTAAAAATCCTTCTCTGTGTCTACTGGGTACATCTATCCCTCTGAATACCACTTGGTAGCCTCTGGTTGAAGCTGATGCTTTTCCGAGTTATTCCAACAACATTTCTTGACTAAGCCTTTTCTTCTCCATTAGTGTGCAATTCTTCCTTTTTCAAATATTAAAATTTTACATATAACTGGTACTATTTCTAGGTGATTTTATTTCATCAATCTGCTTGATTCCTATTCTCTTTTATTATAGAATTAGGGCATGTTAATATCTCTAAAGATGAGCACCCTTTCATTATTCTTTTTAGAATCTCTTTCATACTTTCATCTGTTTATTATTCCAGATGACGTCTTAAACCCTTCTATCAAATCCCCCAAATTCCCTTTAGGATTCTGTTTGGCATTCCATTAAACTGATAAATTGATATATTTAGAGTAGCTTGCCTTCTCATCTAGGAACATGTTATATTTCCCAATTATTCATGTCCTATTTTGTAGCTCTTAATAAAATTTTGCAGTTTTTGTCACATAGGTCACATATAGTTCTCAATGAAGATGATATTTTAATTTTTATTGATTTTTTTTTGACTGGGACATTTTTCATTATATTTCATAACTGGTTATTGCAAGTATATGGGAAATCTACTGACTTTTGAAAAGCTGTTTTGTACCCCAGTTACAAATAGTTTTATTAACTATTAAATAGTTTTTTGATTAATGTTTTTGTCACAAATAATGATAGCTTTGTCTTTGCCTCTTGTTTCTGTTTCATGTCTTATGTCACTTAAGCCAGAACTTCTAAAACAATGCTAACTAATAGATACACCCTAATCTATTACTAGTTTTAAAAGGAATTTATCTAATATTTAACCAGCAAGCGTTGGCTTTTGACTAGAAATCAGTGTTCTTTATTACACTAAGTATCTTTTTTGTCTTTCATTTTCAATATTGTTGTGACCTAGTATTGTGATCAGAGGAGTTTTTAATCACTTATTGAACACAAAAAAACAAATCTCAGCACAGTGCACTCAAAAAGTGCTGGAAACTTGCAAAATAAGTATGAATCAGATATACGTGGATTTGAATCCCAGCTCTGATTCTGTGCGACCCTGAATGCAATCCCCTCATCTGGAAAACGGGGATAATGACTCTGATGGCACAAGTTGGTTATGAGAATTAAAGTGAGTTAATGTAAATAAACTGTGCTTAGTGTAGTACTCGGCACCTATGAGAAGCTCAACAGATTTCACTTTCCTCCTCAATCATTTAAAAGAAAGAGACAGTGGTGGTACAAACAATTTCTCAAACGAAAGCTTTCCAAGGAATAGCTTGCGTTTATAGGGTTGAGAAAACTCCAACTATATTTGTGAAAAACGCCATCCTAGTCTTCCTGCTTTAGTGCATAGGGCTTTTCCTCACTTTTTCAAAATTTACTGTCCATCCCTTGCACTCGTGCACGGATTCTTTGGCCTCTGACACAAATGAAAATAAAACATCAGGCTGACATGTAATATGAACCAGGAATGAAACAAACTGTGTTTCCATTAGGCCCGAACACGCGTGCTGCTCAGATAAACGCATGAACAAGCAGCTACTCAAAGGGAAACCAGATGTTTGGAGGTTTCTGGCCTACGCTTTTTTATAACCCTTCATATAACACTCATAGTCCCGTCATTTCACCAGAAGATCCTCTGCTCTGTTTAAACAGCAGGAAACCCTCCCAAACCTCTGTTAGATTTGCAATCACTAAACCCACGCTTGATTGTGAAGAAAAAGGAGCTTCTCTCAGTAGAGATCCTTAGGTGCAAATTCTTTGGCCCAGACAAGCACTAAGGACTGACAAAGTACACACCCTGCAGTGTCCTCAGAGCAGAGCCTCAGATAGTTACCCGTTACCCTGGGAAACGGGACCCAAGGGAAATGGGTACCGACTTAGGAGGGGCCCAGGGAAAGTAGAGAAAAGCCAGTGTAGAAAGAGCATAGATTTGGAGTCAGACTGTTCTAGTTTCAAATCCTGGCTCTGCCCTTACTCCCTGTGTGACTATGGACAAGTTTGTTAATTTCTCTGAACCTTATTTCTTCATCTATATAAAGAAAATAATTTCTCCTGCTTCCCTGGGACTGTTACAAAATTTAAGTTAGATAATGCATGTACAACACTTAGCTCCCTCCTGGGGCCCCATAAACACCGAAAACAATTAGTGACTGTTATTGCCAATAACAATAACAAACCCTTGTACGGCACCTGTCATGTGCCCAGCATTGTTCTCAGTATGGGTACTAATATTATCACCATTTTTCAGATAAGGAAACTGAGGCATTGACGGGTTATGTATCTTGCCCAAGGTCACACTGCTAAGTGGCCGAGACTGGATGCAAACCAGGCCATCTGGATTCAAATCCACTCTCTAACCACTAAGCCGTGTTCCCCCGCTTTCTCCTGCTTCATGACACAATATAACTGATCCGATTCAGTGCTGCCTTGAGGCTTCCTTTACATGGAAGGGCACACACACAGTTCGGGCCACAGAGGGCTTACGCAGTAAGGCAACCCATTTCTAGGAAGCGCTGCTGACCCTGAGATCAGCGCACAACCTACCCTGTATTCCTCTCTCCTCCACCTTCAAACCTCACTTCACCTTTTCTCATCTTCACTACCCCTTCCTGTCCCACAGGAAGAGGTGTCTCCTCTCCTTTCCTAGGATGAGCCCTCCGTTCTGTGTCTCCCCCCCACCCCGCCTTGCATCAATCACCTCCCCGCTCTCCTAGGCCTCCAATCTCCTCCCCTGGCTCCTTTCCTGCAGCTGACAACATGCTCAAAACTCCCCCCACCTTATGTAAACCTTTCCTTGAACTTGCCTCCTCCTCAGGTTACTCCCATCTGTCTCCTTCCCTGCTCTGTCTAGAAGGAATTGTTTCTACTCAACGCCTCTTACTCCTGAACTTGTGGTGACCCTGCTTCCACCTGCAACAGGGGCGGAAACGCTCCCACTAACGTTGCCAATGACCTCCTAATGACCAATTCCAGCAGCTTCTTTGACATGAGCTCCCCAACTTTTCTCTAAGGCGAGTCTCTGTGTCTCTCTCCCCTACCTACCCTCTGAATACTGGGGTTCCGGTCCTGGACTCCCTGCTTCTCAGGGCTCTGCCCTCTCACATCCACACCACGACACCCAAGATACCCATCTGTCTCCAGGTCAGAGCTACCCCAAGTCAATGCCTGTTTATCCATCTGCCTGCTGGTAACTGCCAACAACTGACACCCACTTGGAAATCCTATGAGCAGCTCAAATCCAATGTGAATTGACCATCTCCCTACCTCCTTCCCCCAACAAATCCATTTCCCCTACTTATTTCCTAATTGAGTTAACAATATCACTATGTATCCATTCTCGGAGGTTGACACTTCCTGCCTCTCCCTGACAGCAAAGTGGTCAAGAAAACTAGTCTATAATGTCCTTGAATGCATCCCTTCCTTTATACAAAACTGTAGCACTTTCCCAATTCAGGCCCTCTTCTCTCATCTAACCATACTGGTTACTGAATCAGTCTTCCAATTCTTCTCCCTATTTTAGTCTGAGAAACGAACCCATTTGTATAAACCACTGCCAAAGAGATCCACCCAAGCCCCAAATCAAGCTACATCTTTGCTTAAAAACTATCCTGTGCTCCCCACTGCCTTCAAAACCACACTTTTACGCTGGTCCATAAAGCCCTTGCCAGGCTGGCCCTAACCTCATTTTCTAGGCTCTTCTCTGGGAACCATCCCATTCATGCCCTCTACCCACTTCCAGTAGATACACCAGGCACTCTCACACAAAGGCATGAGTGGGAAAGCACATACGGGGAAAAGTGTGGATATTGGAGCCAGAGAGACCTGGATTCAAATCCCAGCTCTTTCACTGACCAGGTATGAAACTTCTGCTTAGTCATCTAATCACTCTGAGTTCCACTTTCCTCTGGAGAAAAAAAATACCTACTTTGCATGCCTGTTGTAAAGAGTCTGAAACAGTTTATCTAAAACATCCAGGATAACACTTAGATGCATTATGCAGTGAATAAACAGTAGCTGTTAATATTAATATCATTAATTTTGCCAAGTGATTTCAGAGAGGCAGGGAGGAGTCTGTAAAGACTGACAAAACGTGAAACTAGAATGCGGCATTTGAGAAGTTCCCTACGGAATCAGAAGATCAAACTTAAAAGAACAAATAACTGTTAGTGCCTTGGAATGTTCTGGAGCCCGCATTTCCATTTGTGAACTGCAGACCTGAACCAGTTTCAGAGTTGCTCTACCCCCTGAATCCAGCAGCCGTGGAATGCACAAAGCTCCCAGGACAGAAAGAACATTACTCAGGCAGGTGCCCGGCAGTGCCCTGAACTGGCAGTTGTGCCTTCCTTCCTTCAAGATGCTCACAAGAAGTTAATGTTCACGGAAGAAGGTTCTAGGCTGCAGGGAGTATCTGTGACCTTTGACCTTTTAGTTGGTGCTCACTGACCGAGGAAGACCTGGCTTCATGTCCTCCTGTGGGTCACTGTTCAAAGACTCTGTCTTCTCATCTCTAAAAGCTAATAATGGTCCTTTCCTGCCTGATCCACAGTGACCACGTCTGTCATTGAGCAGAGATGGTTACTATTTCTCCTTTATTTATTAATTTTTTTTAAGTAACTCTTTCTCTATAGTTCCTTTCTGGTTCTCACTTCTGCTCTGGCCCCAAGCTGGTAATAATGAATATTTGCACACTGCTTTCCAGCTCACAAAGCACTTTTCTCACCATAAGTCCTTCATGCCTCACAACCTCCTCCTGCATCCCCAGCAGAGGTAGCTGCTCTGCTCCCATGGGAGCTCGCCCAGACCTCCCTGTTGGCACAGACCACATTCTATTGGAATTATTTATGAAAGGGTCGATTCTCCCAGTGGACTGCAGGCTCTTTGAGGGCAAAGCTTCTGGTTTTTTCACTGATGAGTCTCCAGCCCTTACCAAAGCTGATGTTCAGCAAACGCTGAGTCATTAAGAGACCCTTAAAAACGTGCTGAGAACTTATCCTGAGATCAACTGCTTTCATGTCATCGTCAGACTCTCTAAAGTAGGTTTTAATTCTAACTACAGGTGAGTTAGGTGAAGTTCAGGCCTATCCAATGTCCCACAGCTCATAGATAGTGCAGCCAGAATTGAAACCCAGGTGTGTTTCACTCCAAAGCCTTTGCCCTTTCTCTGGACCACACACACCATCTCTCTGGCCATGGCGACAATCTCAACTATCTACTGCCAATGCCAAGTCCAGCAGACTTGGGTCAGGGTTATTCCTCAGAGGGTGTCACAGAACAGGAGGCCATGTACTTAGTCATGTCCCACACATCAGCGGTACTGAAAAGGGAAAGAAAAGGACACCACGGTGAGAACGCTCTTAAAGCCGCCGTTCTGAAATGGTGAAGCTGGCTGGCAAGATGGGGAGAAGCAGCCGCCTTTATCAAGTGAGAGAAAAAAGAGCCATCAGAAAATAAAAACTAATCATCTGTCACATAAACATTAAACCATTGCTGATAAAATATCTTCTATTGGAAACTCCACCTGAATGGGGGTGGGAGTTGGGGTTCCTTCAGCAGGAGTCGGTACAGGTCAGCCTGTTCTTCAGGCCCGGGCAGATGGGAGCCCTGCAGGCAGGGATGGCAGGCCCACTGCCTGCACCCTGTGAGCCTAGGAGATGTGAATGCCATGATCTCTAGGACCCCGGCTACCTTGATGATTCTCTGACTGCGAGAGTGTACAAGATGTCATCACACACCAGAAACCTGGTCACTGAGATGTAAGAGAAAGAGCATGGGCTCTGGGTTGCTAACCTAGCTCTATTTCCTACTTAAGAGATCTTGGCAAATAGCATCGATCTCTGAGCCTCGGTTTCATTATTTATAACGTAGAAACGCAAGTAATCTAACTTCCAGGGTGTTTGGGAACTGACACTGCACCCTGTATGGTGCCTGGCATGGAATCAGTGTTTAATCAACAGACTGCTCTCATTATGATCTTGGCTTTGCCAGGCTGTGTGACCCTGGACAAGTCATGGGACTTCTCTAAGCTGTGGTTTTCTTATCTTTAAAAGTGTGATTTAAATAAACAAAACGTTTGCATAGGCTCCTACCAGATGTAATCCCAAAGTAACAAAAACATAAACAGGAATAAAAACAAAGACGTAGAGAATGGACTTGAGGACACGGGGAGGGGGAAGGGTAAGCTGGGACGAAGTGAGAGAGTGACATGGACATATATACACTACCAAACGTAAAATAGCTAGCTAGTGGGAAGCAGCCGCATAGCACAGCTCGGTGCTTTGTGTCCACCTAGAGAGGTGGGATAGGAAGGGTGGGAGGGAGGGAGACGCAAGAGGGAGGAGATATGGGGATATATGTATATGTATAACTGATTTACTTTGTTATAAAGCAGAAACTAACACACCGTTGTAAAGCAATTATACGCCAATAAAGATGTTAAAAAATAAATAAATAAAGTTCTAACTCAGAAGAAGAAGAAAAAAAAACACATAAACCAAAGTGAAATGGGAGCTCTGGCTCTGGGTGGAGGAAGAAGGCCAAAATGCTGACATAGAAGAGCCCAGAAATATCTGGACTCTTTCTGTTGACCCTCCCCCAGCACCTTCTCCCAGCTCCCTCTCACCAGCTGCCTGTCTTCACTCACCCGGAAAACAGGCCATTCTTCAACCCTTTTCTCTCGTTGCTTAAATCTCTTTCCTTAGGAAACGTTATCTTAACACCTGTGGTTTGCCAGTCATCTCCAAGGGGTGGTAGACAGCTCAAATCGATTCATTTATCTCCATTTCCAAGGCCTCCATCCTGGCCCAGGCCAGCCTGAGCCCCTGCCGAGACCACTGTCACAGCCTCCTAACTGGTGTCCCAGCTCCTACAGCTGGAGAAACTTTCCAATATGTAAATCAGATTAGGTCACTCCAGCTCAGAGTCCCACAATGGCTTCCTGCTACCCTTAGGACAGATTAAAAAACAAAACAAAACGAAGCTCTTCACGTGCCATGTTAAAGCCAGTACGGTCTGGCTCCTAGTACCTCTCCAGCCTTACCTGATACCATTCTGCCCTTTGATACCCGCATCCCACACTGTGACCATCTCAAAGTTCCTTGAACTTCCAGCTCTTGCCTATCCCAGGGCCTTTGCACATGCTCTTCCCTCTGCTTGGTGTATTCTTCCCCAAAACCTTCATCCAAACAACGAATATCTACCCCTGTCCCAGCCATCTAAATTAGGTCCCCTGTTTGTTTCTCCAGAGTACCCTCTTCTCTTCTTTACTACAATGAATACTTTCCAGTTACCATTATACACTTACACGTATATTGGATGATTGTAATTAAACTTAAGAATCTATCTCATATTGTCTCAAGCATGTCTGTGAACTCCCGAGGGCAGGAAGCATGGCTATTTAATATACCACGGACACCAATGCCTGCTCAGGACACGGCAGGTAAAAGGCAACTAGCGAACCCTGGTTGAATGAGCATATGAACAGATGTAGTGTCTATATCTGCCTGCAACCACTCTGGACCTGCTCCTCCTGCCGGCCCCTTAGAGCAGCACGCAAGGGGCTTTGAGCCTTAATAAAGAAGTCCTTGCTGCCTTACGCGTTGTAAAGAGACTGAACCAAGGCTCTTCCCTCCTCCTCAGGTATATGGGCAGCTTCTCCTTTTTCTCAGCCTCACTTACCAGCCTGTGAGGACATCAAAGGCGGCACCATATCTGCCTCATGGCTGCACCTAAATGCCCAGGCCAGGGGCTGGCACACAGTAAGAGGCTGTCAGTGAACACTTTACTGAACCAAACAGACCAAACAGTGAAGCCTGTGGCAGACACCGATGACCCCATATTCACTTCCCCTCTTCCTTTTGTTTCGAGTGCCAAGGTGGCAAGCTAAAAATATTCCTCAGACTTCCTTACATCTCTGAATGTCCAAGGGACAAAGCTCTGCGAAAGAAATGTAAGCTGAGGGTTTTAGGAAAAAACCGGCTTCCCTACTTCTTTCTCCTATCTTTTTTTTTCTGCCTGACATGCAGACGTGCGTCCTGGAGCTGCAGCAGCCACCTTAGGACCATGAGAGGCAAGCATGAAAGCAACAGCCAGAGCTGAGGATGGCAGAGCGCAAGGGCAGAATGAGGCTGCTCCCTGATGCCATGCTGAATGGCTGTACTGGCCCTGGATGGGCCTGCCCTAGACCAAAAGTGTACACAAGAACATCAAAATCCCACTTAAATGCCACTCTAGCAGAGATCTTGTTACCTGAACACTAAATTCATTTCTAACTAGTCCCATGGAGAGACAAGCTTTATTGCTAGTACCTACTGTGTCCTTGAGCTCCCTTTGCTTCTTTCCTGTCCTCGAGGCCCCAGGCCCCAGATAATTTACAAAATAGATGGCAGAGGCAGAGGAGGGGGTGGCGCGGAGGTGGTGGGAACCCTGCCCTGTCGTCTGCAGGGACAGCTGCTGGCAGGGCTGGTCTCCAGGCTGCAGGTGAAGCGCTCTGATATTCCAAGCTCTCCTCCACTGAACAGATTTTTGGCCACAGTCTGTCTCCAGTGTGCTGACTTGAGTTCTACCTCCCACCTACAATTTCATTCCACTTATACCAGATTGCTTCCAATAAATCGCCGCTATCAGGGAGAGGTAAATTCACACGGCACTTTTCCAAAGAGGTGTTTTCAGTAGGAATTTCACAGAGTGCTTCCAATGTCATTGACAAGAAGGTTAAATTGATTACCGAGAGACCTTGATTCGTCATTGCTGTATTATATCTTATAATTCAGAGGAAGGGGATATGGGGAAGGGTGGGGCAGAGCTTATGAGAAACTGAAAATCATTTCTCAATCACTCCTTAGTTTCTTCTTTGAAGTAGTGCAGGTGTTTAAACAAACCACAGTACATAATGTCAGAGATTTTTCTCTCTAGATCCTTGCAGATGCACCCAGAGGCTGATGAACAGTAGTCTTACCCAATCAAAGCGAGGGGAATATACAAATAGCACTGCGAGGGGAATATACAAATAGCACTGCCCACTGGTCTCTGGAAAATCCTGAAAAACCCAACTTTGATGACCGTTGTAAGATAGAAGAAGCTCATGTGCAAGTATCTATTTATACCTGGGAATAAAGAGGAATGGGTTGCAGGGACAGCGAATAAAAACACCACTAGTGCTATCGAACTGTCCTCCTGTCCTTCCTGGCTGCCCCTCCACCGCCCTCTTCTTTTTTCTCATGAAATCACAAAGCTCAATCCCAGGAAACTTCCTCTGTTATATACAGTAACGGGCGCTTGTTCTGGGTGCCGCAAGATAAAGCCTGCAGCTCTCGTCATTTTATTCCCTTGCTCAAAGCCTGCAACGGCACCTCATACCTGCGGAATGAGCTTCTCCCTCAGGGCGGCATTCAAGGCGCTCCCTGATAACTCACTTGCCCCCGTCAAGGCATCCTTGCTCTAGCCAATCAGGGTGGTGGCTCCCCACAGCCAGCGCATAAGTCTCTGCCTACCTCTCTTCTGGTCACGCTCTTCCCGCTACCTGGAATAACATCCTCAACAAACCCCTGCCATTTCCTCCTTTAAATGTGAGAATGCTACCCATCCTTTAAGGTCCCATCATGTGTCACTCATCCAGGGAGCCCTCCCTGACCCATCTGGCTGGACGTGCCCCTGTCTTCCTCCAGCCCTCATGGCACTTTGACCAGGGACTCCACCAGTGACCCTTCTTTCTCTCTTCCTGGATTAGAGGCACTTACTATGTAAATGCTCATCTCCTTAGTTAAGACCATGAACTACTTTGGCCAGAAACCACGTTATACCTTCTCTGTATCTCCACCTTAGGAAAGGGCAGGAATGTAATCATTTTTGGATAAAGGAGGAAAGGAAGGAAGGTAGGATGGAACGATTACATCTGCTTCTAGTCCCTGGACACAGAATAGGTCAATTTATAGCAGCTGCCTGGGCCTGAACAAAAGGACCCTCCTCTTTAATTACCATGAAATGTCCTCAGACCAGGAAGACCAGGGCACGTTTCTCGTAAAATTACCAGGGTCTATGTTTTCTAACAAGGATTCTAATTTCTTTTCTCTGGGTTTCTAAATCCACTGTGGGGTAACCTCTGTTTTTTCCAACTTGCCTCACATTGCCACAGTGTCAGGGTGATCTGTCCTTTTATGCTTCAGCATCAACCAAAATGAAAGGCTAAGATGCTACATCTAGAGGCTCGAAACACTGCAACACTGACTCGTCAGGTCTTGGGGTTGCAAGCAATGCATACAAAGGTATTTTTACTTTAAAAATTTTGCATGTTGTGAGATTTTTTTCATGGTCTTTTTAATGACTTCTCAAGAAAACTTCCTATGTTGATTTAAGATGCTTATATTGGAGGCAAATTAATAAAGGGGAAATTATATTCCATATAATACAAATAGAAATAAAATATTTATTTTATCAGACCAAACAGTAAGACACTCTGGCATCATGGACAGAACATGGGATTTGGAGACCAAGTTTCCATCCTAGCTCTGCCCTTATTGACTGTGTGACTTCGGGCTAGTCAATTAAATTCTCTGAGTCTCAGTTTCTTCATCTGTAAAGTTGAGATCAAAATGAGAATTCTCTAAGGTTCTCGTTCTTTCTTACACACAGAAAAGAGCCAAGCATGGTCCCTAACACACAGCAGGCGCTCTCTAAATGTCTGCTGAATGAATGAACAGGTGGAAAACGAAAGTAAGTGTAATATCCAAAAAAGGGGGCTTGATCCTGAAAAGAGGCAGATGACTAAAGAAGGAAGATCATGAACTTTGGAGTCAGACAGATACAAGTTCAAGTCCTGGCTTTTCTTAAAACATCCCTGAACCTCAATTTCCTCATCTACAATAGGGGGTGAAAATAAAAATAATCACCATGTGGAGTTACTGCAGGGCTTAGAGAATGTATTTAAAGCCCTGTGTAAATGGCAATGGTGAATTATAATTTAGCGACTGGTATACATCTTCCTACTTCCTTCAGTACTCGGGGTCAGCCAGGTCACCCACCCCCAAACGGAGCCAGAACCAGAAAAAACAGAACCTTCAAATTCGAGATCTCTGCGTGTGGGGGAAAGGCCATTCTTTCTGAAAATAGCCGCCATGTTTTATTCTAAAATGTGCTCAGTTTCAGTGGCTTGTGTGCATGTGTGTGTGGGTGAGAGAGAATGCATCTAGTTCAGAGGGAGCTCTGTCAGCAGCACATCTCCGTGTATATTTATTTGTGTACACAGTCTGTAAAGTGCTTTTAGATTTTTTGAAGGCAAAAGATAAACTTATTTAATTTAAAATCATCAGCTGGATTGCATTAAATGGAGGGAAAAGCAAAAACGTACACAATATAGCCATTTGTTAAATTAAACACAATTATTTCTCCCACTACTTAATTACAAACAGACATAAATACTCTGGATTCTGACATCTCAGATCTTCTTAAATTCTAGCTCTGCATTTCAGCGTGTAACGGAGGGAGGGCCACATTCCAATTTGTGTGTTAAGCAAAACCTGAGAGTTACAATTGTATATTGGGACTATAATGACTTCACTAAAACAAGACCTAAACTTTTAATTAACCTGCCAAGACAAATTACAACTCATGGTTCACAGGTAACGACCAAAGACAGCTGAGACGCAATGCCAGAGACGTGGGGAGAGAGGGATTAATAGCAACATCAGAGTCAGTCTGTTTTTGTATTAAAAAAAAACCAAACGTATTCATTAAACAATCACTGTAGCTTGAAGGAAGACAGACAAGTCAGAAAGGCAGGGAGAGAAAGGTGGACAGGGAAAGGGGATGGGAGAGAATATTAACCACTTCCATGTATCGAAGCCTGGGCTGGGCACTTTATATTCATTCTCTCCAATCTTCACAATGGGGATTGCCAAGTACTATTATCGTTTCATTTTCCTGACAAGAAAGATGAGGCTCACAGAGGTGACGTGACTGACTGTGGTCACAGAGCTAACATGCGGCAGTGAGAGAAGGAAGGAATGGAAAGCAGCGCTCTGAAGGCATTTGGTTTTTTTTTTTTTTTTTTGCGGTACGCGGGACTCTTACTGTTGTGGCCTCTCCCGCTGCGGAGCACAGGCTCTGGACACGCAGGCTCAGCGGTCATGGCTCACGGGCCCAGCTGCTCCGCGGCATGTGGGATCTTCCCGGACCGGGGCACGAACCCGCATCCCCTGTACCGGCAGGCGGACTCTCAACCACTGCGCCACCAGGGAAGCCCAAGGGCATTTGTTTTCATAGCTTAGTTGACAGACCGACCCCCAGAATCAGGATCACCTGGGATCTACCTCAGGCCTCCTGGGAAAAGGCCCAGGAATCTGAATTTTGGACTCACTTCCCAGGTGATTCCTTTGTACAACAATATTTGAGACAGCCCCCACCCCCCCCCCCCGCCCATAAGATACTGTAACCCCTTGTTACTCAGAATGTGGGCCACAGATGAGCAGCATCTCACCAGGTGCTGGTACAACAGACAGACTCTAAACACCCAGCCTGACCGACTGAAGCAGAGTCTGCATTGTAACAGGACGCCAGGTGGTTCACAGAACTCTGAGAAGCACAATACAGCCTAACTGCTTGGAAAGACCTTAGAGGATTAAAGGAGGTGAAGACAGATTTCATCATTTAGGTGAGAACAGGAGAACTTGAGGGAAAAGCAAGCTCCGTCTCCTTAATTATGACGAAACAGGCCAGCCAGCTCGGACAAGCCTAGAGGCGGCAAAGGCACCTAACTGTACCTACAACTTCTTCCTCTGAGAGGCATATCCTAATTAAAAGTAGCTTTCTTTGGGGCTCTGTATGCATTTCCTTTCAGATTTGTGCTCAGTTATGAAAAATACAGAATTCTGACTGCAGGACACCTTAGTTCTGCGCAAGCATGATACTGCGCCCAAGAGAAATCAGGCTGTGAGACCGTGAAGCTGAAACTCAGGCACCACTAATGACTTGAAAATCATGTCTCTAAATTGAAGCCACCGTGTCCAGAAAGAAAGAAGAAACAGGGTCTGGAGCCTGGCAGACCCTGCCGAGTGTCAGTCTAATTGGTGGTGGGGACCAGACTGGCTCTCCCATGACGAGAAACGGCTCCGCCGACAGCCTCCTGGGCCACCACTAACCACCGAGCTGCAGCCTCAAGTTCGAGTCTCAAGGAACCAGGAGATGGAATTTGCGCAGGGCCAGAACACGTTAGTGGTGGAGATTTAGAAGCGAGCACACTTTCCACTGCACCTCGAAAGAAGGCATCAAGGGAGGAAACCAACAGCACGGCGGCTGCCAAGACTGCAGAGACCAGCAGCTATAGGACAGACACTTCCAAACTACGGACAGACACTTCCAAACTACGGACAGACACTTCCAAACTACGGACAGACACTTCCAAACTACGGACAGACACTTCCAAACTACGGACAGACACTTCCAAACTAAGGACAGACACTTCCAAACTACGGACAGACACTTCCAAACTACGGACAGACACTTCCAAACTAAGGACAGACACTTCCAAACTACGGACAGACACTTCCAAACTAAGGACAGACACTTCCAAACTACGGACAGACACTTCCAAACTACGGACGGCACAGAGCGATATGTCCTACCCCGGAGCTGATGTAGCCTAACAGCTCCACCTCCCTCATTTTGCTAAAAGGGTAGAATGTTGAGCCTGCAGTTATGGCGGAAGCCTACACACTATGCACCGTATTTAATGGGAAGGTATTCTCCGCCTCAACTCTATGGGCAAAATTGCAAATAAGAGGAAAATGGCCTGAAAATGACTACTGCTGTTTAGGAGGAAGAACCTGGGTCTTGCAAGAGTTTTAGGAACCAACGACCAGATTCAGAGGTTTTTATTCAACTCCATTTCCCATGTCAGAGAGGCTCCCAGCCAAGGACCAAGACAGAGTTTTGAGGTGAACTCAAAACAACACAGAAAAACAAACAACCCAATCCAAAAATGGGCAGAAGACCTAAATAGACATTTCTCCAAAGAAGATATACAGACTGCCAACAAACGCATGAAAGAATGCTCAACTTCATTAATCATTAGAGAAATGCAAATCAAAACTACAATGAGATATCATCTCACACCAGTCAGAATGGCCATCATCAAAAAATCTAGAAACAATAAATGCTGGAGAGGGTGTGGAGAAAAGGGAACACTATTGCACTGCTGGTGGGAATGTGAATTGGTACAGCCACTATGGAGAACAGTATGGAGGTTCCTTAAAAAACTACAAATAGAACTACCATACGACCCAGCAATCCCACTACTGGGCATATACCCTGAGAAAACCATAATTCAAAAAGAATCATGTACCAAAGTGTTCATTGCAGCTCTATTTACAATAGCCCGGAGATGGAAACAACCTAAGTGTCCATCATCGGATGAATGGATAAAGAAGATGTGGCACATGTATACAATGGAATATTACTCAGCCATAAAAAGAAATGAAATTGAGCTATTTGTAATGAGGTGGATGGACCTAGAGTCTGTCATACAGAGTGAAGTAAGTCAGAAAGAGAGAGACAAATACCGTATGCTAACACATATATATGGAATTTAAGAAAAAAAATGTCATGAAGAACCTAGGGGTGAGACAGGAATAAAGACACAGACCTACTAGAAAACGGACTTGAGGATATGGGGAGGGGGAAGGGTAAGCTGTGACAAAGCGAGAGAGAGGCATGGACATATATACACTACCAAACGTAAGGTAGATAGCTAGTGGGAAGCAGCCGCATAGCACAGGGAGATCAGCTCGGTGCTTTGTGACCGCCTGGAGGGGTGGGATAGGGAGGGTGGGAGGGAGGGAGATGCAAGAGGGAAGAGATATGGGAACATATGTATATGTATAACTGATTCACTTTGTTATAAAGCAGAAACTAACACACCATTGTAAAGCAATTATACTCTAATAAAGATGTAAAAAAAAAACAAAAATAAAAACACAGAGGTTTTCATTAAGCAGAAAATCCATCCCTAAGCGTTCTGGTTAGTGGAGTTTTGTCTTCTGGAAGTTTTATTTTCCTGTAGGGGATTTTATCTCCAGGCTGTGTCACTGCGCTTCTGATATAAACCAAAGCAACGTTTTCTGACCTGAACCACTGAGCCCAACGCATCATATATCACATTGTGGTGATCTAAGAAGGAGACAAATTCTGTGCAGTATATGCATAAAGAAGAAAAATTTCTTAAGACAGGATGCCAGGCTCCCCAGACACCCATAGGCTTGTGAGGCGGCCAAGGCGCTCTCTCTGAATGAGAACTCTTTCACTATGAGGGACAAGAAGCTGCTAAGAGCTCATTTAAATCCTCCGGGCTTGCCGTCCGCCAGAGCTCAGGACATCTCGGTTCTCTACAAAACCCCCATCTGATCAGACTGTTCATCCAGCCCTTTGCATGGCTATTCTCACCCTCTTGCCAAGCCTTTATCTTTTTTTTCATCCTCATCTGCCAGGGGTTGTTGGCTCCAAAAGCAAAACAAACAAGCAAACAAAAGCTCACGTAAGAAACCAAAAACCCAAACAACAGATCAGTGAGTTGAACCAAGCGAGATTATAAGGACGAATACAGGTGACACAGAGGAGTAACAAGAACTCCTGTCTCCTTGTCAGTTTTGCCCCTTGGTGTTTAAATGTTGCTGCTACTCCACACACTAGGCCACAGGTAACAGAAGGAAGGCGGCAGGCAACAGCGCCGGGCTCAGGTGCCAGCCCAAATGGCCTTCCAGCTCCTCCTGTCACTCCCTTCCCCCGTTCCCCTGCATCTCACTCCCACCCCTGGTCCGGCAAGCCCAGTCAGGATGGCCTCAGGCCGGGTGGCCTCTGCAGCTCTGGGCAAGACACATCCCCTTGTCCACTTCAACTCCCAGGATCCCCAAGTGTCCTCTCATCCGAAGAGACAATATCCCACAGACCCCAGAGGGGTGGAGCTTCCTTACCAATGGCAGTGGTGAGAAAGGAAAGCACTTCAGACTCCTTCCCATCATTATAAAAAGCCAGGTGCCAGATTCCTGAATCCAAATACTGGATGAAGCCCGTCTCATGGCTAGAAGCGGGGACGACTCCCCGAGACTGGCGCTGGGGTCCCTCCAGGCTCCGTGCTTCCTGGGTCAAGAGCCTCCTTCCATCCAGCAGCTCCACAAAGTCAAACTGAAGTACAAAGAGAGCATAATTAGCAGTGGACCTGCTTCACCACAATGCTAGGTTCTTCAGGCTTCTGCCGGGGAGGATACGGGGAAATACAACCTGAACCAGGCAAAAGAGGCTAAAGCCACGTGAAGGTTGACCAACCAACTCCAACTCCTTCCCAGAACCCATTTTCCCCTGGTAATAGTCTCCTGATACTCCTGTGAGTGCACTGTAATTAGTGGATTATTTTTAAGTCTCAGAGTTTGCACAGGACAACCATGCTTTTCCAGTGATCAGAAACCCAGACACTTCATGACTGTTTGAACTCCAACCCCATGCAGGTGATGGTGGGCAGGAATCCCAGGGGTCTAGGATTGGGCCTGGAGCACTGGATGTGGCTTAAATGTCAGTCAAGTGCAAACGGAAGCTTGATTTATACCTATCTTCCTTTCGTCAATGACCCTTTCTCAACGCTCCAGTTTCAGGGAGCAGTTTTAGGGGAACTAAACTGGATTAGCTCAAAACTCTATCAATAATTACATGCTGTGTCAAACACAAGTGCCAAATGACCCAAGCCTACTAGCGTGAGAGACTTGAGGCCAGTCACACAGTGCTAACAACAGGCAGTTGTTGGGGAAGTCCTGCCGGTCTACTGGCACGCAAATCGTGCAACTGTCTACCTGTCTGTCTGTCTATCTTTTTTTTTTTTTTTTTGCGGTACGCGGGCCTCTCACTGCTGTGGCCTCTCCCGTTGCGGAGCACAGGCTCCGGACGCACAGGCTCAGCGGCCATGGCTCACGGGCCCAGCCGCTCCGCAGAATGTGGGATCTTCCCGGACCGGGGCACGAACCCGTGTCCCCTGCACCGGCAGGCGGACTCTCAACCACTGCATCACCAGGGAAGCCCTGTCTATCTTTAAAGAAAAACAAAATAGATACTGATTCTGTCTCATGTGAAAATGTCTAGGGGCATGAAGTCCAGGACCAGCATGGCAGTTTTACAAAGAAATCAGAGGGGCCCAGGCTCTGTCTACTTTTTCTGCAACTCCATCCTTAGCAAATGTATTTATCTAGCTTTTACCTAAAAATTAAATAACTACGGGGGCTAGGAAGACTGCCTTTGGCCAGGGAATGTCTGATGGATGCCTATGATTTATATTACTCCAATCCCAGGGCTGGGAGGACCTCACACAAGTCTGCTCTTAACCCATCATGACTGGTAATGTGTCAATCATCCTGGCTGAGTTTTTTTTTTTTTTTTTTAATTGAAGTATAGTTGATTTACAATGTTGTGTTAATTACTGCTATATGGCAAAGTGATTCAGTTATACCTATATATATATACATTCTTTTTTGAAATATTCTTTTCCATTAGGGTTTATCACAGGATATTGACTACAGTTCTCTGTGCTACACAGTAGGACCTTGTTGTTTACCCATTCTATATATAAAAGCTTACACCTGCTAATGCTGGCTGAGTTTCTTAAGTGTTTCTAGTGTGCGTGTGTCTGGGTAAATGTGAAGCCCTGAGGAGAGAAAGGATGCTTTGCTCTGAGCCAGGTCCTGCACTGGCTGCCTTCTAGATGTGGTTCTCCACTCTTCACAACAGCCCTGTGAAGTGGGTATTGTTATCACCATTGGCTAGATTAGGAAACTTGCTCTGAAAGGGTGTAACAGGCTCAAGGTCACATAGCTGATAACAAGAGGATTCAAACCCAGGTCTCTTTGACTCCAAAGTGCATGCTTTTTTCTCTAGATTACACTTCCTGGATAATTTAACTTCGAGACTGGGTACTAGTAAAAAAGGCTATTGAGAGATTTCCTAGAAAGCCTTCCTCTGAACAAGCTCCAAGGATACAACCCTACTCATCCGAAAGGTAAGGTCTGAGAGAGGGCAATTGGATGAATGGGCTATAAAATACATGAAATTTCCTTCAAGCTCAGAGATCCAGGCTTAAGCATTAGGCTTCTTGACTTAGGCTTCTTGAGCAGGGTCCGTGGGGTTCTGGTTACCTGTGTATGTGAAGGAGGAAGGCCTTTTCTGCCGTAAATGCCGACCAGAGCCGCCTTTCCCAGAGACACATTGAATTTCAGATGCATAGGATGGTCTATGAACACCTGAGATCTCCAGAAAGTGCCAGGAGGAATCTTCTGGGAAGCCCGTCTCCCCACGTCGATTTCTCCAGAGTCTATAAAACTGTCCTCTGGAAAGAAACTACTGGGCTTTCCTACCAAGACACGGGGAAGGGAAGACAAAAACATCACCGTCAGCCACACGTGAAACCAGGGATCAGAGCATCTGAACAAGCAGGGCTCTCCGATGCCTCCCACTCCTCTCTACAACATTTTGCTGCCAGCCCACTCCCTGCCCCAGACTCCCCCATTGAGGATTAAGAATGCCCAGAACTTTTTTTTTCCAATGATGCCCAAATTGTTCTGCTAAAAATATGCATTCTTCCAAAGCAGAATGGGTCCTCCCCAAGGGCCATCTGTTTACTGCATAATTCCACAGCTTGTTAAGATATATTTTGATCCTAAAAATAATCACTTGCAGTCACATGAGAATAACTGTATATGTGTGTGTGTGTGTGTAAAAGCATGCATGCTAAAAAAGAAAAGATAGAGGGAATGAGGTGCTGTTATTAACTTTCCAACTCAGAATGGTTCCCCCAGCAGTGGGAAGCATGACCTGAGTAGAGTCAGGGAAATTTTACAAGTTCACTAGTTTGTGTGTAATTGGGTGCCGAATTCTGAGGCTCAGACATGTGGATGAGAGTTTGTGTTGGGAGGAGGGGTAGGGTTGGGGAAGATGAGGAAAAGGGTACGTCTGAAGAGAGAAAACATGCCTGAAAAACGCTTCTTTGTCTTGGATGGAGGGCTATGAATATCACTGTGCTAAAGTGGGTAAAGATGAGGGGATTTTTCAAGTTGAGGCACAAACCTTATGACATACTTGGAAATTCAACCCAGGCCCCCAACCCTGCAGGTGGCTGGAGTGGGGGGGAGTGGTCAAGAATAAGGTCTCTTGCCCAATTCTGTCACCAATTAGGAGACTGACAGCTTTTTGAGGGTACCCCAAGTGCCAGGAAGGAAGGCTGCTTATCAGACTTCCTCTGTTTAGTAATTAAACACACTCACATGTGAAAAATATAAACCCTAACTTCCTGCCAGACATCAGCCCTCTGAAGAGTTGGGCGGGGGGCAGAAGGAGAGGACGGGGACATTAGAAGACCACCCTTAGGACATTAACGAGCCAGAATCAAGTCAACAGACCACATTTTATTTGTCATTAGAAAGACCTCTGGGTATCCTAGTTCCAAGGTTTGTGGTGGCGTTATAGATGTTGGAAGAGACACTTCAGAGACCGAGAATCCATTTATAAAGAAAACATATTTGTGGGAACTTTTTATGAAAAGCACTTGGGGAATAAGAAATTAAAATGTCATTTTTTCCCTAGCTTTGTAAGATTCCTTACAAAGCACATTTGATGCTGAAACGGAGCTTGGCAGGGCACTGTTGTAGTCATAAAATATTTTACTGTTTTAAATAATAAAATTCAATTTAAATGTTAAACTTCTCCATATGTTATCATTCCTTATAAACTCCTAGGCAGCAACATCAGGTTTTTAGCTTTAAACCGTTAAACGTTATTTTAATTAAAAATATGCCAACAAAAAAGTTAAAATGCATGCTCTCAATAAAAGTATCACTACTCTTCTGTCCTCAGCATGGGAAAGAGCTTGCATTTAATTCCTTTATGGAAGGAATATGCCCCAGACTTTTACCTTGAAAATGCAGACACACACAAACACTGTGTTTCAAAGCTCAAAGACAGAAGCCAAATTCACAAAGCATTAAGATGGAAGAGAATTACTTTCACATTCTTCCTTATCTGATTTTTGGGTTCCCAGTACCACAATCCTTTTATAGTCCAGGAAGAAGATAGTATACCCTTCAGCTTATAATTCTGTTAGGGAAGCAGAACTAGGAGGGAGTATGAAACAAAAGCAGGATGAGTTCTGAGCTCTTTACCACTAGAAGCTGCACAGAAACAAGCCGAGACTCCTAATTCCAAGGACTCATTTCCTTTGTGAGTAGGTAGGAGTCAAGAGCTGATGGGATTTGAGAATTGTCTGCATTCAAATAATTCCTGTGTCTGAGAATGAATAATGGACACTTCTCCCACATTTTGGCATTGCCGTTGGAGAACCCTGCACAGTTCATTTCCCCTCCAGTGAGCATGTGTTCAGGAGACAGCTATGGAATCAGCTAAGTTCTTTCGCCTCACAGGTCAGAGGTCAAGTCCAGAGACTCTCCAGAGGTCTGCAGGCCCCAGAGGCATAAGTAAGTTGGCTCTTACCCCAGAGGAGTGGCAAAAAGGAATATTCTTTTCTAGCACTCTAGTATTTCACCAGAGCTGGCCAAAATGGGAGAAAAAAATCATATTTGGTGTGTATACAATGATATAAAAATAGTAAATTCTGGTCTACGGCACACTCCCAACCAGGACCTTGACTTTCTTGAATGAGTCTGTGACGGCCACTCTGGAGCTTAGATTCAAAAGTGACCTTTGTACCAGAAGTCACCCTGTCCAGATCCTTAGGGAAGCGGTCACGGGCCCAGTCTAAAGGAAAAGTTTGAGAGGGAAAGAGCATCCTCCTCTTAGAATTTAACCTTTATCATTCTTCCCCTCTGGTCCCTAGTGGTCCCCACAGGGACTAACCCTAAGGATGAGATGGAAGCTTCTCGGAGGGAAGACCTACAGCCTGCCGAGTACCTGTGTCTGGTGGGAAAGAGGCATGAGATTTGCTGGGCTAAGGGCTGTTCAGAGTGAGACCACCCTCATCCTTTCCTGTCTTTTAAAAACCCTTACTGCCTTTGTCTCTCCAGATCTTATAACCTAAGATTCTTTGTTCTTAATTTTGAGCACCAAGATTGAGCACTAGGACAGAAAATATCCCACTAAATGGGAGTACCCACTGTGTAGGTGGTGGAGTAGTGACGGGGTAGAGGGTAGAGGCAGTTGGAGGCGAAAAGTCCTGTGACTATAACTCTTTTTATTCCTACCTACATTCTGGAAAACGATAATAATAATAAACATTATTAGCAGTAACAGTAATAGAGGTAGCAGTACTAATAGTAGTATAATCTATCATTTATTAAGTTCCAGCTACGTACTGGGCATCTTTATATGTATCGGTTCCGTTAATCCTCACACTATGAAAATGTATATACGGATGCTCAGAATGCTAAAGAAACCATTGAGATGGAGCCATCTGGGCTGCCCCTTCATTTATTAGAATATGGCTTCTTAGAACACTAAATTGATAAATCATTAATTAAAACTCTTCAAAGGTATTCTCAATGGTGGCAGAGTGCACTGACCCTCTTTAAGAGCGAGGGTCCAATTTAATTCACAGTCCTAGCGGGCTTAATACCAAGGCTAGACCAGGAAGATCCAAGGCCCGTTGGAGAACTTCCTGCCATCCTGGGATACAAAAAATGGACAATTTTTATGAACTAGGATCCCACACACAGGCCCCAAAGTTAAAGGGAGACAGTATCTCAAGACATTCATAAGAAGGACGCTATACAATCAGTGCGTGCCCCAGAGGCTTAACAAAGTACAAAGAGCTTAACTCAGAATTAAGGAGCTCCAACAGCACGATTAGGTTTCACAGGGCAGATTCTACTGGTAACAGTCCTTTTCTTTATAAAGATATACAGATTCGGGCTTCCCACAGCTATGCTGTGGAACTATGCAGTCATGTCTATAAAAGAAATTTCTCAACAAATTACTGAAACGATTGGATAGTTCAAATAAGGGAGATTTGGAAGAACTGAAATTCCATGCACTTCCCAAGTTCAGTCTTTATTTTCCTGAACTGAGATTTATCCAGATAGGTTCTAAATTCCTAATCAACCAACACTCTCCCCCCTCCCTCCACATTTTTGGTTCTTTTCAATGCAATAACTTGCACAAAGATTTCTTTAGTTTCCTTAGCAACTGTTTGAAATTTATTTGGTTATCAAAATAAGCTGTCCCATTCTGGAGAGCCCAGCTGAGCCTGAGTGCAGCAATTTGCATGGTTCCAACTGATGGGCAATTTTGATTTCACTGCAGAAAGAAGAAAATACTATCCCTGGCCCACCAATTAAACCATCAGAAATGCTTGTTTATTCAATGCTTTTTTCCCTTTCTCCATTAATGCATAACATAAGTTCTTATGGTTTTACTTCGAAAAGCTGCTGTATTTGGTTTCCAACCCATGACAACCCTGAAATGGTTATAGCCACTTTGAAAATATAGTATAAATCGCAGTTTGATGTTATCCTCAAAGACACAATGAACCTTTAAAATACTGGGTTCATCATATAGTTCACTTGTATAATTAAAAAATATATACCCTTTAAAAATATTCACAAATGCCCCAGACTTTGTGGGATCTTTGAGGGAAAAATATTAATTAGTCTGGATTTCTGAGTTTCTAATAACTGACACGGAATGGCTTGGGATTTGGGTGGACAAGAAGAAAGGAACTAACATTTGTTGAGTGCTTCTTCATAACTAGTCTTTGACAAGATAGGTGTTAGCAACCCTTGTTCCACAGATGAGGAAACCAAGGCCAAAGGAGATGGAGTAATGGGCCTGAGTTAACAGAGCCAATAACTGGCAGGACCAGGACTCAAATCCTGGACTGTCTGGCTCCAAGGCCTATTATCCTCTTTCCATCCACCACGCTGCTTCCCCTACCATTGTGGAACAGGGCTCTAATCTTAATTCTGGAATCAGTTCTCGGATACCCTCAGAAGGGACAGGAAATATGCACTCACAACAGGGTTAAGGACTTTCCCCCTTGAGATACGTCTAAGGAACTAGATTTTTAACAACACAATTAAAACCGTAAACTGAGTAGACACACTGGTTTGACCAAGGCAAAAGAAATTAAGAACCATGTGGTCTCACATAAACTATAGGAATATTTGTCCTCTGTCTCTCCAGACCAATGTATTTTTTTGTCACAGTAATTGCTTTTGATGCTGACCACCTTCCAGCATTGCACTGCATTTTAGGGGTCTGTAAACAGGCTTTCCATTTGCATTAGTAATGACAGATAATCCCTTTAAGCAAAAATACTCCAGTGAAAGTAAACCAATAAGCTGGTGCAATTTTATTTTGTCTCTTATCTGCACCTCCTGCTCCTTGGGAAAAAGAAAACAAAACCTAAACAACCCACAAACTAATTTCATTATAGTGGGAGACTTTAGAGAGAGCCAACTCCTGTTGAAAGAAAATCTGATAGAGAAAATACATTTTTCTAAATGAGATCTTTGAGGGTTCAACATATCTTAAATCTGTGTTTGTTGATTCTAAAGACAGTTGTCATCTATGGTATTCACCTATGACATCTGACACTATAAGCTGACACGGGAATCACAAGGCAACAGGAAGGACCATGGACAGGGCCAACCTGAAAAAAAATTCTAAAGAACAATCTGGTTAATCATATGATGATTCTGTTACTAATTTCATATGTAGAACTTGTGAATTAGAATGGACGTTACAGATAATATAGCTCAATAACCTCCTTTTAAAGAGGAGGAAAGTGAAGCCCAGAAAGTCTCTCAAGGGATTTGCTTAAGGGCATCACAAGTGGCAGCAGCTGGACTTGGACTCAGGGTTCTTGACTCCTAACCCAGAGCTCTTCCCATGGCTTCATCCATGCTCCCTCCATATCCTATTAAGGTGCAAAGAAAGTGTAAGTTATTCAATGTTTTAAGTCTTAGAATCTTTGTAAAGGAGAAGACTGGCTTTGCCCCCCGCAAAAGAGTAGGGAGAGGTTCTGATTAGGCTCTTTGGAAATGCCCTCAGTTCCCTTGAAGATGACCATAGGTCAAGAGTGGATTTTGGCCTCCACGACCAGAGACCATGAATAGCTACTCTGGCCAAGCATATGCTACCCTGTTAACCAAACTGATTCCTAGAAGGCAAACTCTTGACAGGACAGGGAAGCTCAGAAGCCATGACCCAAAGTTAACTGAGCTAAGAGGAAAGAAGATGTAAGCAGTGAAGATTGGAGGCCGCTGTGACCACTTTGCTGACTGAGGTAACACCAGAGAGAGAAAGCAGGCCACAGGAGAAGGGCTGGTCGCACTGCCTAAAATGACAGCTAGCCTGGCCCATGAGCTCAGACATCCTTCCCGGTACCAATTTTTGTGGGTCTGCCACCTCTTGGCTGATAGTGAAAGAATCTGTGTTGATGGCATGTTAGAAAGAGCCCTAAGAAATTCAGAACATGGGTCTATGGATGTCCCATTCAAGAATGCCAAACTCCAAATGTCACCACCACTTCCATCATTGAAAGAGAAACATCTGTGTCTCATTGTACAATGGAATTTCTTATCCACATCTCCTTCAGGGTCTTATAACCATGAGGTGAGTCAGGTAGGTCAACTTATGGAGACTGCAAGAGCCCTGCAGTCACACAGACCTGGGCTCATGTCCCAAATTCCATTATTTACTGGCTATGTGACTCTGGCCAAGTAACTTAAGGTCACATGGTTGAAAATGCTAGAACAGCCGAAGTGGTGTTTCCATGGAAGCACAAGGTCCAAGGGTATTTCACTTACAACACACCCTCTACCCACCTTGCCACACCCAACTCCAGGAGACACCCATTCATCCCATGAGGTTGCCTCATCATGATTCCACATAATCAAAGACAGCCGCCCAGCAGTGCGAAAGCCCATGATACTGCCCTCAGGGCATGGGATGGGATGTTGCTGGCACCATGAACCCTGCCCAAGCCCCGCTATGAGTTCACAGTGACAAGGAACTGCGATGAAGACACAGGTGGCCTGGCAGCCGGTGTGGAGTGCAGAGGGATGGAGGAAGCACCAGAGCATGGAGCTGTGAGTCAGGCACATGGCGCGCAGAATGGCGGTCTCCTCGGTTCAAAGGCAGACACAGAGGACTCACGACACGAACAACACAGCAACCCTACCTTCCGTGGCTCCTTTGCCTTTCCTGTCAGAGATCTCTAACCCAGTGCCCCCTGAGGGATACAGGGAGACGTCCGTTGGCACAGGCCAACTCCTGGCTGTGTCCTCCGTGATCTCATACATCTGCCCCTCCATCGGCTGCAGGTGCCAGTTTAGGCCAAACAGGTGCATGGCTGTGGTGAGCAATGAGAAAAGTCATCTTTTTCTGCTGGAGGTGGAAATGGAACTCCCAAGCCAGAGGGGAGGACAAGTGGGGGTGGGGAACACAGGAATTCAGTTCAGTTCAGTTCAACAAAGAGCCCCTGAAGAGAGCTCTGGCAGTGCTGAGTGCTACACAGGGGACTGGGGCACAGAGATGATCCAGGCACAGACCCTGCCCCCGAGGGCTCACGGTCTAGGGGAGTGGGGAGAGGGGCAGGGATGAGGGAGTTTCAGGAGGTCCTGGCCTTTTTTTTTTTTAACATCTTTACTGGAGTATAATTGCTTTACAGTGTTGTGTTAGTTTCTGCTGTATAACAAAGTGAATCAGCTCTACGTATACATATATCCCCATATCCCCTCCTTCTTGCATCTCCCTCCCACCCTCCCTATGCCACCCCTCTAGGTGGTCACAAAGCACCAAGCTGATCTCCCTGTGCTATGCAGCTGCTTCCCACTAGCTATCTATTTTACGTTTGGTAGTGTATATATGTCCATGCCACTCTCACTTCGTCCCAGCTTACCCTTCCCCCTCCCCGTGTCCTCAAGTTCATTCTCTACGTCTGCGTCTTTATTCCTGTCTTGCCCCTAGGTTATTCAGAACCATTTTTTTTTTTTAGATACCATATACATGTGTTAGCATACGGTATTTGTTTTCCTCTTTCTGACTTACTTCACTATGTATGACAGACTCTAGGTCCATCCACCTCACTACAAATAACTCAATTTTGTTTCTTTATATGACTGAGTAATATTCCACTGTTTATATGTGCCACATCTTCTTTATCCATTCATCTGTCAATGGACAGTTAGGTTGCTTCCAAGTCCTGGGTATTGTAAGTAGTGGTCTTGGCCTTTTGATTCAAAAGATAAATAACAATCTAGAGGAAAAACCTGCAATTTGTATCACCAAGGGTTAATTTCCTTAATAGAAAAAGAACTCCTACAAATAATAAGCAAAGTCCAGCAAGTCAGTAGGAAAATAGGCATAGGATATGAACAGATAGTTTACAGAATAAGAAATGCAATTGGCTCTTTGTCACGTGAAAAGACTCTAGACCTCACCCAAAGTAGGAGAAATGTAAGTTAAACTCTGCAATACTGTGTTTCACATATGGTTTGGCAAAGATTTTAAAAAGGTTGAAAATATACAGTATTGGAAAAGAACAGGAAATAAGCACTCTCACACTCAGCTGGTTTGGTGTGAGCATAAGCTGGTACAAACCCTATGGAGGGCAATTTGACAAAAGCTATCAAATCAAAAATGCCCATACCCTTTACCCTGGAACTTAGAGGTTCCAGTTCTCCAGATATGTTCATATACATACAAAATGATGTACATACAAGGTTATTCACTACAGTACTGTTTGTAATAGCAAAATATTGGAAACCAGTCCACCAATAAGGGGCTAGATAAGTTTTATTTATACAATATACTATGCAACCATAAAAAAGAGTGAGGAAGCTCTTTGTATATATTTTTCTGGAAGGAAAATTGTAATATTCAGAACAGTATGTTTGACATACTACATTTAGGTAAAAACATTTCTGCATATGTACAGAATATTTCTGGAAGGATAAGAAAGACACTGATAACTGGGTGCATCCTGTGAAGGAAGAGATGGGATCTGCATTTCACTGTGTATCTGCTGCACGTTTTGATTCTGTGTATTTTTGTGATTTTGTGCAATGCTGTGATTTTGATTCATGGGCATGCATTTCTGTTTTAAAACTATTTTTGCGAGGTAGCAACTGCTAAACAGTCTTCAACAATCGAGAAGAGACCATAAAACACCAGAGAACGGATGTTGTCCTTTAAATACACAATGCTTGCGAAGGCTAGGAAGCGTGTTTTCCAGAAAGGTTTGCAATCTAGTACAAAGCGTCGGCTTAAGTCCCACTGGCGATTCAAGACTTGCGCCTCATCAATGGTCCATACTTACCTCTTCTGGGACACCTTCCCTGACTCCCCGCATACAGAATCGCATACTCCAGTCCCCAACTCCCACAGCATCCTCTGTGTCGCATCACTCCTTCGTTCAGCTGATGAACACTTTCTAAAAGCCCACTCTATGCCAGGACCCATGGCTGACACTGAGAGCCAGAACTAAATCAGACGCTCCCTGCTTCCATGAGCTCGTAGTCAAGCAGGGGAGACAGACAGAAGGACTAGAAGGCCCAGAGGAGACAGTGGCTGACCCACTAGGAGGGTGAGAGGAACACAGGGAAGGATCGACAGAGATATGAAGGCCCATCGTAATTATGTTTACTGAGGACCAACTGCTTGCTGGGCAGTGCCCTGGGTAATTTGTATACCTTACATCTAATCCTCATGCAACCTTGCCAGACCCGACTTATAGATGTGGACATTTAATTAACTCAGAAGGTTAATTAAAATTACGATAATTATAAAACTGGGATTTCTTGAGTGCTTTCCACGGGCCAGGCATTGTGCTAAGAGCAGGAAATCCGTTTCAAAGTTTCTTTGATCCTTGCAACAATCCTAAAAGGTGATAATGCCATTTGCCGATGAAGAAACTAAGACACAGAGACATCAATTAACCCTGGGAAGGTTAAATGGCTAACAAGTGGCAGAGCCTAGACTAGAATCCCAAACTGCTGGAATCCTGACATCACACACCATCCATCTTTCTGGCTGGAAGGAAGGCTCTTCCCACTTCACCATGCTGCTGCTCGCCAGCCTTTTCTAGCAAGGTGGGTGGGGATGATACAGACACCCCTTTTACACATCAAGCAACGTCCCAGTCTTTTACATGTCTTTTTAGGCAGCAGTATAGGAGTCCGTGAGGCAGACGGAAAGTTGTGTTATTTGGCCACAGTTTGTGGAAGGGTCACTGGTGGTCTGGAGGGGCTGCGTGACTGCCTTCAAGATGCAAAAAGAAGTGTGTACAGGGGACCGGAGCACAGCATATCCTTATGACTCCTGATCCAAACACAAGCCACCGAGGAATACACACAAGTCTGGCTTAATCAGGAGAGCGTACACTGGTAACAGAAATGCAATCGGACCCTTTGCTTTCTCTCCGGTTACTGTGATGCAGTGGGAAGTGTGCTGGACCAAGGGCAAGAAAACTGGTTTTGAATCCTAACTGCCACTTCCTAGCTAGTCTCATCTGAGAAATGGGGATAAAAATATTTCAAAGAATTATTGTATCATATGGGATAATATATGGCAAAGCACTTTGTAAACTGTACATCTGTGTGATTACTATATTCTATAACCATTATAGTCATACCATTGATAATCCTGATAAAATAGTAGCTAACATTTATACAGCACTTTTTAGGTACCAGACACTAAATGAGGTGCTTTACACTGCTCTTGACCGTCTGTGTGTAGCTGTCAATAATAGTAACGTTAATTTGCCTATTAGAAGTGAATATGCTGCTACTTCCAAGGTTGAATTAGCTCACATTTCTGCTTACCTTCTTACTGTTTTAATCTATTTATTGGCAACTCCAAAGGTAATGGAGAAATTGTTTGAATTGCGGACAACTCAGATATATGCAGTTAAACGAGCAACACTTCTTTCCCCGTTAGAATCAATTATCTCATCTAAGTGTGCAAAAGAGCTGTCTTGTTAAAAGGTCATGAGAATTAACTAATCCCAGAATGAATAGAGCTCTCACAGCTTTGTGAAAAGAAACATTTTGTCAAAGCTTTCTCTTATTTTATTTTACTTTTTTTGCAGTACGCGGGCCTCTCACTGTTGTGGCCTCTCCCGTTGCGGAGCACAGGCTCCGGACGCGCAGGCTCAGCGGCCATGGCTCACGGGCCCAGCCGCTCCGCGGCATGTGGGATCCTCCCGGACCGGGGCACGAACCCGTGTCCCCTGCATCGGCAGGCGGACTCTCAACCACTGCGCCGCCAGGGAAGCCCACTTTCTCTTATTTTAAACAAGATGCAAAAGCAAGTTCTCACGGTAAAAAAATATGTGGCGGGGGAAGAAAAGCCAGTGGAAAGAGTGTTCCCGGTGAAAATGACCACAGGATCTGGCGTCCAGGGACGTTAATTAGGGCAGGGCAGCCCACAGCTGGATGGGGGAATGCTGTCGGCCAGAAGCCCAGAGGTGCATGCTGGCAGCCCTTCCTCATGGCCTTGCACCTCGGCGAGCACACACAGAGGCCCACACAGCTGTGACGCCGGTGGGTCTCTCTGTGGCCTGTGGTAGATGTGCTCTTAGAAACCACCTGGGAAAGCCAAGTTCTGGATCCAGCTCTAACTTGGACTCTCAGGAGATTCAGTCCTCCAGAAGTAATTCTGGAGGCTGGTGGGTAGGGAAGCGAGTACAGGGCCATCAACACCGGGCTGACAAATGGCCGAATGGAAGGTAGGAGAACCACTGGCTGAAACCACCCACCCTGGCCAGGCACCACAGTTACCACCTGCAGGAGGTATCTTGCAGCAGGAGGTCCTCGTAAGGCATGCGGAACTAACAAGCCACCACCAACCGGAAGAACTGGGGAAATGTCCAAAGGAGAGAGGGGATGCCAGTTCATATGTCCTACTAACCTCCCAGAATCCTTCTCACTGGAATCCATCTTGGCTGAGTGATGCGCACGCCACCAGGAAGGACCGTGAGTCACAGTGATTGGCTAGAGACAACCTGGAAGCTAATCCCATCACCATAAAACCCAAGACTGCAAGCCACGTGGCAGAGCAGTCCTCCTGGGCTCCCTCACCCTCCTGCTCTCCACCCGGGCACCCCTTCTCAATAAGCTCTCTTGGTGTGTCAGCACATGTGTCTCCTTGGACAGTTCATTTCCGAGTGTTAGACAAGGGCCCACTCTCGGGCCCTGCAAGGGGTCCCCCCTTCCTGCAACAGTAAGATTTAGACAGAGGACAGGATGATACGGAGTCAGAGATGTGAAGTTCCACCAGTAATGTTGTCTTAAAGCCACAATAAAAGGGACCTTTAATCTGTGATCCAGTCTTAAATATAAGTCAGGCTAGGGGCCCCTCAATTCTTTTACTGTATTGATTGGTGGGTGGTCCGTCTTATAGTTCTGGGTTATGAGCGACAGAAAGAGAAGGAAGGGAAATAGCCTGCTCTGTTCTCCTCTTCCCAAAGGGTACAAGGCATACTCGGTCAGAGGCTGTCCAAAGAATACACAAGCTCAAGCAACCATTCGTCTTTGTCCTCGATAATATTCAAAATAATGCCAGTAACTCAACACCTGGCATAATCTGAGTGCATACTACATGCCAAATTCTTAATTTATATTATTCGATTTAATCCACATGTAAAGATGGGTTGAAAAAACGTTATTGGAGAATGAGTACAATGGAACTGAATGGAAACTGAGCTATGGGGATATATTCTGATTCACTCAGAGTAAGTGACCTAACATCACAGAGCTGGTATAAGTTTGAGGCAAGTTTCAAACTCAGGAGCCTGTGTTTCCCAGCCAAGCTTCCTCTTTTACACATGTTACTTTAAACAGGAGTAAACTATGGGCAATCTAAAGTCACCAGCAAATAAAGGCTGAAGTTAATGTCTGGGGGTCCCAATGGTGATAATAAATAGTTCTTACCCCACAGCAACCCTCATGTAAAGCTGCAGACAGCAGTAGGTGCGTGCTATCCAGAGGACTTGGAAATACCAGTCATGGATCCAGAAAAGCTAAATAATATAAATGGTCCTGTCCAGCCTGCTTTAAGACCAGACCACTGACACAATGTAAATTGTAATGATCGTAATCCCTCCTTCCAGAGGAATTAATAGTAAGCACCAATGCACATCACAGGATTATCTAAATTACACCCCACAGTGCGTATTTATACCTGTTTGTGCAAAACTCTCCCAAGTACCTTGAAAGTGACCTAAATAAGAAACCTGATACCGGTGTCCCCTTTCAACTAGTTTGCAATTCAGTGGAAAGGTGAAAAGATGCTAACGAGTTGAGAAGAAGGCCGTGGAAAGGTAGCGAGTTCACAGGATCACCCACGTTGAAAGGTTACTGATTTCTAAAAGCCAAGAGCTAGGGTGGGGGGAGTTTCTTACTCCCTCAGATCTGGTCAATCTGATCCCAGGGCTGACATTTTCCAGTCGCCTTTTTCCTGCCCGGCGAGACATGAGAGAGGGCTGGGAAAGTGCAAGCTCCATCTTGACATTTTTAAGAAAAATGCTCAGTAGATGTTCAGACGTTGAAGGCTCCCCGCAGCGCCCAGCCAGCCGGAGGCAATTAACAAAGTCATTATGTAGAAGTCACCGAAGTAAGTATAGGAGTTTCCACTGTCACATGCATGCATCCCTTCCAAAAATCGAATGCACAAACCCAGTTGCATCTGTAAATTAGCAGCTCTAGGTAGTGACTAGAGATGGTTATAACTTCAAGAAACTGTTGATTCAAGCAGCATTCTTGGTTTCAAAAGGCAGCAGAAATCAACCCAGCTGCATGGCTGCCTACTTTTCTGTTTTACATTATTAATGCTCAGTTGTTTGTTTGTTTGTTCTTAACTAGCATCATTTCTGTAAAATATAACTCACTGGAGTTCTCTGACTTATGGTCCTCTAACGTAGAAAGCAGAAAACAAAAAGGCAAGACAATCACAACAGCAGAACGACAGAGCTTCATCCCCCAAGTTCTTCTCCTGGTTTGGCAACAAAGCCACAACATTCAAAAGTTTCAAACCTAGAAGCCATATACAGAGAGATGTACACTGCAGTGTACTAGTAAAAAAATCAGAAGCAACCTAGATGTCTTAAAATAGGAGAACTTGGCTAAACTATGATACAAGTACTGGATGGAATACCAGGTACACATGTGAAAAAAAAATCTAGAAAGAGATATGTAAAAATGACATCAAGCTTTGAATTATAGTGGTAGGATGACTGACTAATTTTCTTCACTAGTTTCCAAACTCATTTCCATGCTGTTTACATTAAAAAGGAAGTTCTACAACTTGGTCTTAGGAGCACGAGGTAAAGAAGGACAACAGAGCCGAGCGGGGAGATCCTGATTTTGAGCACATGCCATGTGTCAGACACTTAGGCAAGGGGAATTACATACGTGATTTCATTCAGACCTTACATAAACCTTGAGAAAATCATTAGTATTCCCATTTTACAGATGAAGAAAGTGGAGGCTCAGAGAGGCTGCATGACCTGCCCAAAAATACTTCCCAAGATACTTCCCAGATGGGAAGTGATAAAGTCACTTTTGAACCCAGGTCTGACTGGTCCTAAAGTCCAAACTCACCGCTAGACTGCTGATGAGTTACAATGCCTGAAATTAAATTAAAATTAAGATAATTTTAAGGCAAGGCCTCTGCTGACAGTATAGCCAGGTTTTCTCTTTTGATAGTCTGTTAAAGGACCTTCATCTTAGGGGTAAAGCATGGGGTCCCCACCTGTTTACATCCTGACCGCAGTAGACAGGGTTGACCCTCAAAAGCAAAACCGTGTAAATGCAAGTAAGTGACTTTGGTAGACTCAGTCCTCAAGTTTGGGTCTATCTGGAGCGTTCAGAGGCACATCATTTACTAGGTTCCTGACTTTGGGTAAATGACTTAGCCTCTCTGAGTCTCAGTTTCTTCATCTGTAAAACAGATAGTAATATTTACCTCAAAGGATTATAAATGAAATAATGCATGTGATGTGCTTAGAACTGTGCCTGGCACATAGCAGGAGCAAAAGAAATGGTAGCCATCACCATCCTTGTCGTTTTGCTCTGCTGATTTTCCTAATTCCCAGATCCCCTGAAAGATTTATTTAAGCCAGCTCTGTTCCATCACCTTTCCTTCTCTCCACACATTGCCCCTAATTTCCCTCCCACGCCAACCGCAAATTTCTTTGAGCTGAGGGCTCTCTCCCTACCCTGCTCCCATCAGCTGACAGACTTTGGGCACAGGAACTAGAGATATCTGTCCGGTGGATAAAACAGTTTTTAAAAGCGGAATTGCTATCAAGCAGCCTGATAGGATCCCACTGCTGACTACGTGGAGCTAATTTTTAATCAAGTAAATATATTGCCTTTCTTCCTATCTCTGGATAAACCTGACTGCAACAATCAGGGTTACTGTCTCTCACCCCCAAATTAATTGTTTTCTGGAGAATGGACTCTGGCACAGTTAATCATTTTTCTGCACCATGCAATGCTGTGGGGAAAGGAGGCCTTTCAACAAGGATTCACTGGCAGCCGCTCAATAGTTCTGGAAAACAGGGGGGTGGGGGGATGGGCACAAGAGAAGGGGAGAAACAGGCACGCCCACCGTCAGCGCGGAGGAAGAAGATCAATTTAAGTGGAGGGCACTGAAAACTGGTGACACGGCAAGTTGTAGGGGGACCAGGGCTGGAATCTAATTTGTGCAGGATGGAGTGAACGGCTATTACTGCAGTAATGGAATAAGAAAACTATCTTTTCTGGGCCCCTTTCACCAGACGGGCTCTACTAAGCCGCCTTCTGTGCATGACTAGCTTAGGGGTTGGCCACCTTGGACTGACCTCAGCCCGGTAATGTGACCTCTCCCTGCCCTACTCCCAATATAGCGCTGGTGCCAGACACAGGAAGATGGGAGGCACGAAGTACAGCTGGTTACGAGCACAGCCGTGGCAGCCAGACAGCCCTGCGTTCCTGTTCTGGTTTTCACGTTTATGGTTATGTGACTTTGTTCCTGTTATTTAAATCCTTTGACTCCCAGCTTCCTCATCTATAAAATGGTGACAATAATACCTATAGCTCCAAAGAATTGCTGTGAAGGTGAAAGGAAAGAATATATTTTATGAGCTGCTTGGTATTGACTCAAATTTACTACCAGAGGGTAGCCTTCTACAGTGGTATCATCAGCGTCATTTGCAGTGTACATTAAGGTTCTCGCTGAGAAAGTGAAGTACGGAGATTTCTTGAGGGAGTTGAGAAGTCTGAGCTTTTGCTCTGGTTGGGGGGTGGGGGGTGTCGCTATGACTGAACCTGCCCCGCACTCAACGGGCGGATGAGACTCAGGCTTGAAGGGGACACTTGGGGCAGAGCCTGGAACTGCGCTGAGCCCAAGTCTTTGGATTTAGTTCCGAGTTCTTTCTGCTAAATGGCCCTGTTGCTAAGTTGCAGCAGAAAATCCTGTAAGAGCAGGAGAGGCCCCTTCATGGCTTGTTCTTCCGTCGGCACTGCACTCCCAGACTAAAGGAGTCATCTTCTTGAGCCTAAAGTTAAGGGAATGAGCCCACGGGGCAGGTGATATCAGGCCGCCAGCAGGCCCTCCCTTAGGGCAGGGATCATTTCTCTCATCTCCATCCCCCAGCACCTGGCCCACAGGAGAGAAGAAGAAAAAGAGCCAAGGAAGGAGACAGACATAATTAGGATTATTACCGAAACAGTAACAGCTCCCACTTATTAAAAATTGTACCATGTGCATGACACAGTGGTACAGAGGAGTGGTACGGAGGATGAACATTCATTATGTCATTTAATCTCACAGCTTTTTAAGGAAGATAGTATCTCCATTTTATGGACTAGGACCTCAACACATAGTGACAAAGTAGATATTATTAACCTGATTTTGGATCTTTAGAAAACCAAGGCCCCAGAACAGTCCATCATTTTGCACCATTCATCATGGCAGCACCAAGATCCAAACCCAGGTCCGGGTCACTCCACACCCTGAGCTCTTCGCAGACTGCTGTCAGAACCCAGGGCAGGCTTCCATGCAGTCCTGATCAGAACATGCAGCTTCTGATCAAATCACTGCTGACAGAGCGGGCAAGGAACTGACTCCACGCAGTGGAAGACCCACCACCTTGCCCTTCATACTCAAACCCTCGTTAAGGATCCAGGGAGCGAAATCACCCCAGGGTCGCCAGCCTGTTCAACTCCTCTGCTGGGGTGCGCAGCCAGCCCTGCCCTGGCAGAAACATGTCAGCCGGGGAAAGCTGGGAAAGTGCCTGTCATTTCCCGAGAGGGGGCGGAACGCTGGCCTAGAGCTCTGCTGGGTTTCCTTTCTCTGTGGTGCTTGCATCCAAGTGCCAAGACTATTCCCAAGGCTATCTAAAGCATTTCTATAAAAAGGTGTCTCCACTTAGCCAAGGACCAGCCTCTCACGTATGAGGCCTTGTCCGCTCCTTCCTGTACCAACCATCAAAGGGGGCCAAAGGAAACACGGGTCTGGTTCACGCTTGGGAGCTCCAGAAGGAGAAGGTGCCTGTTGCTAGGTTCCATTTCCATAGCTACTAGAAAACGTCCTGTTGCAAGGCTCTGTGAGGCACCCTCCCACTGCCTGATTTCCTTTGGCATATCAACCACGTACCTGGGTTTTTTTTTTTTTTTTTTCAATGATCAAAGTCAATTAGGAGGTGGTCCCCACTGTACCGCTAAATGGAGTTTTAATTTGTGTGTATATTATTAGGATAGGCCTTTCCCTCTGGAACAGTCACTTCAGCGGGAAGAATGAGGGTGGACAGCTTAACGCAGAGTCCGCCACCCAGATTTGTAACTAGGGATGATATTTCTTTATAATGAGAAGCATTCTGAAAGAGCATTTTAAACTCTCACAGAACAGAGTGTGTGATGTCCCTCCTTTACTCTCCACAGCTTCCCAGCCTCCTGCCCACTGGAGCGTTTTCTAGCTCTTTGGGATCATACTACGTTTTCCTGCCTCTCTGCCCTGTCTGTGCACAGAGCCAGGCACGCAATACGCACAAGTTCTCTGATATGCAGGGACCCCTGGTTTGGCTCAGTCCTTAGATTAGGAAGTTTAAAGCAGCACAGAGTTCCAGGAACCATGATGATGATGATGGTGATGATGGTGATGATGATGAATGTGGTGGTGATGGTGATGATGATGATGGTGATGATGATGGGGATGGTGATGGTGATGTGATGATGATGGTGATGATGAGGATGATGGTGAATGTGGTGGTGATGGTGATGGTGATGAGGATGATGGTGATGATGATGGTGATGGTGATGGTGATGATGGGGATGGGGATGGTGATGGTGATGATGATGGTGATGGTGATGATGAGGATGATGGTGAATGTGGTGGTGATGGTGATGGTGATGATGGGGATGGGGATGGTGATGGTGATGATGATGGTGATGGTGATGGTGATGATGAGGATGATGGTGAATGTGGTGGTGATGGTGATGATGATGACGGTGATGATGATGGGGATGTTGATGGTGGTGATGTTGATGATGATGGTGATGATGATGGTGATGATGGTGATGATGAGGATGATGATGAATGTGGTGGTGATAAAAGCCACTGTTATTAATAGTACCAAGCACTGGGCTTTGTGCTTGATAAACACACTATCACTCAATCCTTGCAAAGCTCTAGGAGGTCGGTACTATTATTATCCTCATTTGCAAGATGAGGAAACTAAGGCTCCAGGAGGTTCAACAACTTGCCCAAGATCACACATTTAATAAGAGGCAGAGGGTCACTTCAGATCTGAGCCAAATCCAGATTGCGCAGAATCTGTCCCTAACCCCTGTACACGCTGCCTTTCTGATTAGATGTAAAACTGTGGAAATGACAGAAATGGAAAATAAAAAAGGAAATCTCATAAGTTTATGGCCCTGCCTTACTGCTCAAAGTTTGTTAGTGATATTTTCCTGAGGATAGAAACTTGAGCATTTGAAACACTTGCTGAGCACAGTACCTGACGTTCCTCATTGCTTCTCCCTGCCCAGGAATCTCTGTCTGTGTAGGTTTCTCCTGTCCCTTGAACACACAGCCTCCAGGCTTCGTTGATGTAACATCTCTACGTGGAACGGCCACTGCCTTTCCTATTTTTTTTTTTTTTTTTGCGGTACGTGGGCCTCTCACTGTTGTGGCCTCTGCATCAGCTGGTAGACTCTCAACCACTGAGCCACCAGGGAAGCCCGCCTTTCCTATTTTTAAAATCATTCTCCCATCCTTCAAGGCCTACTTCAAACCTTAACTCTTCTGTGAGGATTTCCACCATTGCCCCAAGCCAGAAATGCCGTCTGCTCTCCCCTCCCCAGCCCCGGTTCCTGACCACTACTTCAGAACCTGTCCCATGCACACCACCTTGACAGTCCATATCCAGGTGCTTCCCATCCGTCCCTTGCTGGCTCTGTTGTCCACCTATGTAGCCAGCAGAGCAGATCTGCAGAGACAGCTGGACTCCCAGCTCTGGCCCTTACCAGCTATGCATCTGCAAATAAGTCACCTAACCACTCTGACCCTCAGTTTTTTCATCTGTAGAAAGGGAAAGAATACAAAACCATCTCCCAGGTTCTTATAAATTAAATTTAAGGCAAGTCCTTTTGAAGTGTATTGAAAATATAAGACATCATTATTATGTTGCTTAAAAGTTAATCAATGAAAGAAAGAACACCCGAAGTTTAATACACAGACTAATGCAAAGATTTACATGTGAAACTTTCTACACAGCCCCAGACCGATACCATTAGGGGTAATCACAGTACAATTTAATGGACCTAATGCTCTACAGAAAAGTGAGGAGGCATAAACAAGCAAAAGAAGAGTTTCCAGTTTTCAGGTAAAGAAAAATGCTACTTCTCCTAAAATTCTCATTTAATCTTCATTACCCCCAACTCCATCTCCTCTCAAATACCTTTTTTTTTGCAACCATACTGGGTGGCGTCATGCGTGTACTCACACACAGAGCCTCATACACTAAGGCACACATAGGAGTCCAATGAGTCTGTCTTGCTGTAGAATTCTACAGACGGCCTGAGCGGTAAACTTTAGGACCATGTGATGAAATGCAGGCCTCAGCTCAATTAACGATACTGGCATTTTTTCTCTTCCCCCACTGGAGGCTGTGAACAAAATCCTAACTCCAGGCTCAAAGGCGCAATACATCTAGCTGTTTGCCACACACCAGCAGGAAAGGCTCCCTCCAAAATGTAATGTTACATGGGTGACAATCCAATGCCACGGCACATGAAGCCTGGAGAACAGGTGAATCAGATAACACAAAGGGCTAGTGCTCAATAAGCGATGTGTATCGAGGTCCCCTGATGACATCTGGGCCTGCTTTGCTCTCCAATCCTGAAGCACTCTGGGTGCAAACCACAGCTCCACTCAATGCCACAGGTACATAGCAATCCTGGTACAGTGCGTGGCCCAGAGCAGATGGACGCTAACTTTTCTTCCTTAGGAAAATAAGGTATTTTCTCTCTTTAGTAAGGAGCTCTGTGCATCCACTCAGCAGTTCAGATCAGGTGAACCATCCCAGCCCTGCTCGAGCCCCACTCCAGCCCCACTCCAGCTATGGGAATCGTAGAGCACAGTGGGAAGAGGGCAGGCTCCGGGGGCAAATCCTGGCTCTCACACTCACTAGTGACGTGGGCCTTGAACAACTGACTTAATTTCCTCAGGTCTCAGTTTCTCATCTATGAGATGGAAATAAAACTAGAATGGTACCTAGCACATGGCTGGTACTTGACAAATGTTTGTTGGATAGGTAGGATTGTTAAGAAGATTAAATGAGAAATATATATAACACTCAGAACATGCCTGGAACATGGTTAGCTCTCAACACATGTGAGCTGCCACCTCTGTTAAATCAGGGTAGGTCGTGGGAGGGAAGCTGGGAGCAGGGGCAGGAGAAAGCCCCAGACAGGATAGCAAAGCACCCCCTTGTTTGCTCTGAGCCTTGGGTACGGAGCACAGCGGCAGAGAAAGACATCAGAGGAGGGCTCTGAGAGCTGGCATGGTCTACATAAGGAACATAGGACTTGGAATCAGAAAATCTGGTTGCTAGGCCCAGCTCTATTACTTACCAGTCATTCCAGGTAAACAAGTAATTTAACTGCAGCAGGCCCAGCTTCCACATGTGGGGCTTGCAGTGAATAATCCTACACAGTGCAGAGACCGCTGGAGAGGACCGATGGGTTTGACAGGCCTCACATGAAGGCAAGGGGTTTATCATGTATCTGCCCAGTGGAGCCTCTGTTCTAAGGGGGAAGGCAGCCAGCGTCCTCCTGCAGTGCCTGTGGTTTCCATAGTTCTACATTCAAGAGCCTTCAGTAAAAGAGAGCCTGAGGCCCGCAGCAGATCCAATGCACAGATGGATAGTTTAATGCACAGTCTTCTGACACACGTGCCAAAAAAATAGCCAACATTCCTATCTATTGTCCTTTGCCTTTGTCTGGACTGTTCCATCTTCCAGAAAACCATCCCTAGCTTCTCTTTTAACATCTTACTTGATGTACAAGGCTCAGTGCCTTGGGGAAATTTACCTGATCTTCCTGGTTAAAATGAATTGCTCTCTCCTTCAGGCTCCCACAGGGGTAAAGTTCAAACTCCAGTAACATGCTTTTATCATCTGTCTACTATTGCCTTGGGCTCCTTACACATCTGGCTGTCTATGAAACCACGGAAGACTCAAAGCAGCGATGCTAGCTTATCTGGCTTTGTCTGTCCCTGTAGCCCGGGACACAACCCAAAGGCAGGCTCAGTGAATGCTCCCCAGTGTCTCAAACCTGAGCTTGGGGAAGCTCCCTCTACTTCATCCCAGATTACCTGAAATCCCTGCATCTGCAGATGGCCCTTGGCTGCTGAACCTTGGTTTCAAATCTCTGGGTGATCCAGCTGCCTGGAAGGGTGAGATCTGTATTTCCTCAGCACCCACCCCACCATGGACCACTCACCGAACTGGACCCTTTGCAGATGTTCTGTCACTTAAACACCTCTTGCATATTAATGGACAAAATTATCCATGAGGAAACCAAGATGCAGAGAGATGGAAAAACCTGTGTGAGCACGGCTGGAGGGCGAAGTCTGTGCTTTTGCTATTAGACTGTACTGCTGTCTTTAGGAGGATGAAGGCTTTAAGTTGTGGCTTTGTTGTTTTACTGATGGAAGGAAAAAAATACTGTGTTTCTTTACTGCCATCTCACTCCCTCTCCCCTTTCCCACCCCTCCCTTTTTTTTACCCGTGAAATGAAGAGCCGCTTGGCGGGGTTTCCTCACCTCTGTCCCTAGCCTGCAGCAGGAAGCACAGCCCTGACTGGACGGACCTCCTCTCTGCAAGCTAGGTACTTAAGAGTGAAAAAACAGCCATCAGGGAGACCACTCTCACTTTCTCTCTGCATCGAAGTGCAATTAAATTATGTTATTTCACAGTAATTAGTTCAGAATAAAAACAAGGACTTGGGGACATGTTCTTTCCAAGAATGCTAAAAATCTGTAAAAATCGATTCCTCTTCCACACTCCCAGGGTGCGGCTGGGGAAGGATCACCCCAGCCACATAGCTGGGGCTACTCCCTGACCAACCATGGCTATGCTGCCTCTTTGGGGGCCTTGAAACTACCCACAGGAGAAGGCCCCCCGAGTCCTGGGACAGTGTGTTGTCTCTGGAGCTGTCATTGTTATAAAAAAATGAATATACTAATAAACTCGGGTCCTTTCTTTTTTGAGGCATTTCCAAACTCGGGACGGCTTGGCCCTCAAATTCAACACAACTTGTTTGCTAGGGGGAGAGGAAGACAGATGTCATTCACTAGTGGCTCTTATTAGAAAAGAACTAGGTGCCCGATTGTCATTGCATCCCCAGAACAGCCTATTACCTGCTTTCACAGAGGAAGAAACCGAGCTCAGAGAGGGCAAGGTTCTCGCTTCAAGTCTCACAGGTGTGAGCAACAGACAAAGTCTGTGCCCTACAATGACTACATTTTGGAAGCCACCTCTGGTATTCCCTCCCTTAGTTTCCAGTAACCATTTTCACTCTCACATGATCTCCCAGCCTCTAGACTTTCCGCCTCTGTTCCCTCAGTTCGCTTCTGGTCCCGACGTCCCTCCTTTCTCTCCTGAACGCAGGTTACATCCTGCCACACCCTGGTACGAGAAGCTGTGGCTATAGCACTGGGCAAGACAGAAATTGCTTCCACCCCCATGGAGCTTACAGTCTGACAGTGGAGACAGAGCTGAGCGAATCCAAGACATAGTCCGCAGCTGCAGTGACCGTGAGACCCCTGAGCACTATAAGAGCCTATGACTGGGTTCCTGGCTTACGGCGAAGGGGTCAGAGGAGCTTCGCTGAGGAAGGGACGTGTGAGCTAGGCTCTCGAAAGGGAACTGACTGGGAGAAGGCATGTGGTTCCTTCCAGGAATGAAGATCCCTTTACCTCTCTGGGTCTCGGGGCCACCTGTAACCTCCCCCGGCCCCCATTCATTAAACCAGCTGACCCACCAAGATCAGACACAAAGCTGCATGCTAGCAGCACTGTGGGGAAACTGGACACCTAGCTGGGAGCCCGGGGATTCAGTCCTTTCCTTCTGAGGAGCCCCTAGCAAGCAGTGAGTCACAAGAGCTTTAAACTGTCCATATCTTGTGACCCCCCAAAAAATCCTGCTCAGGGGGACACACCCTCCCCAAAGTAAGTGAAAGAAGAAAACAGAAGAGGTTTTCTTTCATTCTGGTTACAGAAGTGCTATTTATAATAGCAAACAGTTGGCAACAAAGGAACACAATGATATAATAATGGCACAAATATGATAGAGCTATTAAACTTGACAAGAATGAGAATTTTGTGTCAATACTTAAAAATGTGTACAAAAAGATGGTCCCTGAAAAAGGCAGAAGAACATACACATGCTGACTCCACGGAGGCCTGTGGCTGTGATCCTCCAAGGAGGTCAAGTATAGCACACAGAGAACCCTAGAATGCTTCAGCTGTTTGCCCTCGTATCTTAAATTCTAAAACACTTTGATGTCTTAAAGTTTGAAGGTTATTGTAGGTAACACCTGATTTTGAATCCAGTAAATAAATCACTTCTTTACTACACATCTCAAAAACGGTACCAAAAACTACCGAGATGTGGAATGGATGAGTGGTGGCCCAAGGCTGAAGATGAAGAAACAGGACTGATTAAAAAAAATGGAACTTTTGGGGTGACAGAAGTGTTGTTTTTTTTTTTTTCTTTCCCTGGTACGCGGGCCTCTCACTGCTGTGGCCTCTCCCGTTGCGGAGCACAGGCTCCGGACACGCAGGCTCAGCGGCCATGGCTCACGGGCCCAGCCTCTCCACGGCATGTGGGATCTTCCCGGACCGGGGCACGAACCCATCGGCAGGCGGACTCTCAACCACTGCGCCACCAGGGAAGCCCGTGTTCTGTGTTTTGTTGGTAGTGATGGTCACACAACTCTGTTTGTCAGAATTCATAGAATGGTACAACTAAAAACTGTTAATCTTCTGTATGCAAATGATATCTCAATAAATCTGCTTTTAAATACAAGCATTCAGGGCCTGATGGCTGAGTAGGTGTACAGGCGAGGGAGACATGCCTGAGTGTGGTATGTGTCTCAATCCTAGTCTTGGGCCCTGAACACTGCTAGGACAAGAACTGAGAAGAGTGGGGATACTTCTCCTGGAGGGCAAATGATGTTATCCATTGGCCCTCCAGATCCACCCTATATCCTTCTCTACCCTGCTCTGTGCCCGGGGAGGCTGAGCCATACGGTCTGGACCAATGGGTCCGCTTGGGCTCTGGCTCTTGGTTGGGTTCAGTTACCAATTGGAGAAGATCAGAGGGTGGGGAGAGCATGAGGTCCGCAAGATGGACAATTTTCTCTCATGCTGAGCTGAAGCACGTTGAATGACTTAATCATTTCAGCTAGTCTTTTGTTTACTCCTGTTTTACAGGTTCAGAAACTCATCCGAAGAAGATTAAGTCCTCCTATGGGTGGCACAGATAGGAATGGCAGAAGGATAATGAGGACAAGATCCCCTGGTCTGTGGAGCTGGGGCACTTAAGAGTCGCCCCTCTCATTGCAGACACCGCTCTCGAGCAGCCCACTCCAGACAGGCAGCTGTCTTGTGAGGGAAGTCTTCTCCCAGAGCCGGAATCGGCCTTCCCATCATTTTCAGCCAGAGGGCCTTGTTCTGCCCTCGGCAATCTCACAGAGCAAGTCTGCCCCCTCCTCTGCGTGGTGGCGTTTCAGACCGCTGCAGCCACGCTAGCCTCCTCAAGTCCTCCTTTCGGGGGGCTGAAGGATATTTGTCTGGGGTCTGTCATAAGGAGAACAATCTATATATATCTTGCTATTAGCAATTCCTGCAGAGCAGCATGAAGGAATCAATCTTGGAGAGAAAGCCTTTAATACAGCATCCTGTATCTTTATCACTTTTTTCTCCACCTAAAAGATCAAGTTCAATCATCTCCGTTTCCCATTCTTTGGGCTATAAAGCTAAATCTATGGCTTCTGTCCAAAAGGCCTGATGTGAAGTCGAAGAAAAAGGGGAGAAAATGAGCCTTACTGCTCACTAATAACACCCAGGCCCAGAGTGCAATGGGCCTGTGCTTAGGAAGCAAATGGCATCTGAGATCCTGATACTGCATGAGCTGTTCGAACCAGATGGGGATAACTGCGGGGCAGCAGCGGGTACAATCACCCTGGCCTCTATTTCTAATCCTTTCTCTACTCATTTCATGTCCATTTCCCCGGTACCTGAACCCCAGGACATAAAATGCGCATTTCTGCCACCGTGCTTGTGCCCACGCTATTCTGCCTAGAAAACCCTGGGCGGATTTTACCATCTTGCAAGGTCTTTTACTCAACCACATCTTACTGAGCACAGCTACCTTGGGGCAGGCTGAGTGTTAGGGGCTGAGTACACAGCAGAGAATAAGACATTAGGAGACAGGAGACCACACTCCCAAAGAGGAGGGAAGCCTAAGATCCCTTCTGCCTGGATTGCTGCTCTGCTGAAATCACGTGTGCACGTGAACACGGTCAATGTCAGGGATCTTGAGGGGGCCTGCAAAAGTCTGTGCAAGTCACATGGAGTGCCCAAGTCCACCTCTGTCAACACTGCCCAGAAGACTTCAAGAGCTGGTTGACCCAGGCTCTTCCAGACCACGAACTGCAATAATATTCCAACCAGCAATGCTCTCTGGAAGCTGCCTTTTGAAAAGAGGCAATTAAGCTTCACAACATTCTCACTTACAAATTAAACTCATACCACCTCGAGCAAGGGTTCAGATTTTTTTTCCAATCCACAATCAGCTGCTGGTGGAGGTGAAAAATGTCACCTAGTTTAAAGAAAGAGTCCCTTATGGCTATGGGGCATGTTGGAAAGTTCCCCCGCAGTTACCAAGAGGCTGCTGCAGCACACACTTAGGACTCCACCCTCAATGTCCTGGTTCAACTTCCTATGGGCATCGCTCTACAGACAGGGAAGGACCTAAGAGGATCACGTACTCCCACCCCATCCTGGGCTGAGATGCTGAGGTCCATAACAACTCTCTCCCAAGGCCACCAGCAAGGGACTCCTCCTCTGTCACGTGCCTTGTGTTTTTTCAACATCGTCTCTTTTAACCTGTACAACAGCCTCAAGGAGGAAGTATTCTTCTTCTTCCCGCTTTGCAGATAAGGAAACCAAAGCTCAAAAGGGTCACACAGGTGGAGAGTGGCAGAGCTGAGATTTCCACTGAATCCTGTCTTCTGATCAGAACACCGTGCTGCCTTAGAGAAATCATAGAGGATGAGGCACCCCCCTCCAGGGGGGACCTGGACCTGACAATGAAAGAAATAGCTCCCAGGCACTCTTGGGTCTCTGTTTAAATGTAAAGCTCTTCCTGGTTTTTGTACTGTTAACAAGCCTTTTTGGTCTCCTATTCCAAAGGCCTATCTGGCTAAGACAGGTGCCTGACGAGTCCTCAAGATACAACTCCGTACTCTTCTGCAGTACTCAGTGTCTGCTTTTTACATAGGGATTCAGAACACGAGGGAAGCTGTCAGTTTTCTCTGGATAGAGGCAACTGGCAGTGAAGCAAAAATCAACTTTTGTCCTAGTTAAAGAAATGACGTGAGTTGTTTTTTGGGTAACGATTCTCCTTGCAGCCGCCTCCCTGGAACAGTGAGACATCCCTACAAGTGCTTTCTGACAGGGCCCCCTGATTGTTCTGTCAGCTGCCCTTGTGACTAATGCAGGCTGGGAAGCTCGCAGGCACTGCCATGAAACAACACTGGCCCAAGTTCTCACTCAAGACTTACTCATTTCCATGGGATGCTAAAAGTACTAATAATACTGTTAATAACCACAATAGTATCAAACTTTTACTGAGAGCCAACTCTGTGCCAGGCAATGGGATAGGTGCTTTATGCAAATTATCTTACTGGAACATCACAAAACCCTGTGAAACGGCCACTATTATTATCCCCATTTTACAGATGGGTAAACTGAGGCTGAGAGCGGTTAAATAAACTTGCCTAAGGTCAGAAAGCATGTAAGCAGCAGAGCTGAGATTTGAAAGCAGGCAGCCTTATTTCAGAACCCACGCTCTCAACCCTGATGCTACCCTCAGTTTCCTCGCCTATAAAATGGGCCTAATCATTCCAGCCACATCCATTATAAGAGCCATAAGGAAAGTGGAAACTGAAGTTCAGAGAAGTTAAGCAACTTGATCAAGTTTACACAGCCAGCAAGGGACGGAGCCAGGGCCTGAATGGGGTCTTTTGATCCTCCATTATGTGACCTACAGTGTAGTGGCTGAGAGTATGACCTTTGAAATCCTATGTCATTCACTCGTTGTGTGACCCTGGCAAGTTGTTAACTTCTCTGAGCTTTAGTTTCCTCTTCCAGGAAACACAGAACTGTTACGAGTGTTCAGAGAGATGATACGTGTATAGTAATGGCTTGGATCGATGCTAAGTGCATAGTAAAGATTTAGAATACCAGATACAAGGAGGGAAAGTTACAGTATAAGGCTTAAGACTGTGAGCACAAAAGAGAAAAAAAAAATTAAAAGTACCAGCTCAAGAGGCTGAGTGCACAGTCCTGTCATTTACTGTATGGAGGTGGGTGAGTTACCTAAGCTCACTGGGTCTCCACGTCCTCATCTGTAAACTGGGGATAATAACCCAGAGGTGCTGGGAGATTTCAATAAGAAAACACAAGCAAAGTGCTTAGAACAGTCAGGGTCATGTTGACAGGGCACACTCAAAGCAAACTGCTCAGGCTTCCCTGGTGGCGCAGTGGTTGAGAGTCCGCCTGCCGATGCAGGGGACACGGGTTCATGCCCCGGTCCAGGAGGATCCCACATGCCGCGGAGCGGCTGGGCCCGTGAGCCATGGCCGCTGAGCCTGCGCGTCCGGAGCCTGTGCTCCGCAAGGGGAGAGGCCACAACAGTGAGAGGCCCGCGTACCGCAAAAAAAAAAATAAAAAGCAAACTGCTCTGATTATTAATGATAAAAAGTGACCCCTGTTATTTCTACTACTCTCAACCACACTGCTTTTTTGGGTGAAAATGTTTTTAAAACAATTAAATGCTATCAAATAAAGCATTATGGCCATGGCTGCTCAAGTTTCATGGTTTGACTTACAACTAACTTTCCCCTCACATCATTCTCTCCCCATTTTGTTCTGCAAACAGATTTCTTTTCTTCGGAAAAGCAGAGGCAGGGTATTCAAATGGAGACTAAAAGGACCCGAAAACCTTCATAGGGAGAGTGGGTGACTAAAGCAAGGCACTCACCCCAATGGCGGCCTCTCTGAACGGGTGCCCTTCAGAGGCAAAAACACACATCGTCTCTCGGAAGAGATCTCCCAGGCTCAGTGAGGGTCCTCCCTGGATTCCCAGCCCAGGCCAGAGCAACCCGTAACACCCCAGGGGACCAGAAGACGGCCCAAAGGCAAGGCCCTGGGTCCCGCAGCCTTTGTGGGTGGTTAAGTGCTGACTCCAATTTCTCTATCTTCCTATGAAAATAACTGCACACGTCTCTACAAATGAAAGGCCACTGGTTGCTTGTTTCCCAAAAAACTTTCCAACTAAGAAACTGAATGTTAAGTGGATCTGTCAGAGTTCTGTCCAGACATGGCAGCCCTGAGCAGACACCAGAGAAAGAACACATCTTTCCCGCCCTCTGTTTTCCACTCCCCCTCTGCTGGTGAGGTGATGCAATCCTTATCTGGAACTTGATAGGATGTAGAAAATAATTACAAATGAAAAGGTTATTCATAATTTTTAAATGAGCTAATTAGTAAACCCAGTCAGACTTGCTCATTACAGTAATTAATAATTGATTATCCTTGAAATGAAACACAATTTTCATCAAAAATCTAATTAAATATCTGTGCTTTTTGCCTGTTGATGAGTTGGTCTGCTAGCAGTGTCTTTGTTAAGGATAGTCGTGCTCAACAGAGACAATTACTTTGATTTTTAATAATTGATAGTTCCTTACAAGTTAGTCCTCACAGTCTGTGATGATGGCCAAGCAACAAGAGCTCATCCCTGGCCCCAGCAACTGGAGGAGAGCGAGCACAAGGCTGCCAGCCCGGCCCATGAGGACAGGTAGGCGCTCACCTCGCACCTGCAGTGCATTCACTGCATTAGCTAACGCTCACTCCAGACTCACAAGCATCCTTCTGAGGTGATGGGCCATGCCGGTTTTCTAGATGAGAAATCGGAACTCAGAGAGAGAAGTGAGATGCCCAAGCGGCTCGGTGGCTGAGCTGGGAGTGGAATCCAGGTTCTCAGGCCGGTGTGAGCTCTGCCCCAGCACCTTGCTGACTTTCCAGGTAACAAAGGGAACACCCCAGGCTTGCCTCTCTGATCTGGTCCTTGGATACAGAATCTAGACTCCTGTTTTAAGTTTTCTATATACATCGGGCTTTGTCAGAAGGACGTATTTATTCTTGGCAGGGACACATTCTCAGTGGACTGACGTCTCCCAACTTGAGAGACGAATTCTCCCAAATCGACCTCACATCTACCCTACCCGCAACCTACACTGTCACCCTCCTAGTTGAAGCCCTCAGCGTCTCCTGACTTGTTTATGCAATAGGGCCTGTTCTTTCTTCCTCCATCCTTACCTTTCTGAGATAAACATCTGACTATGTCCTGCCACCGCTTAAAGCCCTTCAATGGCTCCCTGTTGCCCATCCAGTAAGGTCCTTAGCTTGGCCTCCACGGTGATCTTCATAATCTGACCAAACTCTACTGCATTAGCTCCAGTCGTGTCCCCGACACCCCTCAGTTGCTTCAAACACAGAAACCCCTTTTGCCATCACATTATCCTCTTTCGAGACTTTGAAATGTCCCTTGGTTTGAAATTCCTTTCCTTCACGTCTACTTCTGGCTGTGACTTGAAGAGTCAGCTAAAACATCACCTTTCACAGGAAGCCTCCTCTAGTCCTCCTGGCTGGGGCTGGGTATTCCCATAGTCCCTGAGCTGCCTCAGCCACTTCTAACACTGCTATGTTATCATATCATATCAATCACTGCTTCTAAGCTACGAACACCTCAAGAGTAGGGAATATACTGTTGGCCCTAGCACTCAGCACAGTGCCTGACTGAAGGTACCTACCCTGTTTCGTTTGCTGAATGAAAAAGAAACTTCACAAAATCGTAGATTCTGAGACTTATCAATGTTGGAAGGAAAAGTAAAGGTGCTCCAGAGAACATGCCCAGTCAATGAATGAATCTTTTTCTTGCTTACATGGTCATAAGCACTATTTGCACCCTTCCTAGGTAGGGAACTCACTACTGGCCACAGTAGCCCCTATCTTTAGATAGCTGATGATGGACGGTGTATTCTTACTATATGGGAGATGAAGGAGCCCATGGGATGGAAAGCAGAAGAGGGCTCATTTAATCATATAAAGAGTGATGCTTTCCTTCTGAACTAGGTTACATAGTACATAGTATAAACCTTGACTTCAACACAAAACAAGCTGATGTCTATGTAGTGAACTACTCGACTCTTGATGAACAGTGACACTGCCTGTTCAAAAGTCTACTCATCTATGAAATATAATAATGTCAGTCAAAAGCAAGGGCTGTGCTAGTGGTTGGTGGGGATACAGTATTGGGAGTGCCACAAAGAAACTTCCATGCCAGGTGACAGTGCTTGGAACCCCACAACCCTCACCAGTAACCCAATCTACATCAATCATGAACCTCGTGCAGAGCCTGGGTGGGTGCTGACCTTTCCCAGTTTGGCTGTTCCTTTTACCCAATGACCCAGGGCAGGGATGGCAAATACGTGGAATGTCAACCATATTCTCCATTCCTGTGACCACAACAGACATCAATAATCAATCACAGAGACTCTTTTCCATCGAGTCTGAATATAGCCTTGGGATCCTTCTCAACACAGCTTTCTAGGTGGCGACAGCTAATCAATCAGACAGAAGAATAGATAAACACGTATGCCAACCTGACCCTGATGCCGTGAAATTCTGTAAGCCAATCTTCACAGGGGGAAAAGAGACCCCGGATACCAGACGAGGCTTATTATACCTCGAGATGTTTAAGGAGACCTCCTTGTTTGCAGGGCTATCGTTTTCCTAGTTACTTGTTTTTATTTAATTCAAAGATCTTGAAAGGGAAGTAACCTTACAGCTTACATCACCCAAACCCCCAACCATGCTTGAACCCCTTCTCCGCATCCCGAACAAGTGGGAGCCAGACCTCTCAAGACAGTTCTTTTCCATCCACGATGACTTTGCTTGTCGCTAAGTTCTTTTTCACAATGGGCGGCACTCGGTCTTCCTTTGGCTTCTGCCAGCTAGTTCCATTTCTATTTATTGGGCTTATACTAAAAGGTTCCCTTTGCCGATAGAATAACCTCAGAATGCCTTAGCGTGGGTTCGAGGCCTTCTCAAGCTGGTCTGACCTACCTTAAATCTTAGAATTATAGAATTTGAAGGCTGGAAAGGACAGAGGGTTAAGCCCACCCCGCTGGATGCCTTTACTAAGAGGCTGATTTTCATAGAGGCAGCAGACTCTGCACAACATCCCGAGATCTCTTCAGATTAATAGCTTTCCTGGGAGCGGACCAAAGACCAAACACAGGGGTCTGAAGCAGAAAACCAGACTGTGCTGCAAGTAAGTCAAAAGAGCGCACAGTGGGAGGCATCGCAAGCGGGGCAGTGGGTCCGGAGGAGTTTCTTACATCACGGACGTGCCCTGGGGTCCGGTAGGAAGGCCGATCAGTGCTGCTCTGGGTCTCTGCGCTCGCTCAGGCAGCTCTAACTGCTCCCTGGGACCCTTTCTGACACTCGACCTTGGCTCCCCACAGATGGCCCTGCCCGACCGCCACCTTCGGACATGCCGTCTGGCTTGAGGTCACACACTCTGACCTTTGGCAGTTTGTCTCCAACCCCAGGGCGCCCTGCCTCCTTCCTGCTCCTCGCTGTGGCACCAACAGGAGAGGCCAGCCTCCTGTTCAGCTGCCCAACTTGTCATTTCATTTCTAGGGACTCCCATCTATGACACTCACGTCACAGATGACCACCACGTCAAAAGCCGGTCTTGGTGAGTGCTTTTGCCTGATGCCAGGCCTCCACCACACGAGAGAGCCGACGCAGAGCTTCCTCCCTGGTATACGTGCAGGAGCATGAGAGAGAGGGCCCTGAGAGCTGACCTGGATAGTCAGGGCAGGGGGAGGGGGGCGGGTGCAGGCCAGGCCAGTGATCCAGGGCTGAGCGGCTCACCCTGCAAGCTCTGACTGCCGTGCTGGCAAGGTGCCTTCATGCCCACAGGTGTCTCGGTCACTGCCCTATGGGCCAAAGGGGACCCAGGGGAAGCTGGGGTGAGGGAGGTGCTTACCCACAAAGTACGCCAGCAGGACGACCAGCGTGGCTGAGATGGCAATGGCGCTCAGGGCCGCGCACTTCCAGTTACAGTACTTGGAGGGCTTCTTCAGGTTGAAGGCCGGTCGCGAGAAGGTGCTACGGGGCAGGGGTCGGGGCGGAGGTGAGTACACGGTGCTGGACGTCAGAGGGTACCCCGGCGACGTGGTGCAGAAGAGTGGGGAGGTGCCTCCCGGCTTGAAGAGGAAGTGCCTGTGGATGGAGAGAAGCCAGAGGGCGTCAGGGGCTGACGACTCACCAGGAGCCCACACTGACCTGAGGATGCAGGCAGCAGTAGAAGAAGCATGCAGAGGAGCCTGGGGAGAGAGAGAGAGAATCAGCACGGAGGAGACGGAGGGACAGAAAAACAGAGAATCATGTACCAGACCATAAAACAGGGCACACGAAGACACGTTTCCACGAAACACGGATGGGACAGCCCTCCCCATGGGGAACCCACCCAAGCCAAGGCGGAAGGTGTTACCAACTGGACAGAAGGCTGAGTGTTGAGATCCTTTTCCTGGGAAGGGATGGGGCTGGGATGCTGCTTCTTGGGGAATAAACTAGATGTTTTCTAAAATTACTGCAGTAACTTGGAACGTGTCTAAAATCCTGTTCTGCCCCCCTGGAGATTACGAAACCGAAAAAATTCCGTCTCCCTCCAATATGTCCTTTGACTTTGTACCGTGGTGGAGGAATAAAATACCAATCGTTTTAAAGGTGGTTTTGGTAGGAGTGGGAACCAAGAAACCACCACTAAGCTCTGCCATGGTCACGAGTCCCCTAGTGGCTGCTACACAGCCAATGGCAGCAAACGCCTTCTAAGCACTCTCCTCAAAAGCCAGTCTGCTGGGACTTCCCTGGTGGTCCAGTGGTAAAGAATCTGCCTTACAATGCAGGGGATGCGGGTTCGATCCCTGGTCAGGGAACTAAGATCCCACGCGTCGCAGGCAAATATAAATAAATAAATAATAAATCTTTAAAAAAAGATACTTCAATTTTAAAAGCCAGTCTGCTGCCTTCCAAGCCCTTGGTAAAAGCCATGGGAGGGGACAGATGGGCAACTGCAGCCTGGCTACGGTCTTGAGGGCCGCACGGCAAGGTCAAAGCACATGGTTTGGCCAAACTAAGTGCCAGGAAGTCCTCCACAGCTTGGCTTTAACCACGGCCACGAGAGGACTGGGACACAGCCTGGGAAACGGGGTGCACTGGTTGCACTGCATGCCCCTGAAGTCTTGGGGTCAAAGGTAATACTTAGAGGAATCTTGTACCCTGCTGGGGTGCAAGATGACTCAGGCCACAGAATACATACTCAGGGCCAGCATACACACAATACAGGGCCTGTGCTGCATAAAAGCTGCTACGTGAGATGGCTTTCAGAATGGCAGAGGCAGCCAATGAGATGCCAGGAGCGTCATATTAACAGGACTGCTGTTAATATGCCGGGGGACAGTGTATTCCAAGGATAAACTCTTGCAAGCTGAACATGGACTTGGGGATGGGCATGCAACATGGCCTCATCACTTCCCCCAGGAGATCCCAGGGAAAGGTCTCAGAGTCTGCATGCAAGTGCAGGAGCCACAGGGAGAGCACACACAGACAGGAGAAGCATGGGGATGTCACCTACCCATCACTGTAAGACCCATCATGGCGGGAGGCGCTGAGAATGTCCATCTCAATGAGGTTGTCCTGCAATGTCCCTAGGAATGGCTGCTTGCCTAGGTTTCTATGCACACATGGAGACATGAATGAAGCAATGAGTCATGCATCAATGAAGGGGGAGAGTAGAGAAACACACAAAGTGGCTGACGGGTACAGCTGTGCGTGAGACCAACAGGATGCAGTTTCCAGGCGATGGGTCTGCCTGCAAGCCACAAGCGCCCGGGGTCTGCCTGGCCCGGGGCGTCTGGAGGGAGTATTCTCCATACAAACCTGTATGTCTGCCAGCTGTGTGCATCAAATCACAGATCTGACTGGTGAAGACTGACTGCGGCTCAGGTGCTGAGCTAGGCATGTTATAGCCATTTACCTCAAGTCTTCAAAAGAGGCAGTGCAAGGAAGGCAGTGTCATCCCCATTCTACAGACGAGGAAATGGAGATGTGGAGAGGTCCCAGGGCCAGCCAAGGCTACCAGCTAGCAAGGCTCAAAGCAGGAATTTGAGCGCAAGTTTATCTGTTCCGAAGCCCGTGCTTTCTCCTCTACGTCACCCTGCCTACGTCTGCTTTAACAACAGCCAGCGATGCATACTTTGCTTGTCCAAAGGAAAAAGACAGACAAGCATTTTGGGCCATTTGCTTCTAAAGCTGTGGTTTTCAAACTTGCGTAAGCACCAGAATCCTCTGGAGGGCTGTGCTTTGCTGAGACCCAGCCCCAGAAATTCGGGGTCAGTAGGTGTTGGGGGCCTGGGGACCTGCATTTCTCACAAGTCCCCAAGCAGTGATGATACTGGAGCGTCAGGGTCCTTCGGCAGTGCAGGGACCTGGGTGATGACAGATTGGCGAGGCTGGCACCCCACAGAGACAGAGGCGGAGGCTCTTTTGTCCCTCCACATGCACTGAGGGCAGTGCAGCGTTTCGGGACCCAGGACGCAGGTAGACACACTAGCTATTTTAGTCTCAACCGTGCCTGCTAAGTGGCGTCACTCACACATGAGTGCATGGGATCCTGTTTTCTGATATTTCAGGATTGCCGCCACCTTCCTTGAATCATTTCGAAGAAGCCGGTGGTGGATGCAGCCTGCTGTGTGTGCCCAAGCGAAGGACTGACTGCAGAAAGCTACCTTTCACGCCCAGCCCTGCCAGGGACCATCCTTCTGACTTTGACCAGGTCGTAAGAACCGGAAAACCTAAATTCAAGTCCCTTTTCTGCCGCTTTCGTGCTGTGTGACTTTGTGTAAACACTTCTTTAACCTCTTCTAATCTTATACTACTTTTTTCATCTGTAAAATGGGGCTAATAATACTAAGCTCACAGGTTGCTATAGGACCAACTGAGGAATGTTGGGAGCTTTTCAAGGGCTAAACAAAGATTACAGAAGTACTAATGCTAACTATAAGAGCGACTACCTACCCTACATCCACCATATGCTTTTCACTGTCTAGAACTCTGCAACTATTATCCAGTGTAAATCTTCCTCTTCACAACAACCTACGAAGTCTCTGCCATCATCTCTGTTTTGCGGGCTGGCACGGCAAGGCTTGGAGAAGTCGCACTCCTAAGGTCCTACTGTACAGTAAACAAGCGGCAGAGCTTGACGGCAGCCTGAGTTTGTCTGACGCCAGGGCTCAGGCCCTCCCTGCCTGTAATCCTGGGTCGCTGCCGAGCCTGTGGCTTTGCCCCTGGCCGGCCTCACGGACCAACGCGAGGGGTTGTAAGTACTACCGCAGAGCACCATTTCGTGGGCACTCCTGGGTACAGGCAACACTGTTTTGCAGCCGGGCCTCTAAGTACCGCCGTGCTGGTGGGGACCTTCCCTTTGAGAGGATCCTGAAGCAGTCTGGGTCCAGCAGCCTGCGTGGCAGGCGGTTCTGATAGAGTTCACTACCCCGGGGCATCCCACAGAGCCTGGGAGTTCCTGCAGGGGAGTCCCTCAGAGTAGCCCCATTTCTGCCCCCAGACAGATGGCCTCCCGATGGGAGGTCTTGTGACACAGTGGGAGGTACACAGGCCCCGGGGTCAGCAGGGTCTGCTTCCATCATGCCCCGGGACCTCAAGCAGGTGAGTCTGTCTCTCTGATCATTCATAAGCCAGGAGACTCACTCTCGTTAGAAATCCAGATGATACTTCTCCTGAAGTATCACCTGGCTCGTGTCACTGCCCTGCTCTCATCCCTCCAATGGCATCACAGGAATAAAACCATAGTCCTTACTGGAGCCCACAAGATCTTGTAAGATCCGACCCACTGCTACCTCTCCAACCTCATTTTCTGTGCTACCCTGGCCTCCTCGCTGTTTCTCCAACAGGCTAAGCCTTTGCTGCTACTTGCCTGAATCACGTGCCCCCAAATATCTGCACAGACCAGTGCCTCCCTTCTCACCCTAACTATAAAAGCTCCCGCCCTGCTCTTTCTAGTCACCCACTGGCCCCCTGCACTGCTTTAGATTCCCACATAGCACTAGACATGCACACACACACGAAGGTATACGTATGTGTGCAAGCGTGCGTGTGTGTCTGTGTGTGTGTGTCTAATACGCTTATTGTGCTTTTTCCTAATGCCATTTAGTTTCATGAGGGTAGAAATCTCAGGTCGTATTCTCTGCCCGTGTGCCCAGAGTCTAGAAGAGCCCCTGACACGTGGAAGCAGGCACTCATGTAACATCGGCCGAATACTGCAGACGATGAGGTATACAAAGGTAAGCGTGCTGGCATAGCGCTAGCACGCAGTTGGCGTTTAATTGAGGGTAGCACAGGTGATGTTTTATTATTATTTCATCTATTCCCTGCATTTCACGAGGAAATTTTCAGCCTTCTTATAGTCTATACAGCCCAGCCTGAGCAGGCCCTAACTGCCCCTGTCCGGGGGCCCCAGGGATGAGTTCTTGCTGTCGCCCTAGGGCCTGAGGGTGGCTGCGTGGCACGCTCGCCAGAACGTGTAGGAGTCTGGCCTGCATCGCTAGGTAAGGACTATGCTCTCAGAGAGTCAAATCTATACTTAGGATGCATCAGAAACAAATAGATAAATACATTCAGGGAAAAAAGACAAAGGATAAAGATGAAAATGTTAACAGTGGGGATTTTCCACTGTCCGGATCAAGAGTGATTTTAATTTTTAATTTTGTAATTCAAAAGGAAACAGTTATTTAAAAAGAGAGAGCAGACAAGTATCTCCTCAAAGTACAGATCTATTCAAACAAGGGGAGAGGCAATGCAAGAGAACAAAGGGTTTCTAGAGTGATAGAGTGCATACGATTTCCTGAAAGAGCGTCCACACCCAGGCTAACTTGGATGTTAATCATTTAGATCACTTGGGAGTTTGGGGTGACATGAGCACTTGCTGAAATGCTGCCTATTCAGATGCTATTATTGCCTTGAAATAGTAAGCCTCATTCTGTACTTTCAAAACTGAGTTCTGGGTCAAATTATTAGGTCTCATTTGACTGCTGAGAAAACCAAGACCCAGAGAGACATGTGTCCTGCTCCCATCCACACAGCAAGTCAGTGGCAGAGCTGGAACGAAAACCCGGGTGTCCAGACTCCCAGTTCAAGGCTCCCTACTAAATTTCCTGTCTATCTCTGCCTCCAGCACTCTGGGTTTCTGGTTCTTCTGAAACACAGAAGTGATGAGGATTTCCTGACGGGGAACCTGCGCTGCTGAGCCCTCCTTGGGTCACAGTCCTGCAGGGTCTCCAGCCACTGCTGCTGGGAGCCCAGGTACGGCCACTGGATTCATCTGACCTCACGTTGGTGGGTGTTGTTAACTCACTTTACAGATATGGAAACTGAGGCCCAGATAAGTTAAGTGACAGCCTAAGATCACACGGCAGTGGAAAGCTAGAGATGGGACTCAAACTCAGATCTCTCCCGCCTCACAGCCCCAAGCTGCCTGTGAGGAAAGAGTTGCCGCTGGCTTGGGGAAGGAACTGCAGTGTAGTGCTAGACTGCTCTTAAAGCTCTTCTTAGAGAGGGAGGGGACTGGCTCCCCTCTAAGCCTGAGGGGGGGCCCTGGGCCAGTCCCTGAGCTGCAGGGTTCCACCTCTCTGACCCAGGGCCGGTTGAGCTTGCCTCCCAAGCACAAAATGCATGGCTTTGGGGAAGGAAGTGGCTGGGAAGCTGCAGTGGCCAGTAGTTCTTCCGGGACTGCCCTGTTCAGCAGCCCAGCTTCTCACCATGAGCCCACTGTCCTGGACCATGTTTCCACCCGCTAAGCCCTGGGACAGCCACCCGGTAGAGCAGGACAGGCAGGGATCACACCCCACACTCTGCAGACCCCCACCCGTGCCAAGGTGTGCGGGGTGTTAAGAGACTTGCCCAAGACCACACTTAGCGTTAGTTACGGAGCTGGCATGTGAACAAATGGATGAACAAAGAAACAAAAATGAACCAGGTCTTCCCTGCCAATCTCATGACGTCAGTCTCGATTTGCAAGATGTTGGCAGCTTCTACCACCCCCAGCCCCCATGCCCACGGGGAAAAGTGCAACCTCCTGTTCATGGAACTCAAGGTCCTCCACCAGGGACCCCCATTTACTGTCATCTCCACTGGGAAGCCCCTGCAGCTCCCACTTCACCGAACTCTTGATTCTCTCTCCAAAAGGCCAAGCTCCCTCCTGGCCTTTGCACAACTGCCCCTCATCTCAGAATTCCTCTCTCCCTGCAGATTCTACTAATGCATGCCCCAAGAGGCTACCTTTAATAATCAGGAAGGCAGTGCTGGACAGTGGTTAGGGGCAGAAGCTCCAGAGTCAGCCGGCCTGGGCACGGCTCCTGGCCCTGCCATTTGCTGACTGTGCCTCCTTAGGCAAGTGGCTTAAGCTTTCTGTTCTTCAGATTCTTCACCTCTAAAGTGAGGAGGATAATAAGACCACCTTTCTGTGCAGAAGAGTTAAGATAGCAGTCCTGACTGCTGTCCTTCGAAAGGCTTGCTTATAAGGTTGGCCCTTGGCTGGTGTCTGAGAGCTCAGGGTTCAGGAGGGTTCCCACCATCAACTGATAAGAGAGGCTGACTCACTGAGTTTTATTTGTACAAACAATATGGTTTATGCTGAACACCTGCTTTCCTTCTGGGAGTCTGGATTTGGGGTACTTGCCGGCAGGTGATGTCTGTGTGACCAGCCCCCAGTAAAAACCCTGGGCCCTGAGTCTCTAATGAGCTTCCTCGGTTGGGAGCTCATCAGAGCACCCAGTAAGGGCTCTCTGAATGTTTGTTATGATTGTTATTTGAGGCTTCCAAGCCGAGGGAGCCACACCCTCTCCTCTCCTCTCACAGCATCATCCAGACAGCCCTGTCCCCATTCATTCACCTATGGGTCTGCCTCCCTCCCTAGACCTCCAGCTTCTTATGTGGCAGTGGCTGTATCTTATGCATGTCTGTGACGGAATCACCAATGACAGGGACGACTGTCCTTCCCAGTTCCCTGCGATGCTCAGGGGCTGGCCTGGCGTACCAGCAGACACCGTGTGCCATTCTGGGAAGCGCGTCAGGGCTGGAGACCACGGGATAGTCTCCCATCCCTGAGGGTAGGCAGAGCTGTTCCCCAAATTGAGTATGACCACAAAGTGGCCCCCAGGCTCCCAAACCAGGCCTGAGATCACATGAGTTAGAGCTGAGGTCTGGCAGCCTTCTGCTCCAGCTTCCCCTTCATCCGACAGGAGCCTGATGGTTTATTAATCAGGCAGTCTCTGTGGAATCAATTACGCGTCTGATGCTGCAGAGTGTGAAAGAAGTGGATCAGGTTTTAGGGGATCCTGAACACATGGCTCCCACCAGAATGGACCACAGATGCACCTGCAGGGCTTAAAGCAATATCAAACCCCAGCTCTGGGGAGCACAGGTAGACTCGATCTCCTCCTTGGGGGACTCAGTCACCCTGGGGGAGTGTCAGAAGCACAGCGGGGGCAGAGAAAGGAGTGGGTTACCCAGGCCCTCTCTCTCCTTCGTCCTTCTGCTAGCCTTCCTTTTCCTTCCAGCATGCAACTGAATTCCCCCCTGGTCATTCTACCAGCTGTTATGGTATTTGCTCAGCTATTTATTTTAGACTCTCAACAGAAACTCAGTGTGGCAATTAGGGAAGGGTCTGTGGCTGTTTCTCTGGCATCAGGAGGCCCCCTGTTCTGGTGGTGCTTGGCAAAGCTGTTTAGGACAACGGTCTCAAACAGGCCCTGCTCTCTGGGGCTTCTAGGGCTCTGCTCAGGCTGTGCCTCTCCAGGCCCTCCTTTCCTTCCTGCCTCTCCCTGGGGAATCCTGCTTTTCGACACAGTCACACAGCACCAGGTCCGTTGGGAAGTCTTCTCTGTGCCCCACTCAAGTCTCAGGTGAGTATATGTATCCATTCATTTGTTCCATCATTCATTCACTCATTCATTTCACCCGTGTGTTAGTATCTGTCAAGCCCCCAGCAGGTGGCAAGGCTGTGTTGTGTGCTGGGGATCCCGAGGCAATTAGAACACATCTCCTGTGCTTATCTCTATCCTACTGCAAGAGTCTATTCTCTTAAATGTCTCAGGCACACAGTAGGCACTGCGTGAATATTTACTGGACAACAAGTACTACATGATAAGCAGTTGAGCACGTACGGTGTGCTAAGACATGTGCAGGCGTTATTTTATGTAACCGCTCCAACAACCTTAGGAGGCAGTTTGGTAGATTCAAGGTGGATGAAAATTCTTGGCACCTCTCCCTTTGAGAAGTGGGGTCTACTGTCCGTCCCTTGAAGCTGGCTGGCCTGTGACTGCTCTGACCAACAGAATATGGCAAAAGTGACACCGTGCCAGTTCCAGGCCAAGCCGTTTAGGAGGATCAACGGCTTCTTGTCTCAGTGCAGTGGAGCCTTGAGCTGCTGAGGACAAAGTACAGTTCCCTGCAGGGAAGGCCATGTGGAGAGACCCTGAGACCACATCAGAAGGAGAGGGGCCCTACCGAGCCTAGCTTTCCAGCTGTCTCCCCCAAGGTGTCAGGCACGTGAGTGAAGCCATCTTGGATCCTTCAGACCAGACCAGCCAAGAGCCAAATACCACTGATTGACCCCAGTCTATCCCACGTGGAGCAGAAGACCAGCCCAGCTGAGCTCTTCCTGAACTGCTGATTCACACTATGAAGTACAATCAACTGGTGTTTTTTAAACCAGTAAGTTTTGGGTAGTTTGTTATGTGGCAATAGATCATCAGAACAGGAATTTGCTAATATTTTCTCCCTTTTAGAGACGAAGACTTATAAGATCTAGGTCCACAGCTAGTGAGCACTGGGGTGGGGGTGGGGGGTCTGAGCATAGGGTGTGTCTGACCCTGAAATCTGTGCTTTGAACAACTCGCTACAGTGAGTGGACCATCACTGATGCCCTCAGAACATCAGGGCCAAACTCACTTCTTCCAAGCAGACAAGAGATAGAACCTGTGATTTCCTCTCAATTCTTCTAGTGAGTAGGAGCTTAATAAATATTTTTGAATGACTTTTTTCTTCACAGGGTTGGTATGGGGAGCAGGTATATATGGCAAAAATGGAAACGGCTTTTATAGCATGTATTTTAATGCCGGGCACTGTGCTGTGTGTTTCTCATACATTTCATTTACTCCCAGCCCAACAGGCATGAATTCTTAACCCAATTTACAAATGGCGACATCAAGGTTTAGAGACGTTAAGGAGGCTGTCCAGCTAGTAAGCACTACAGCCAAGGTAGGAATCCACATCCACCTGATCTAAAGCCCACATCCTTCCCACCTCACCAAGCTGATCACAATTACTTTTGATTCTATCTGCCAGACTTGACACTGATCCCTCTTAAACTATACCTTGTTAGTTTTGTGCTGTCAACCAGTTGGTATGAAGATCTAGAATTCTGATTGTTTTATCCACTGTATCAGGCACCTCTCCCAGTTTCAGGCTTTTTCTTTTTTTTTTTTTTTTTGCGGTACGCGCCCCTCTCACTGTTGTGGCCTCTCCCGTTGCGGAGCACAGGCTCCGGACGCGCAGGCTCAGCGGCCATGGCTCACGGGCCCAGCAGCTCTGCGGCATGTGGGATCTTCCCGGACCTGCATGGGCAGGTGGACTCTCAACCACTGCGCCACCAGGGAAGCCCAGTTTTAGGCTATCTTTAGATGCACAGAACTCTGAGGTCACAGCAGAAACCTTCCTCAAACATTTCATCTGGGTCTTCAAGGACTCTGCTAGACCAAGAAGTGAGGAGGAAGGTGACTCTGGCAGAGAGTTGTGCAGAGTATGTGCAAAGACACAGGGGCATGAAAGGCCTGGGGATTTGATGGAATACTGATAAATACACATATATGTACACTCACATATACACACATATGCTGAATATTACATTTACATAATCATGTTATATATGTGAATGGATTTAGAAAAGCAAGAAAATGTTATATAAACATGAGTATACACCAACATGTTAACAATGATTACCATTTGGTGGTAGATATGGGTGACTTTCTTTTCTTGCTTATTTCCATTTCCTAACTGCTCTACAGAACATGAGTTGAATGATAAAGTATAAGAAAAAAGAAAACAAAGTTCCATGTGGTTTGAGCAATGGATGTGGGAGAAGAGAGGGTCAGACAGGCATGTGGGCACTGGCTAACGAGGCAAGAGACTTAAGCTGGGACCACATTCACGTCTCAAACTAACCATCAGGAGAACGTCCCTGCTGCTGGTCCTTTATCTTCCTTTCCCTTGAAAAACCTGGAGAGCCACCTACTTTTTTTTTTTTTTTTTTTTCCCCAAGCCCCAGAATACCCTTTCTAGCAGCAGGGGAAGAAGAAAACAGGACATAGAAAAAGCACAGTGGCCGACAACAAGGAAAGGCAGCCGCAGCTCCTTGGCTCAGAATCTCGGGAGACTGGGAGGCCGCAGAAGGGTCGCTCCGCCCCGGGACGAGAACCACCTACTTTGATCCTATGTGAGAAGAATGAACATCTAAGCAGAGGGAGTAGCTGCCACGCTCCATGCCGGGAATCAGAACCATCGATTACTTGCTGGCTTCTTTCAACCAACCATGTGCTGTCATTCAATAAGCACTTTGGAAATAATGGAGATCTAATTAAGCTACTCTGGGTAGGAAGACATACAATTATCTGACTGTGTCCGTGAAGAGAGCAAAGGAGGCGCGCAGGGAAAAGTCACACATGATCTTGAAGACTGTCAACAGAGACATATTAATTAAGAGACCGGGGGCAGGTTGGGCCACATCTGTGAGAAATTTGCTTTTGGAAAAATGATTCTACAGGAGTAAAATGGCACAAAAGGATGTTGATTTTCTCTCACTGGACCCACTAGCTCAGTGTGGGAATATCACCGTCATGTGCCAGGCAGAGTCAGATGGGTACGCCTTCCACGTACAGATTAATTTCACTTCCTCAAATGTGGTATGACTTTTGTCCTCTTCCCAGATAAGGAACAGGAGTTTGAGAAAATCTTTGTTTCCCACTACTTTGAGAACTGTTTCTCTTTGAGAAAGAGCTTCCAAATGTCCAGCCTGGGACACTTCATCCTCAGTTTAGAGAAAACAGGAAAAGGCTATGTCCCCCGAAGCCAAGAGCGCTTATCTCAGAGTGGTAGGATTATGGGTACATCTACCTTTCGTCTTCATATCTTTCTGTGTTTTCTCCAGTGGGTTTGTATGGTTTTTATAACCTTAAAAAAATCCCTTCTGTTTGGGAAAAATAGTGGCTTAGCAAAGGGAAGGAAGAAGGCTATGAACAGAGGGGGACTGAAATCCCTGAGCCGAAAGCATTCAAGGAGGCTGGAAGAAGGGAGAGGCAGAGGGGTCCAGGCCAGGAGGATACGGTTGGTGGTGTAGGGAGACAGCACTGCACCCGGAAGCTGGGCCACCTGGGTTCAAATCTCAGCCGTGCACGGACTGCCTAGCCTTTTTGAGTCTCAGCTTCCAAGTCTCTTAAGTGGGATCACAATAGTAATACCTATTCCCTAAAGTTGTGAGGATTCTATCATATCCCACATATGAAAGCCCTTGTAACTAAAACTCAAATGTATCAATGTTAGGGATTATTAGGGCTTTGGGTATAGAGGGGCTAGGCCAGAAGGAGAGGAGGAGAGGAGGTGAGGGGCGATGGCAGCCACCGAGCACCCACCGCAGGCCAGGCAAGTCCACGCCAGGCGGAGGGTGACCAAGTCGCGCTAGGGAAAAGCAGAGGTGTGGGCCCAAATCAAAGGCTGGGAGCCTGCTCTCTGCCACGTGACAGCCCTGCTCACACACATCAGCTCTCATCTACTGTTACAACAGCCTTCTCCAGTGAGCAGCATCCCCGTGGGGTATTAAAGTGAGGCACAAAGGGGGTCAGCAAGTTGAGCAAGGTCATACCTTCAGTAAGCAGCAGGTTCGCCCTGAACTTCAGGGCTGCTTGATTCCCAAGCCCCAGCTCTCTCTCCCCTACATCATCCCACCGCCCTCCTCGTATCCCTACGCTGCGGCCCAGACCCCAGCCGCCCGGGCCGGGCCAGGTGGCGGGCACACAGCGGGGCCCCTCCAGAGCCCGAGGGTCTCAGCCCGGCCATCCCGCACCCCGCGGCCGCCCCGCGCCCCGCACCTGGTCTCCAGCGGGATGTTGCTGTTGAGCAGCCAGTTGTCCTGGGCGTGGGCCGGCTCCTGCGCGCTCCCGGACGCGGGCTCTCCGGAGAGCGAGTGATCCGTGGGGGCCGGGCTTGGGTTGCTCCTCGGAGTGAAGTTGCCCCGGTTCAGGGAGCTAACGGAGGCCGCGTGGTGCTGGTTAGGGGTGTGGGCGTGCGAGAGCGGCAGCGGCGGTGTCCGGAGCCGAGGGTGGTTCTGCAGGCCACCCGGGGGATCTAGGGCACAAACACACGCAGTCAGCGGGGCGGGGACGACCCCACGGGGACCGCGCGGCAGCAGCCGGGCCAGCCGCAGGCACTGGCAAACCGGACACAGTCAGGCGGTCAATACACAGGTACCCGACAGGCACTTATTGAGCACCTGCTCTTCTAGCTGCTGAGATACATCAAGGAGAAAAGCAGACAAAACTCCTGTCCCCACTGAGCTGACATTTTCGTACGAGAGATAATAAGATTAAAAAAAAAAAGAAAGACTAGCCTCCCATGTCATCAGCTTCCTGCTGTTTCTTTGGTACTTTTAGGGTATGGCTAGAATCAGTAACTTCAACATCACCTGGGAATTGTTTCGAAATGAAAATTCTTGGGCCCTGCCCCAGAGTTACTGAGCCATGAATCTTGGGTGGGGTCCATTAATCTGATTCCACAAACGCTCCAGGTGATTCAGACGTGTGCTAAAATGTGAGCATCACCAATTACACACAATGGTACACAGCAAGTGAAAAATACAAGATAAGTTAATACACAGTTTACCGAGATGGTGATAAATCTGAGAACACGTAAAGCCAGGAAGGGCGCTGTGGCCTGTGTATTTGGAGGCAGTGGTGAAACTTTAGGTCACACAGACAGTGATGGCCTCAGGTGACTTTTGACTAAAGGGAATGAGTCTGGGGGGGATTAAAAACCACCACTAACATCTCTTGAGCCCTTACTATGTGCCAGGCACTATTCCGAGCCCTCTACCTGTGTTAATTCAGCTTATCCTCACGACCCACTACAAAGCAGGTACTGTCTGTATCTCCATTTTACAGGTGAGAGAATTAAGAGACAAATTTTATTTATATCTATTAAATATATTTATATGCACGACACCTTCTTTATCCATTCCTCTGCTGATGGACATTTAGGCTGCTTCCGTGTCTTGGCTATTGTAAGTACTGCTGCAATGAACACTGGGGTGCATGTATCTTTTCTAATTATGGTTTTCTATGGATATATGCCCAGGAGTGGAATTGCTGGATCATATGGTAGTTCTATACTTAGTTGTTTAAGGAACCTCCATACTGTTCTCCATAATGGTTGTACCAACTTACATTTGAGATTGACACATACAAACTACTATATATAAAATAGATAACTAATAAGGACCTACTGTATAGCACAGGGAACTCAGTATTTTGTAATGACCTATATGGGAAAAGAATCTAAAAAAGAGTGGATATATGTATATGTATAACTGATTCACTTTGCTGTATACCTGAAACTAACACAACATTGTAAATCAACTATACTCCAATAAAAATTTTAAAAAAAAGAAAAAGAAAAAAAGGCCTAAGACTAAGACCACCATGCACATGTCACGTTACCTCTTTGAGCCCAGTTTTATCATCTGTAAAATGGGGGAAAGAGTTTATTAAGGGAACCTCAGAGCTACAGTGATATCAAATGAGGCAATCAATGGGAAGGAAACATTTCTCAAGTTCACAGTCTACAAAGTATCCCAGGTCACTTGTTCCTCTCGAGAAGCCTGTATTTCACAGAGAGGACTGAGAGTCAGTGAATATGGGATCCACACCAAGACAGGTATGACATTCCAAAGGCTGTGCTCTTCCTTGGCTCAGCAGACAGCCTTCTGGAAACCATCAAGTACCATCAAGCGTGAGGCACTATCAGTGTTACGGCTACTTTTAGTGGAAGATGCGTCGCTCTCTGCTTTTTATGTAACCCAGTCTTTTATGCCAACGAGTTATAAAGCAAATCTGGTGGGAGTGGGGCTGGGTAGCAATAGAAGGGAAAAAGAAACAGAAACGCATGTGAGCAAATCACTTCCTTCCTACGAACCATTTTCAGGATAAAGGCCACATGGGATCTACCAAGCCCTTTAGAATTTGATCCACGCCTGGCTTTCCAGCCTCATCTCTCATCAGCTCCCTCCCTGTATACTCCATACCTTTCTCTCAGAGGCCAAGAGATCTGCTGGGCCACAGAGTGGCTAACATTGCCACTCCAATGAAGATGGTCTCCAGGAAGGCCACAGAATATGAATGGTACCCTCTGAAGATGTACCATGCTGTGGTCCTGGACCAGAAGATCTGCCAACAGAGATGCCCCTTGATGGGAAGGGAGAGAACCTGGGAGCCAGTAGAACAGGCAGAGAACAGACACCCTTGGACCAGGGAGAAAGCGAGAATATGCAGGGTCATTTGTTTGGTCCACCTGTCCTCAGGCAGCATTTTAATGGAGACATGTGGAGCCTGGAAAAGAAGCCAGCAGCAGAAGCGGCCTCCTGGGTTGGTTGAGGGTCCCTCCCTACCCCTGGCCTTTCAGTCCAGGGCATTACTGTCCAGTGGTTATCAGGAGGCCGGCAGAGAAGGGTGACCTAGTCCTTGCCCCTGGCCCATCGCTAGGAGTCAACCTTCCCATGGCATTTTACCTAATTGATATTAACAGTTGCTGCCATGTACTTGAGCACATACTAAGTGTGCTTTCACAGCCTGAACCTTTCTAATGCTCACAGCAGCTCCTAGAGGGCGGCATGATTATCATTCCCATTTTACAGACGAGGAAGCTGAGGCTTACAAAACTAGTGAGTGGTCCTTACTAACCCACAGCCTGAATTCTGTCTACCAAACCATGGTGCCTTTGCATAAAACACAGATACCTGCTTGACCGTCTCAGTCCATGGCCAAAGGCAAGAAAAAAACCCTCAGTGAAGAGAGCAAGCATCTGAGGTCTGGGTCAGGGCAGGCTGACCTGCAAGCCTACAGACACTAGCTTTGTGACTAAGTAGGATGCCCGCCTCTGGCTTGATAGCACTGCCAAGAGTCCTGAAATGATGAGATTTTAAGTATAAGCGTCTAAAAGGAAATTCTCCTACGGGGATAAGGAATGTCCTGGTCCAAATCCGTTCTATTTTTTGAAGCTCAGCTCAATTGCCACCCCTTCCAGAAAGCCTTCCTTGATCTACCCTCCTCCAAAGTTCGCTTTTCCTCCACTGAACGCTAACACAGCAGGTAACCTAGACGGCTCACCTTTTCTGTCTCCCCCAGAGCATGCATACTTATGTCCCCACCTTGCCTCCTCTAGTAGGTATAAAAATCCCTGCTCCCTCTGTGCTGTTGATCACAGGTCCTAGATGAAGCAGATGCTCAATGTAGGTTTCTTGAGCAAGTGGCTCTTGTGAGTGGTCTGGGCAATCTGTCCAGAAGGGTAAGGCTGGTGGGGAGGATTTTTGTATGCCCAAAATGACAGCAGGCCACCTGGGCTCTCTAGGCCAGGGGTCCATACAGCCCTTTACTTACTTGCCTGGAACCAGAGTCCCAGATGCTTCAGCTGGGCTCTCTCTTTCCCTTCCATTCTGAGAACAGTAGGAAAGGGGATTCTGATGTCTCCCAGGTTTCCCAGGGAAAGGCTCTGTGTTTGGGGGCTCAGCAATGGGAGTGCACTCATAACCCCAAAAAAGACATGGCCTTCCCAAGGAGCAAATGTTTTCTCTGGTCTGAACGGAGACTCCTTTCTGCTCCTATGGCCAGGAGGGAAGACAGAGAGGAGAGGCCTTCTTTTCTCCCCTTATCCTCCCCAATCTATACTCTCATCTTTAGAGGGAGTTCAGAACCAATTCACTCATTCAGCATGTACTGAATCCCCTTTCTGTGCCAGGACCTGTAAGCTGGGTGCTGGGAATACAATGGTGAATGAGACAGTGATGGCCTAAGAGAGAGAAGAACTCTCTTGCGGTTCCTACTCACTGGCTGGGTGGCCTCCAGTAATTCACATCACCTTCCTGGTCCTTGGTCTGTGCACCTGTGAAGGGTGCACACATTCCTGCGTCACCACTTTCTGGAGGATATCCTTTGCTCAACTGCCAAATACAGAGTGAGCCCCTACTGTGCCCTGAGGGGAAGGGCCCCAGCGCCATTCACCCCAAATCACCGGTAAATATTTATGGAATGTGGGGGGCAGAGAAGGGAGAACAAATCAGGTAGGTGGACCTCTTGTCTGCACAAGCAATGGCTTCTCTTCTGCTACCTGGGAGTAAGCACTGGTATATTTGCAAAGCTGTGGTGTAATTCTAATTTATACCCTCTTTTCGCAGATACAGCCACTAAGTATCTCTCTGAATCAAGCCCAGGTATGAGTCATTTTTACTGTTACATTGCACACCTCTGTCAGTAAAGGCCACTTGCTTATCTGAGTTTTGCAAGCCCGGTTTTCCAGGAAGGTTTTTTGCTTCCTACCAGTTCTCACGTATATTTACAGTTGCTGGTTCCCTCCAACACCTCAGACGTTTTTCATTTTATATGCACAAAAACCCTGAATACCAAATGCCTCTGGGCTGCATCTCCCTGAACTGGGATCATAGTGAGGCTTCTTCAGTGGGCTGGGCAGAGCAGTAGGTGATAGAAGGAGACTAGGCTTTGACGTCAGACAGCCCTGGGTTTAAGGTTTGGCTTTGCCACTTATAAGCTGTGTGACCTTGATCAAGATACTTAACTTCTCTGGAGCTTCAGTTTTCTTATCATTAAATGGAGATAACGCCCATCTTACAGAGCCATTATGAGAAGTAAGTGAGATCATATATATACATATACATATATATATACACACATATATATATATACATATATATATATATATATATATATATAAGGTTCTTAGCATAGTGCCTGAAACACAGTAATGCAAAAAAAAAAAAAAGTAACTATTAATTCCACGGTTATGGTAAAGCCATGCTGAATGGATAAGGCATAAAGTGCTCAACTGTCACCGTGACGATTACTCTACAGCATTTCCAATAGGGGTGCCAAAGCAAAAAACCTGGAGAGAGAAAGAGTAGGAACACGCCGGGCAGAAACGTGGTCCTCTTCTTTTACAGGTGAATCCCACTCTGGACAACCCCATTGGCTTTCAGGAGCCCTGGTCTCGGGAAGGTGCTTGTAGCTCGACGTGCAGATCAGAAGCAGTGAGAATGGCTGCAGCCTGCCACGCAGCACTAAACCGGACACACGGGGTCTCCATGTCCTCAAAGAGTAGGGCCCCTTTCTGCGTTAGGTAAGCATCTCAGAGCAAACCAGGGTGCTGCTCTGTCCTGGGTTCAGGGTGTACCCTGAGGAGAGGGCCCCTGAGGTTGTTCAATCAATCAGCAATAGAACAGCCCTGTGTTGTGTGCAGGGACTTGGGGAGTTTTAAGGATGAGCCCCGGCCTTGACAAATAGCTGGTGTTTGGGGGACAGATGTAAAAGGGGTACCAGAGCGGAGCTCAGGAGCCTCCCAGACCTAAGTTCAACCTTGGCTCTGTCTCTGACAAGCTACATGATTTGAGGCGAGTCACTCAAGTTCTCTGAGCTTCTAATTCCTCACCTATAAAATAAGTATACAGTAGTAATGTAATAAAAGGAAGGGCTATCATCAAATGAATAAACAGATCTAGAGATGAAAGAAATATGGTCTCTGACTTTGAGCTGCTCACAATTTAGTAAAAATAAGACACACCAATAGATACTACACAAGATAGTAATTATGATGAGATGATAATAGTTAACATTTATTGAGTACTCTCTATGTGACTGGTTCCGAATGGTTTATTTAATCCTTATAACACCCCTATAAAGAAGGTACTAGTTATTATTACTCCCCAATTTATAGATGAGGAAACTAATGTACAGAAAGGCTAGGAACTTTGCCCAAGATTCCTAAACCACTGAGAGATGGAGCCAGAACCTGAACTCAAGCATCTGGCCCCCGAGCCCACACTCTTAACCACCCTGCTTTACGTACACGGAGGGAGTGGACGCGGGGAAAGTGCCCACACTGATGCCCATCACACGGCGAGCGGTCCACGAGCGCTGGCTCCCAGAATCCTCGTTGGCCTTACACTGCAGCCCCGCTGGAGCTCAACGGAGCACAGTGAGGGCTGCCAGCTTGACTGTCAGGCTCGGGGCAGGGTTCATGGCAAGCGACATGTGCCCTGTGTCTAAAGGCTATTCTAGGCATTGGATGAGGCATGTGTGGGGGTCCAGAGTCGACAGAGAGAGAGAAGAAGAGAGTGAACGTGAGGCCGGCTTGGGCATTTCTCTAACTACTGTGGGATGGCTGTGAGGAGCAGTGGCAGGAGGCCAGGTGGAGACACTGGGAGCAGGTCTGGGTGGTGGTCGCCTGGAGATGCCAAACAAAAGAACTTGGCCTTTATCGGGAGGGTGGGAGGGCGCTCCGATGGGCTCTGAGGCGGGAGGGCCATGATCACACCAGTGTTTGAGGCAGATTCCTGGCGGCCATGTGGAGAATGAACCAGGTGGGGGCAGGCTGCAGGCAGGACCCAGACTGCCTGTGGGACGCTTGACTGCTAGCGAGACTCCAGTGGAGCGCGTCGTTACCCTTTTATAAGAGCACATTCATGAGAAAAAGACATAAACTTCCAGAGCTTTGGCTCGGGCAAAGAATCTGAACGTGTCAACAGCTCTGCGATCTAGGCCGGCACTGGCTCTGAGAAAGGGTGCCAGGCTGGGCGTCCACCTCCAACCCCGTGAAACGGCCGCCAGGCGCCGAAAGGTCTCCTGGCCGCAGAGTTAACGACGACCAAGCGTGCGCTGCAGTCATTAATCGGGCCCTAAAGATTGTCAGATATGAAGGATGATGGTATTTAATTATCATAAAACACAAATACTCCAGCTGCCTGAGAATGCCAAGAGAAAGAGTGATTTGGCTTCCACTAAAATGCCATCGGCTACCACTAACTCGGGATGGGGCAGTAGCGGTGCTGAGAGCTCAGCTAATGAACCTTGGCCTCCTCGACCAATCTAGAGAAGCCAGAGAGCTCTCTGTCACCACAGTCGGCAGCCGGGATCTGACGGCTTGACTTCCAGCCTCCGCTCTGCCTCCTCCAAGCTATATATAATCTCGGACAATTTACTGAACCTGAGTTTTGGTTTCTTGTCAAATGTCTATGAAAGCACCTCACACACTGGAGGGTCCTGTGTAAGAGAGAGAGCTATCAGCGTTATTCTTATTGCCTCAGAAGGAATAAGAACAGTGGCGTCCGAATGGGAACCACTGGTCTGAGCACGAGGCCAGGGGCTGCATTTGTGTGTTTTCTCTGCCCATCCGTTCTCTCCCTGAACACATGCTTTCTGTTCACTTTCACTGCTGTGCTGTTGGTTCTGTGTCATGGCCCGTGTGCAGGGCCTCTAAACAGGGAGGGCCCACAGGGGCTGGGGCAGCAGGCTGGAGCTTCCTGAGGCTACTCTCCCAGTGCTCTTGATGGGGAGTAAAAAAGGACACCGTGAGGTCACAGTGTGGCTTTTCTGCTCCCTCGTTCACTTAGGGCAGCACTTTGAGTGAATTCAGACTGTTAAAGTGCTTGTATGTGAGAAACAGCAATGAAGGGACAATGCCTTAAAGTAATGCAAAAGCCCCACTGTACAGTGCAGTGGTTTTCCAAATAGGGCCGTCTGGAAATGCGGAAGGGGCTGTTTTTTGGTTGTTCCAATGACTGGAGAGCACACCTGGTGTTTGGCAGGCAGGAGGGGGCCAGGGAAGACAGCTGCATGCCATGCACAGGAACCGGTCATCTTAAAGGTGATCCTAAAGGGTATGCCATCCAGTCAGTGGTTAGCCTAGTGCTAATTAGTCTAGGATGGGTAAATAGCTAATAATACACAATTTTATTCCGTGTTTGCTTCCACCCCCATCCCCAGTTTCACTCGCTCTCTGTCACAGGAGGTGACTGGTAAGGGCTGCCATCACCTGTGCTCCCTTGGCCCCTGGCTTCCAGAGAGGTTTGGCTAATTGTTAGCACAGCAGGACACTGGAAGGAGGAAGGGGGAAGAGGTTGAGGTCACCCCCGGCCCCATCCTCTGAAGCCCTGCTTCAGGGCAGTGTCTCAGGCAGTAGCCTCATCCCACAAGGCTATAATGGGTTACAGTTAGAGTGGTCTGGGGAAACTTCTAGGAAGAGCGAGACCTTGAACTGGGTACCGAGGGAGAGACAGGGTGAAGGTATACGAAGGGAAGGGAGCAGGGAGCTGGCACCAGCAAAGGCCCACAGGCTGAGGGATGCAGACCCCTAAGGGACACCTGGGCACTCGGAGTGGAGAGCTGTGGGGGGAGCAGAGGGAGAGGCTGGAGCCCCCCTGCAAGGACCTGGAGCCAGAGGGGCAGCTTTAAGGGTGTTCAGAGGGCTCACCCCAACTTCCAGCCTTTTAAAGCCAAATGTTAGAGTAGTCACAGGAGTGAACCAGAACGCCCAGGCTTCATTACAACGCACTCAGGATTCCTCATCCAGCAACGAATGCTCTCCTAGGGTGGGGTGTGGGTGAGGGACACCCTGCTGTCTTCACCAGACAGTTGAGGAAAGAGCAGAGTCAGGAGTCTCTGCCAGAGAGAGGTATAGTCAGCACTGCTATTTCCAGAGTCATGGTAATTTACAATCTAAGCCAAGGGCATCAAAAGCTGTCTGTTCTAAGCAGGCGAGTGAACAACGTGGCAGGGCCACCATCTGAACCCGGAAGAACTCTCTCCCAGTACACTTCATTCTTGCGCTTGCCCCTAACACCTGCTAATTGCTGTGTGACCTGAGGCAAGGCACTTAAGCTCTCTGAGCTCCGGTTTCCCCAACTGACAAACAGGAGGAGGAAGGGGTGGGAGTCCCTCTAATTCTAAAAGCAAGGCTGAGTCATTCTTGGCAGATGAACCCGGGAAATCCGTTAAAGAACATCTGCTTGCTAAAGACGTGCACAGCAAGTCGGCGGACTGGATCGTGCTGTGCGACTGGGCACCGAAGAGGGCAGAGAGGTGGCCTGGAAGGAAGAGAAACGTGGTCCTTCTTTCCTCCCTCCCTCTCCTCCTGCTTCCCTGCTTTCCTTCCTTTCACAAAGGTCACTCTCCATAAGCCCTGTGCTGGATACTGGAGACCCAGAGATGGATTAGTCGAGGTCCCTGCCTGTAAAATCTGAACAGACCGATCAGGAAAGGTCGGCTACAACCACAGGGGATCTTTCCTGGGTACATGGCTTTCCCCCAGCTTAAAGCTTAGGGCAGAACTTGTCCTGGGAAAGCTTTCTGCTTGTCAATTAAGTTTTCTTTCCTTCCACTGTTACCTTCCTGCCCTTTTCAAAAATGGTCTGACCCATCAACTGTTAGGTTAAGTCCCAAATCAATAAGGAGCCTTACCTATCAATAGGAGTGTGAGTGTGTGTGTGAGTGTGTGTGTGTGTGAGTGTGTGAGTGTGTGTGTGTGTGAGAGAGAGAGTGTAGGAGGTGGAATTCAGTTCAACAGGAGGCTGCCGTGTGCTGGAGCAGATCTAATGCAGTGGGCTGCATTCATAGAGGGAAAGCACGAAGGAGGGAGGTGAGGGTCAGGCTGTGCTGATCAGCTGGAATGGGGCCAGAGAAGGGACACCTGGATTGGGGGTCATGCCAGTGCTGTAGACACCGATCCCCCCCCCCCCCGCAGCCTCTGGAGCTAGTCAGTGTTTTCCCTGGCTTCCTTGGATGGTGAGAGGGTTTAGAAACTGTGTGCCTATGGGGATAAACAGAGGACCAATGTTGTTAGCCTGGGGAGGAGACAGGTTAGGGAAAGGGATTAAAGAAAGAGTGTGTGGCTAGGAGTCCAGCTGAAATACACCACATGCCCATGATAAGCTTTCCCAGTCTCGTCACTTAGGTCACACAATTCATAGCTCGGAAATTAAACACCCGATTATGGGGTGCAGTAGAGAGTCCTAGACTGAAGAACTGTTCCCCGCTGTGGCATTAATGCACGCTGTGGCTTTGGAAAACTCCCCTCCCCTTCCCGGGCCTCAATCTGTCTGAAAAAGGAGCTTCCTTCATTTGATAGATGATCTCCTGAGGTTCCTTCCAGCCTTTGACAGTCTGATTCCTCGTGGCTTCCCTTGTTCCTCTCGGGGAATTTTCTGGAAAGAAGGAGATGGGCAAAGCACTACTGCTGCCTTCAAACAGCCAAAGGATGGAGGAAGCGGCATATCTACTCCACGGGCTTTAGGAGGAAGAATCGGGGCCAAGCCCAGGAGGTTACCTGGAGGAACTCGCAGCGCAACTCCAGGAAACCCTTCTTCCTGCCAATGAAGTGGTTTGAAATAACTAGCCTCAACCTCCTCCCTGAACTTCAAGCCTCTGCCGCTCAAATGAAATTCGTATGGAGCGTTCTCCAGCTGGCTCCCTCTCCTGTGCTCCTGATCTCAGTATTACCACCGCTGCCACACCACCCACTCCCTCCATCAAAGCAGGCGGCTGGGGATCACCATCGCCTTCTCCCTCTTTTTCAGGTTCAAAAGCTTAGCCATGATTGCCATACTCTGGTGTTGCCCTCCACATCTCTGGGATTCTCACCTCTCCCACTGTCATGACCTCAGCTCATCAGTGGACACCCAGACCAGGGCCATAGATGACACTGGGGTCTCAGCCCACTGGCTCACCCCTGCTCCAGGTCACTCCCCTGCCATAAAGCCTTCTATGGCTCCCCACTGCCCACAGGACAAGACCCTCACCATCTGACCTGAGCCCACCCACCACTCCAGGGCTGCACCCACAGCTCTCTACTCCCCTCTTTAAGAAGGTGCCAAGGTTAATAGGCTAATTATAAACCACTCATGAAACGGCTCACTGCCTGTCTCACATTCACGGCTTTGCACATGCCTTTTCCTTCTGCACGGAAGGTGTTTTTTCCTCCTTTACTGGTTAACTCAGACTAGAAGTTACCTTCTCTAGGAAGCCTTTTATGACCACCCCCTCAACCCCCGCCCCCGCCAGTTTGCGTTCAAAGCTGCTTTTCTGGGCACTTCTAACCCCCATGGCTCACTTGGAGTTATGATCACTTGTTTGCATAACTGTCTCTTCTACCAGACAGTACGCTCCAAGCGTGGAGGTCTTATCTTCATACATCACAGACTGTGAGGCTAGAAGCATGACTCTCTCTGGGGTACCTGGCGGGCTCTTTCACCCGGGTGCTGCCACTGGTTCCCAAGGGGCAGGGGATGGTTTGGGCGCTCTGGGCACCCTGATCTTTCTCTTTACACATGACCTGACGTTCTCCAAACTGCACAGGTTACACAGCTGATCACTGAGGCTGGCATCAACTCTATATTTTTTTATCAATGGTTGAAGAGGCCACGAAAAGGAAATCAAGACCATGAATCTCAAGACTCCCACAGGGAAGAATCTATTTTGTTGAAATCGACACCAGCACTGAAGGTCAAGGTAGTTTACCGGGTGGTTTTCCTTACTATACTCCCCAAGCCCGCCCCTCCCCCATTACACGGGCCCTGCAGGAGGCTAAGTACCAGCACAGGGAGAGGCGAATTTTCATCCATCACGTTCACATCCCTCCCTCCATTTTATATCCATCAATAGTTCTGAAGAAGAAACTGCCTTCTCCTGGAAGAGACACTGACGTGACTAGATGAAGCGACAGGCTGCTAGAACCCCCGGAGCATTACCGCGTGTGGTTAAGTGCCACGGCTGAGGCTCAAGCTGCCTTGGGTTCAAACACGCTTACACACTGGGCCGCACCACAGATCTTTTCTGGGACCCCAGTTTCACGCCACTGAGGCCAGGAGGGTGAGTGCTGAGTTGGAGGGAACTGAGTTTGAAACCAGGTTCCACCACTTACTAGCTTTATGGCTGGCTCTGGGTGAGTTTTTAACCTCTGAAAGCCTTGACTTCTCCATCTGTAAAATGGGGATAAGGGCGCCGTCTGCTTCTTAGTCTTGTTTCAGAGGTTTAGTGGGACGGTGCATGTTGGGTCCTGAGCACAGGACTGTCAAACAGGAAGGGCTCAGTTGAGGTTAACTATGAATTTCCTCTCATAGCTCCTTAGAATCCCATCGAGTTACATTCCGCTTGGGCTGTGGAATCCCCAAGGGCAGAGATCTGATCTTTTTCACCCAGGGCTTGGTCTTCACCGTATCTTTAGCTGTTTTCCCTCTAGAGGCTATTAAGGTACCAGTAAGTGTTTGTTGAATGAAACGAAAGAAGCCCTTGTCCATGCAGGGTCTTTGGGTCTGGGCACGAGGAGGCTATCCGTGGGGAGGAGAATGAATATTTATTGACACATGACTATAAGCTGGGCCCTCAGAAAGGTTTCCTCATTTCATTTTCAGAACAACACTAAAGGTGGCTCTTAATTTCCCCATTTTACAGACAAGGAAACTGAGCCTCATCGGCCTGCTCTGCCTTTGCCTATGACTTTTGCAAATGGGGTATCTCAGGCCTCAACATTCGTGGCAACCTTATGAGGTATGACACCTTGATTTACAGAAACCTGCCCAAGGTCATACCACTAGGAAATGATACAAAGCCAGGATCCCAGCACAGATCACTCCGCTCGCTCTACTCCTGCAGGGGATCAAGCCTCCTAGAGGCAAAGGAAGAAGAAAAAATAAATTCAGAAGTACTTAAGCTCTATGTATTGAGCAATTTATTAAATGCAAAACCTCTCGTATATTTTTGCTTTGATTGAGCAACAGTCATGTCAACAGTTCCATGGATGAGGAGTTTGGGGACCACAAAAGCTTTGCTGTTTGATGACACATCCGAATAACAACCCTGAGAGGCAGGGTTTTACACACGGGGAAACCGAGGCCCTGCAAGGCTAAGAGGCTTGCCCAGGCGCAGAGCTCGTAAGCAGTGGCCTCCCAGCCTCTCGAAACTGCATGGAAACACACACCTGCTACCTCGGCAGAAGGGCACCCACCCAACCCCAGCAAGTCACAAGGCAGCATGAGACCCCCCGCCCGAGTGATCCTGACCTTTTCCCTCAGGCTGTCAAAGGTCCCACTTCCGGCATCCAACTAATTATACTATCAGAGAGACGCTTTCTATCATTTATGACATGACCACGTGTGGCTTTTCCTTTTGATACAAGCTCAGGAGATCTTAGGCAGGTATTCCACCCATCAATGTCCATGAACCAAGTCATAATAGGAACAGATAAAAGGCATGTGTCCTCCTGAAGTCCTCGGCAAAGTGTCCAGCTCAATCCCCAGGCCGCGCAAATGTAATCATAGCACTAATAATGGCCTCAAAGGCTTACTGAGCTGCCAGCTACTCTGCTAAGCATCTCTAATGCACTTCTTTACCCGTTTCCTCTCCCCAAGAGTCCTCTGAGGCCGGTGTACGAGGAACACAACACAGAGTGGTAGGAGTGTGGGCTCTAGAGCCAGGCAGCCTGGGTTTGAATCCTGGCTCCAACACTTCCTAGCTGTGTGGCCCTCTTTCCCGACTTCAAATATGGAGATAGTACTCGTGGGGTGGTTGGGAGGATTCACGTAAAGCTCGAAGAGCATGCGTGGCACACAGTAAGGACTCACCAAATGCTAGCTATCGTTATGTCTATTTTACAGATGAGGAAACTGAGGCTCAGACAGACAATTGGCTCATGCTCCACAGCTGCCCAGTGCCAAGACTGGAATTCAGATCTAACTTCAACTCCCACGCTCTTAATGGCTACGGCTCACTTTCTGCCCTTCACCCTACAGTTCACCAGCATGGCAGGTGCTCCCAGACGGTATGATGATTACTGTTATTCATAGTTGAGAATGCCTCGTTAAGTGCTATGCTCCTGGTCACCGCCCTCCCAAGGTGACCGACCTCCAGCTCGTGCCCCTTCTCTTCCATGGCGTCATGAGCAGCTTACAGAGCAAATCCCCGCAGCCAGGGCACAGACGGCACCAACTTCATTTTAATGCAAAAAGTGTACAGTCTGTGGGCACCACCTGGGCTCATTCCCCAAGTCAATTCTTTTCTCTTGGCCGTGGAAGATTTTATTTTTCCAATTTCAGAATCAACTTACGTTAAAAAAGAGAGAGAAATCCAATCAGCCTGGCTCAGGTTTGTGAAACAAACCTTGCAGCTGGCATAGAACCTTAATCAAACAGTTATATTCATAACCACAGTTATCGCTGCTCTACCTAATTTCTACAGCCCAGGGCCTCCTACAGAAAATGTCTCTTGGCGATATAGGATGAAATGCAGAGGCTCGCTGACGCTGCTGAAGGGGTGTAGAACTGCAGGCCTGGCACATTAATGAATCTGAAGCAAATCTGGATTTGGAGGCACGTCCTCCAGGAATTCCACCCACACCTCAATGTCATACAACATTTTCTTTCTTTCTTTTTTTTTTAAATAAGGAAATGGAAGAAGTAAACTTTTGCCTGGCTGCTTTCTTTGTTTTCTGGAAGAAATAAAGTAGAAAGGCCAAGCTTATTGTCCTGAAGAGGACACGTGCTTCAGAGTCTGGTTGACATGGGCTTGAATTCTGGCCCTGCCATTCATCCGCTGTGTGACCTAGACAAGTTACTTAACCTCTCTGAGAGCATCAACAAAATGCAGATAATTACTCCTACTCACAGACTGAAAATTAAATGAGAGAACAGTGAGTTTCCTACTAGACTGTGAGCTTTGTATTCCCAATGCTTCGCACAAGTTCTACTTTATTGCAGGTCTAATATAAATGTTCGCTGATTGTGCCTACAATCCTACCGTCCATTGTTTACTGAGTGATTACCACGTGCCAGGGATGATGCTAAATTCTTTACAGGCATGATCTTATTTTACCCTAAAAACAACCCTGGAAAGCATGTATTATGATCCCCCTTCCAGCTTTGAGACAACTGAGGCTCTGAGAAGTTAGGAGACTTGTCCCGAATAACACAACTAGTAAGAGGGGAGCAAACAGGAATCCCACCATCACAGAGGCAGGGCCAAACTCACACCCAGGCCCACTGACTCTACTTCTCTGTCCTGCCCCCTCCTTTCACAGCACCCATCAAACATCACACACAGCACATTCTTAAGGATACTTGTTTCCCCTTTCTTCCTCCTTTTGTCCTCTCATGTTTTAGATTTCCTTGGGGCAACTCAGAAATCAGGGTAATATTTCAGGATATTTCGAGGGGCTTAGTCATCATTTTCAGCCAACATCTGTTGAACATTTGCAGCAGGGCTTGCTCTCGGTTAGTTCCTGGGCAGACACTTCTCTCCTTGCTGGGGCTTCCCAGATTCCTGGACTACCCAGAAGAAAGAAAAGTGAGGGATCCAACTCTCCTGAATGACTTTGGGGAAGAGAAGGTGCCCACCCAGGTACCTGGTGAGTCTGATTCAGCCTACTTATGCCCCTGCCAGTTGGCAGGGGTAGGCCTGGGCCCTAGTTGCAGCCCTTCCCTGATCTCGCTGGAATCTGGTGCAGTCACCCCACCTCTCTGGGTCTCAGTTTTTCCCTGTGTGGACGGAGAGTATTAGACCCAATTCATTTGCTCAGCAAATATTTCTGTCAGTTGTTTCCAAACTCTTCACTCCTAGAATCCTACTAATAATCCCCTTACAATTACCCTATGTTTTAAGATACTTTGTTTCCAACACAAGCTATATTGATTAACTAATCATGAATTGTTCTCCCATTTTTAAATCAAACACATGTAAAACTGATGATCAGAATTTCTGACAGGACCGAGAGGATTCAGTGAATGGGTCCCTAGCAGCCCGCTCACTGCTGACATGCAGTAGGCCCTGGGTTCACTAAACGAATGAGTGAATGAATGAACGGATGGATGGATGGATGGACGGACACCTGGTGCTAAGCAGAAGGGCACTAAATGGTGGGAAAATACAGAGTCAGAACGACCTGGATCTCGATACCAGCTCTACCATTCACAAGCTGTTTGATCTTGGATAGGTCACTTACCTCCCTAAGGCTCAACCTTCCCATCTATGACAGGAAGACACTTAGCTATGTCTTGCAGGACCATTGTAAAGTTGATTAATAATAATAGTGACAATGATAAGAAAAATAATAGGAGCTAAAACATATACAGTGTAGAGTATGTGCCAGGCACCAGTCTAAACGATTTACACATATTAACTCAATCTTCCTAATAAGCCTAAGAGGTAGTTACTATTATCAACTCCTGTTTTACAGATGGGGAAACTACATACAAGAAAGATGTTATGTAACTTGCCCAAGGACAGACTTGCATGATGGAGACAGCATCCAAACCCAGGAGGTCTGGCTCGAGCCTGTGTTCTTAACCCTCCACTCTACTGCCTGGGTAGGTCATCAAAGTGCCAAGCACGTAGCACGGTAACTCCCATCCTTACTGAGGGGAAGCCCTCCAGGCTGGCTAGTGCACTCTTACAGCAGGACGATCAGCACGGTTTCCAGCTGGGCTTTTTGCAATAATGGCAATCACTCATAGCATCCCTATATCTACAAGATCCATAATGGCCCAGCAACAGCACTTAGGATGAAGCAGGAGGTGCTGTCAGACACTGGCTCTGCTGGGGACTGTACCACAGAGACCTTAGTCAATGGGAGGAAAAATGAGGCAAGTGTTGTCCGTTTAGCCTCCGTTTCTGGAAGACATGCAGAATTCCTCCTGCTCAAGGTGGTTTCCATCCACCATGCCTTTGCCTCTTTAGGGTACCTAGGTGGCTTTTACTCACCTGGCATTTCTTCTGATGATAGAAATTCTCTTTTTGTCCTGGGGATCCCTACTCTCAGCTTCTCAATTTGGATGGAACTGACTTCAGGGAGGCCAAGGAGGGCACCCACCCACCCCCATTCCTCCCGCCAGGGTGTCTTTGATTCAGGCAGGGACATGTGACCCTGGTCAGGCCATTCAGAGTCAATCCTGGATTGCCTTTGGTGCTATGGGGATTTTGCCGGCGCTATGGGGAAAGAGGCACTCTCCTCTTCCTGGGTTTACAAAGCTGGTAGCATATAAGCCTGGGGGGTCCCTTTGTCTTCAGATGGGGAATGCCTGTGTGAAAACGAGGCCAAAACAAAGAGAAACGGTCAAGAGAAAGAGATTCATGGAGACATTATTTGAATGCCTGGATCTAGTTACACTGATGGAAAAATGACCCCTGGCCTTTTCAGTTATATTACCCAGTACATTTTCTTAAAAACAGCAGCTGGAGGTGGGTTTCCATCCTTTATAGCTGGGAGTCCTGTATAACCCACTCGGACTGCTTACTCATCCAGATTCCCTTTTCTGGCCCCTCCTCAATCCATGAGGTTGAAACTCAACTCAGAGATGGCAACACCACATTGAAGCCCTTGCACAATCTTCAGATAGACCTGGCCACACCCTCTTTTGGCCCCATGAACTGCAACAAAATGTCCCTGCACTTGCACACCCAGGACACTAATGTGTGTGCATGCACGTGTCCCCCACTGATTGTAAGCCCGGGGTAACTTCTTCACCTCTATGGCCCGTGCGCCCAGCCCCATGCTTGCCACACGGTAGGTGCCTATGCTCTGACATCATCAACGTTAAAGCACCTGATCACAAACATTCCAATTCAAAAAGAATGCTCCACTCCTATACAGTATGACCGTTTCTACCTCGTGAGAAAATGTCCTGTAATGATCTGTGGATATTAAATAATGAGAGGACGTCCACGTCCAGGTGGCAGACCATGACCCCTGTGGAAATGGGAGCAGCTGCGGGGCTGAGCCTGGAGGCAAGGAAGGACCGTCCACTGGGAACAGCGTCACAATTCCCACCACGTTTAAGGTCTCGTCCTCCACAGCATTAGTCGTGGACACTGCTACTAATCACATTCACTCTGTTTTCTTTTTTCTCCCTGAGGACAAACTACCTCGTCCCTCCCTAATCTAATGACCAAAACTAGGCGAAAGCAGCCATCTGATACATGTTAGGCATCACCCCCGAAAGGAAGTCATCAAACAAGATGTTACCAGAAAACCTTTTAATGTCTCCATTCTCTTAACTGCCCATGCAAATCAGGCAGAATCATTCCAAATGGAGAAGAACACGCTTGAGGCTATGGCTGTTACTCACGACCCTTCCTGTGTCGGGTCAATCAGAGAACTCATCTTTGTGCTGCCCGTCTCCCCTTGTCAGCAAAAGCTGAGGCTCCTGTGGGCCAGGCACTGGGTGAGGTGCTTTAACTACATATGCTCATTGATCTGTGTTACAACACTGTGAAGTTAGATCGCTATCATCCTCGTTTCCCCAAAGAGGAAACTGAGCCTCAGAGAAGTGAAGGGATTAGCCTGAGGTTACCCAGTAAGTGGTGGATTCAAACCAGGACTCTACAAGGATAGGCTCCTTCTACCTCTCCCCACTGTCCCCCATTGACACTGTGTGTAAAGGGATTCAGTAAAGGTGGGAACAGCCAGTCCTGTGAATGCTGGCATGTATGCAGTGTGCTGGGTCCCATCTGTAGGCTGGCATTACCTACGCCTATGTAGGTATAGGGGAGATGCCTGCGTCTGTCCTATCTGGATATTCCGAGATACTGGGACCCAGCAGATAACTCAGCTCCCTCGAGCTGAGGTCTAGGCAGGGAATGCCGTGTCACAGTGACCCATGTCCACTGACAAGTGGATTTTCCCAAAGGAGCTTCAGATATACATCTCTGTTTCTGCCTCTCTAGAACTCAAATGTGGCATTTTGGAGTATTTCTAAATGTCAAAAGCCTCCATGAAGATAGAGTCTGACTGCCCCCTTCACACACACTTGAGGTCTGAGCTATAACTGCAGACACTTTTTCTCGACTCTCCATGTTTGCCTTGTCTGAGCCCATCAGGCAGCACAGCAGGGCTGTAACCAACACAGACAGGCATTGCAGGCAGGGCTCCGGGGGAATCCTGCTCTCCCAGCGGACTGATGGGGAAGGCTGGAAATGGACTGTGTAGGGCCAAGGCAAGGAGGGAGGCGTCAGTCCTGAGGCGCCTGGTGTCTGGCTGACAGACCAAGGCAATTCTTGTCCTGAACCCATCACTAGGCGGAGTCACACAGCCTGTTTTCCTCCAGATCTCAGAGTTTTTCTGAAGGTCATCAGCGCTCCCTGGGGGCCCTGAAATCCACAGGCCCTTTTACCTTCTCTGACCTCATAGTACAGAGTCAAGTCAACCACCTCTTACTGGAATCTCCTGTGTACAATGCCAGGTGGCAGTCATTAAATGAGGGAGGGTGAGGCATGAATATCATCACTGCCACCAAAGCACCGAGTCTCCCGTGGGAGATGGGCTTGGAGACAATGAACCCTAATGGGATGAGTAGGGGAACTGCTGGTATCAAGGTGTATTTGGAGCATGACGGGGCTGGAAGGGACTGATGTTCTCTTGCAAACTTGGGAGACAGAGCCTAGAAGGCAGTAACTGCCTTCCAGATGCCAACACGCAGTGGACCTTCTGAAAAACTCTTCTATATCTGGTCTCAGAGGCAACCTCTGGAGGCCTTGAAGGATGGGTAGAATTAGTTGATAGCAATAATGTATAAAATATGCAGGGACAGCTTGAGCAAAGGCAGGCAGAAAACAAAGGGAGTGTGGCCTGTACCATTCAAAGTGCAATTAACTAAGTCCTGCCGTCATGATGCCTTTATGACGACGGTTCTTGTTACTTAATTTTGCTGGGTTTTTGCCCAGTGTCTCCAACTAGGCTGACATGTCTACACACTTCTTTAAATCTGTTTCTCCCCAGAGCTCTCACGGTGCTCTGCTTGTTACAAAAGCTGACTCAACTATTCCTGAGAAAAGGAGGGCTACATTCCAGTATGATAAGAGAACACTGACTGGACTGATGTAAGAACAAATACCATTTCTGAGTAGCCTATCCAAAGGCAGGTTGTAACATCAGGAAGAAAATCCTTTGCATGGTGACTGAAAGACTGGAAGTGAATGGATGCAACAGTGTGGAAATCCTGGTCAAATGTGTGATTATAGTTCAGAGGTGTCATAACCCCAAATGCCGGCAACTTTAGAAATTAGGAAGTATGTTCAACAAAAATGTTCCTCAAGTACAAAGTACAAACAGCAGCGCTAAGGAGGCAGAAAAGTCTCAGGATCAATGTCAGAATGAAGGGAGGGAGGAGGCGGTATGTAGCACGCACAGTGTAACGCCTGGCATGGAGCTGCTCACGGCATCACCCCCATCCTTACTGCTACTGTCTCAGTCCAGGGGGCTCAGCTCAGCCCAGAATTCCTTTCAGAAACTTTTTTTTTTTTTTAACTTGAGCACCTATTATAAGCCAGGCATTGAAAGAAGCACAGGGTACACAATGACAAACAGGAATGCCTGGTCCTTGCTCTTAAATGGAAGACACAGCAGTAAACAAAAACCATGGGCAGCGGGCAGCATGCTATGGCCAGGGCTGGCTCTGTGCGTGTGTGACCACTGCAGCCACACAGGGTCCCATGCTCAGAGGGCCCAGTATTTGGTTTAATGTGCTGCTGCCATCTTAAAATTCTTCAAAATTTTTGCAGAAGGGGCCCTGCATTTTCATTTTGCAGTGGGTCACACAAATAATGCAGCCTGTCCTGGACATAGGAAAGAGTTTTGCCATGCAGCCTCCGTCCTACCCTTTCCCCACTGAGTAGTAACAGTACAGTCTGGGGAAATGATCTCCACACAAGGTGCCTGAGAGATTTAAGGTTGATGCCATCCCCTGGGTCAGTGAGTGGTTCAGGAATGAGCATGTGACAAAGCTCTGGCCAGTGAACTTTGAGGGGGAGGTTTGCTGGAAGTTCCTGGACAAATTCTTGTTTGTTTATACTACGGAGAAATGGGAAGCTGGTCTCTCTTGCCCACTAAATGAACAAAAAGGAGCATAGACTCTGTGTTGCTACTAGCAGCCATCCTACAACTACAAGGGGGGACCAGCCTAAGGATGATAGAACAGAAACGTGGCGAGAACCTGGGTCCTTGATGGTACTGTTGCTCACTGGAGCAGCCAACTCTGAAGACCACCCTACCTCTGAGCTTCCTTTTATGTGACACAATCTAGGTCCTAATACTCGGTGTATTCTGTTAATTTCAGTCTAAAGCATCTTAACTGACACCAAGTCGGACAAGTTTTAAATCCTGATTCTGCCGCCTACCAACAGCACACCTTAGGGCAAGTCCCACTTTCTGTCCTCCACTGGAAAGAGAGGACAAGGAATCACATTTTATCAGACTGTAGTGAAGATCAAAGGAGGTAATGCTAGTGCAGTTGCTTGGACAGTGCCTGGCACACAGCAGGGGCTCAATCAATGATAGGGATTACGATGACGATAATGTTGGGACCTAACAGATAGCTGTCTACCACTGCGTTTCCTTGTGATGAGTTGGTTATGAACTGAATTTCCAAACTGGAAATAAAAGCAGCAGCAATCTTTAAAAACAAAAACAAAACCTTCTTTTTGCATGAACAGCAATTTGTAACTACGCTAATAAAATCTAAATAACTTGACAAGCAAATTCAATCACTTTACACATTACAGAGGCGGTTAGTGAGTGGCTCAGAAATCTGGACATTTCAGAAATCTGGACATTCCCTGATCACCCATCACAGCTGGGTTGTTTCCCTCCTTAGGAGTTCTAATCACAAGGTTCACCTGTGCAGCCTAAGACAGCAAAGCTGTGGTTTTGCAAAATTAAAAATAATTTCATACCCATTGCCACCGATACAAACCTTAGTTTCTATTCTTATTTAAGTAACCTTCCAAATCTTAATTCTTATTCTGGATTATTCGTTCTCTTGACTACTTCCAGCCTTTCTTTCTTTCTCCCCCAACAAAATAGAATAAAGCAAAAAGCACCGCTGCGATGTGTGTGACATCAGCTTAAGAGCTGCACTTTGGGTGTAGAATAAATTATAACTCATTGGTGACGGGTGATGCACAAATTCCACCCATCAGCATTTGAGCTATTATCACTTTTTTTAAAAAGTGGGTGTCGGGGGAGTGGGGAGGAATAGTTTCCCTGTTGCCCACAACTTGGACCACTTTATGAGTGGAGAGTTCCAAGTGAATCTCGGGAAACTCCAACTGGGGACAGCCAGGGAGATTATTTTTGTTCTTCCTTACGATGTATTGGTGTATGCGGGGAAGGAAAATGCAGGAGAACTGGAGTCTGTTAGTCACTTGACAAACACCTATCCAAGTGTGGGATCTGCCCAAAGATGGCACTGGTTATGCTGGAAAGATGGTGAGAATGTGGACGCTTTCCAACGTACTTCCATGTCAGTTTGAAAACTGTTTCTATGTGGTTCTCTTACACAGCCATCAGAGGAATGTTCCAGAAGGTCATTTCCCTGCCTAAAGTCCTTCCGTGGCTCCTTGTTCTCTTCAAGATAAAGCCCAAGTTCTTCAGCCTGGCAGTCGAGGTTCTTTAAGATCTGGTCCCTTTTACAGCCTCATCTGTCATCACATCCCTTAGCCACAATGAACCATTTGCCATTTCTCAAAAAGGCAATAAAAGAAAGGCAGTCAACAACTCCAAGAAAAATAAAGGCATGCAAAGAAAGGAGGGATGGTTATGGCACACTACTTGGCTCAGGAGCAAAAGAAACAAAAACGAAAAGCCCACATTTTAAAGAATCATAACTGTATAACCAATGACTACATATTTAACCAAAAATGATTATAACCATCATATTAGGATTGTGGAGAGAGGAAAAGCAAGAGAGTAGGTAGTGAGGGGGAGTTCTTCCATTGCAGGAAGTCAACAGATAGTAGCTTAAATTGATAAATGAAGAAATACCACTACAGGTACTTAATTTAGAAACATGGAGATAAAGAGCAGGGGAAACAACTGGAAGAGATCAGAGCTGCTGTCTGCTGCAGAGTGGGGCCTGGCAGTGGAGAGAGCTGGGGCAAGGGACTGCTACTTCTTTATTACAAACAATTTACTAAAATTGAACTTTAAAGATTTTGTGCACGTATGAAAAATAACTACAAATTAAGTTTTTAAAGAAGCCATAGAGGAACAGCTTTAACAGGAGGTTTGATGCTAAAGTTACACTTTGAGAAAGGACACAGTGAACAGAGCTGCAGGGTGGTATCCGGCAGATCAAGATAACTTGCTTTCTTACACTGTGAACACCAGTAATTAGGAGAATCATCCGGAATCCATCAGTGACATGGGCTTTTGAAGACTTTGGAAATGCTGAGTTACCTGGCTTTGCAGATGATGATTTTCTAGATTTGAGGAATAAAGATGAAACTCTTCATGATACTGCACATTTTTGCTGCTTGTTATAAAGCACTGATGTTCACCAAAATATGTTTTTCCTACAAACCGTTCACATTTTTTGGTTTGCAGTGCACGAAGATTCAGTGACGCATTTGCTTTTAGTCCATGCGTGAGCGTGATGTTGGAATTCCTTCACAGGGATGATCTACTGTATGCTTGGAGCTCATTTCTGATGAATTATTTGCTTGTGTGCATTGTGGCTACTGGCAAAGGAATTGATTTAGTGTTAAAGTTGTTTGCAAGCTGCTGTGTGCTGTTGTTTTTACTGATATATTCTCTTTGTCTATAGGGATTGCATAGGAATTTATTCGTCTGCTCTCCAAGAAAAGAACCGATGGTGTATTACATTTATGTTAGAAAAAAACAAACAAAATTTGTAAGGAAAGTAGCTGGCTCTACACCACTCCCTATCCTCAAGAAACCTTAGAACATTGTAAGGTAAAGGATGTCAATGGAGAAAAAGTTTATACGGATCAAAAATATAAAGAGCAATATTTTGGGGGGAGGGATGGGATTTGAATAGTGGCTAATGTGGTTTCGAGAGGTTTCTCCTAAAGGAGGTTTTACCCATAATGCAGGATGTATGAGTGTCTTTCATGTGCTTACTGGACCAGTCACGCAGGACACACACTTACAGGGCTCCTGTGTTAAGCCACAGGGCTCAGCGTTTTTAAGGCTTAGAAGATATGTGTAAAGTTTTCTGCCAACTTCTGCTATCAGTGTCCTTCAAGTCAGGAACCACGTCAAAGCACAGAACCTATCAGAGAGCTGGCACTCAATCAGGCTCAGCTTCCCTTCCATCCCAGAAGGGAGAAAAAACAGTCCTGCTTTCTCTCTCTCTTAATCACACTTAATTCAAAGCAACCCTCAGTGATGGCCAGAGCTTTCATTTCCAACTCCCTGAGATCACTAAAGCCTCTCCCAGGAAAGCACCAAACTTACACCTCCCGGCCCACTGGTCGCTGCCATCTAAAAGCAGCGTCCTGGGATGCCGCGGCCGCCTTCCCTTAGGCCCGCACCATCACCACCACCACCCACCCACACGCTTCTCAGCAAGCAGAGGGCTGAGGCCCAGGACCGGATCCCTCCTCTGCAGCCCTACAAACAGAGCAGCCCCTGGGCCTTCAGCCGTCCCTTCTGCTGAAGCTGCATGCCTTGCAACCGTTTCCAGGCAGGAGACTGGGGGGCCCAGGAAGACGCAAGGCCTGCAGCTGAGGCTATCACCCCCACCTAGGTGGAAAGTTTCAAGAGGGCAACATTATGCTTTAAGAAGCAAAGAGGGGACTTCCCTGGTGGCACAGTGGTTAAGAATCTGCCTGCCAAGGCAGGGGACACGGGTTTGAGCCCTGGTTGGGGAAGATCCCACATGCCGCGGAGCAACTAAGCCCACCCACTGCAACAAAGGCCAGCCCCTGCTCGCTGCAACTAGAAGAAGCCTCTGCACAGCATCGAAGACCCAACGCAGAAGCAAAGAGGACTTTTTCCCTAGCCTGGGTGGAAAAACACCACTCTGTCACTGATATTTAATGTAACAACTCTCAACTACTTGGATATGTAAGTAATAAAGCTAAAACAATTAAAATGGTGTGCAAATAGTTCCAAAATCTGCAAAGGGGCTTGACAGAAAGGATTCACAGCCTTGAAGTGTATCTCAGAATACACGAGAACTCACTATATAATAAAGGAAGGAGTAAAATGTGAGGGTTACAGCGTGGCCTTTGGAATCCGATCCACACACATTCAAATTCCAACTCTCCTGTTTGCTGGCTGTGTGACTTTGTACCCATTGCATAATTTCCATTATGAAAATGAATTCTGTTTTCCACATAATTAATGGAAATAATTAAACCTGGTATATAATTATAATAAATTACTGTTGTAAGGCTTAAACAAGAAAATATGAGATGTACTCAGCACAAGGACAGGCACCCACGAGGGAGCACCGGCTGGATGGAATGGGCTCTGGTGTGAAGGCCAACTGGATTTGAACCCAGGTTCCATCACTTATAAGCTGGAAGGGCTTAGGGTCACTTTGCTCATCAGCAAGATGGAGATAATGGCTACCTTTACCCAGTATGGTGGTATTAGTCTCTTCCTACATTTTTGTGTCTGCCACTTGCAGAATGAAAAATTCACCTGCCCAGAGGTTGAGAGCAGAGCCAACTGTGAAGCTGGTGGGGGAGGCCTGGCGCGCAAGCACCATCCGGGTCAGTGCCCTTGCAGGTGCCTGTCTACACCTGCAGCTTCAAGCAGAAAAGAATCTCAGCCTTAGAATGCTCATTACCCACACCTTTGGCCCCACTTGCCCATAAATCTGGCCCCTTCAAAGGCTGCCTATAAATTCAGATCACTCTGCCTTCCTGTGGCATATTCCAGAGATTCACGGAGGGTAAACTCGCTGTCGGTTGAGGTTGAAACAGGCAGGACAAAGAAACAGCGATCAAAGTGCTTCCCCGTGTGGCAGGTAATTACGGACTCTGCTAAATCACAGGGATTAGGCATCGCCAAGGAGAGGTCAAAAGAAGTCTCCAGCAACTTCAGAGGCAGGAGGGGCAAGTTTAATTACACAGATCCTTGCAACAGATCCAACCTCTCCCTTGGAAAAAACAGCAGGTTCAGAAGAGACCAGAGGGAGGGAGGGCCAGAGAAGGGGGTCCTGGGAAATCCTCCCACAAAGGGGCTGCCTGGGTCTTTAAACGGTTCTTGGAGAGTAAGGGATGAAATGGGAGACGGTGGCCTTTACTATGGGAACGTAAGGCTTAAGTTGAGGATCAGGGCCCCTGGGGGAGGAGGTAAAGTGGAGACCCTGTTATAATAGTTGATAATGTCCTGCTGAGGCGGAGGCTGATTTGCATACATACAGCCCAAGGCAAGCTTCAGGTGGCTGTAGATTTTCTCTTGAAGGAATTAGTCTCCTTGTGTCAAAAGTTCACCACCCCCAGACTGTCATTTTGGTACGAAATGTGCCTTTTTTTGAGCCACCAACATTGAAAACAAAGGCTGCTCTGCCAGGAGCCCACATTACCAGCTTTCTTTGAAGACTAATTAAATTGAAATTCTGGACAGAACAGGACCCACTGCATTTGTGGGGTGAGGGCGGGGTGGAGGACAGAAGGGCTGAACAACTTAGATGGCGCAACTCTGTGCCTCTGTCCAGGATCATTAATCTTAATTTTACCCTGAGGGCTTTGCAGAGAGGGCCTGGCTTCTGCATACTGCAGAAGTGCCTGTTGAGCTGGCCTTCCCCAGGGGAAAAGTTCCAGAGGGACCATCAGTGAGCATCTAGTGCAGTGTGTTCCTCATCCACTAGCTGTGTGTCATCCTTACAAGGACTTAACCTCTCTGAGCCTCAGTTTGTTCATCTATAAAATAAGAAAACTAAAAAGCCTCAGTGCCAGGACCTTTGGGAAGATTAGATTCACCCACCTCTGTGAAGTGGCCTGGGTCACAGCAGGTTCTCGGTGAGTGCTGTTGATTGTGACAAAGGCCATACTCTAAAGATTACCAGGAAAAGGACAGGAACCTTATTCAAAAAAATCTTGACTGTAAACTCGAAAAACATCTCGGATATTTAAAAAAGTGAACCGTGTGGTAAGAGCCCTTTCTCCTGACTGTGGCGATGATTAAAACCAGGCCTTTAGCAAAGAAAAATTCAACACACTCTAACCCTTCAGAGGCAGGAAGCTATCGTTAAAAGGTCATCTTTTCGGCCCAGACTTCATACGGTCCAGGGGAAGGGCTCCAAATGGTTATGCTTTCATTTGGCAGTGTTGCCAAGAGGATCTGACAATCCACAGGGCCTCATCTGTTGTTCCTTAAGCAAACATCTAATGTAATTTAAAATTTCACTTCATCATTTTCATGGCCGCCAGCAACTCTCCCCCAGCCTGTTAACCCCCCCTTTTAGGAGGTTAGGGCACTTTTTCAGCAGCCAAAAAGGTGCCAGCTCTACATGGATTCTCAATGCCCACCAGGCATGAAGAAAATTACAAGGCAGGTTGTGGAGAAGCACCTCGCCCATGATTTCCCCATGTGGCTTGCAAGGTTTTTTCTTTCCTTTCTCTCTCTCTCTCTCTCTCTCTCATTCTTTTTCCAGAAGCCAGAAGCCAGTATTTTTTGAGGAGTGCTACCTCTGAGTCCTAACAGAGGCCCCAATACATATTAAAAAGAAAAGATATCCACAGCCCTGAAAGGAGGCACGGTAAGAAAGGAGTCGGCCGGGGCCAGGGGGTTGTCTCACTCTAAAACACGCAGCCTAAAGCAAGAGTTTTCGCAGTCGTTAAATAGAAAAGATGTGCCAAAGAAGACAAGTAGTAGGTATTGCATTTGCATCAAAGCATCTAAAATATAAATTTATATAAATTATTTATATAAATTATTACTGGTTACTGATCCCATAAGGAAGGAACGAACGAAGGAATGAAAGAGACATTTACTAACACCCGCTGGCTTTTGGCAAACCGTCATCTTATTTAATCCTACATACATCCAGTGAAGGAGGTATCATTGTTCCCATCACAGACATCTGGTTAAGTGACTGGCCCAGGGTCCCTGTGCTGCTAAGGGGTAAAGCCACAGTGTGGAATGGTAGTATATGGGTTCTGAAATCAGATCAGGATTCCAGCCTAGGCTGGATGTGAATTCCACTCCTTCCAAACTATGGAAGCCAGGCAGCGTATCAGACCTCTGTGCTTTAGTTTCTTCATTTACAAGTGGCAACGATAAAAGCAATACCTACCTCTTGGGTTCCAGGAGGATTTAGCAAATAATTCTGTAAAGCACTTAGTAGGCTGCCTGGCACGTAGAAAGTACTCGGTAAAAGTTAGCCATTGTCACCACAGGCAGCACCGTGTATAAATGAGAAGCCAGCGCACCATGGAATAGGGCGCCTGATTGTGTCTGGGGCAAGAGGCTACCCAGAGCTTCTCCTCTGGACAAGGGAGAGTCAGCCTGACTGTGTCTGGGGCAAGGGGCTAACCAGAGCTTCTCCTCTGGACAAGGGAGAGTCAGTTTCCGCATTGGTAAGAAGAGGGTAATACTTCCCTGAAAAGGTTGAGGAGAGAAATGAAAGAGCGCATATAAAGAACTTCACACAGTACCGGGCACCCAGCTGGGGCTCAGAGAATGGCCGCCGTTACTACTATAATACTCGTGAAGGAGTCTGGGAAATTAAAATGCTGCATGAACTCAACATATTATTAGTCTCAATCTACTTCATAGGCCCTCAATTAAGGCATAATTAAAGATAAGCTAAGGTTACAAGGTGGGCTGCCCACCTTTTCTTGCTTGGTTTGGGCTTCAGTGCTGCTTGTAACTTTTATTCAGGCCCCAGGCAAGACATCAAAATACACTTAAACACCCAACCACATTGAATGCCAATGAGATTTTGCAACATCTAACCTAGAGAACACTGCTCCTGGTTGGTTAAGTTGAAATCTCAGAAGCACTGGGAGGCCAAAGAAGTTGGCCGCAGGGCTGTAGCGTAAGGCAGCGTGGCAGGCGGGCGGGCGGACCCGAACTGGCAGCCAGAGGGCCACGCGTGTGTAAGCCGAGGGTCTCACCCACGTACCCAGGCCTCAGTTTCTAGAGAATGAAGGGAGGAATACCTGCCTCTGGAAAAGAACCCATGTTGCTCCTGGCAGGTGCTCGGTAAACGTGAGCTCCCCTCTTCCCTTCCTTGCTTCGTAAAGAGCTCAGGGGCCCCTAACATTTGGCCATTTCTGTTTACCGACTGTACATCCAAGTTCAAAACACCTTCCTGGGCAACGGGAAACGGGACAAGATGGGCTTGCTGGTCTCCTGGTGCAAAGATGCACTGGGAATTAGACCTGACTTCTGTCTGAGTCACTCTTGGGATTTAAAACATACCCATCGCTTAGGCAAGTACTCAGGGCAGGCTGTGTGCCAGGGAGGGCAGCCCAGGATGTAAGGAGGGTGGCTCCTCAGGACAAGGCCAGCTGGTACCAATAAAGGCCAAGAAAGGGGGCTGAGGAGATGCTGCAGGAGGAGAGTCTGCAAAAACACAAATCAGGGCTGCGGTCACGACACAGGGGCTCTGGTGCCACTCCGCTCACACACGTATTCATTTATTCATCTCCCACAGACCCACCAAATCTTAGACTCTTCGAGTCTGACACACTCATTTTAAAAGGGGGAAACAACGCCGTAGGGCAAAGGCACAAACACAATCCACAAAAAGACCTCGATAATTGCTCCTTATTGTTTTACCATGAGGTGAGCAGAGGGGTCTCAGGAAAACAAGAGTCCCCTGGGATCTGTGCCAGACTCTGTCTTGGGGGCAAATCTCGACCCCTCTCCAGGCCTCAGTATCTTTACCTTTTTAGGGGTTAGACTAGCAGACCTGGGCCATCCTTCCAATGGTAACATCCTTCCCTCCAAGTCTATGGAATCCACGCCGAGTGCGATTAAGCGTGCTTATGCATATCACCCAGAGGCTTTCTCTCTTCCCAGAGTGAATTTAAAACAATTGCTTCACATCAGGTCAAATTTCACATACTTGGGGGATTCAGCGATTATCTAGAGCGCCTCACCTGATCTGCACAAGCGCATTCATAAAGGAGGTGGTGGGAGATGTGTTAATAGTTTTCATGAGGTGCTACGGCCCAAGATCTGGAGATGATAGGAATTATGCTCTGTGTTAAAGCCTTCTTTATTGTCTGGGGAGGAAGAAACGAGACATGTTATACGTGCTTTTCTGGAGCAGAGGAACATTTGATTCACTACTCAGGAGGCGGTTGTGTTTCACAGCCAACATTTATTTTGGTTCTATCTCATTATTGCTGTGCACTCTGCAGGTGAGGAAGTGTGCAACTTTTAAGAGTTTCTTGAACCCTTGGAAGAAAGGAAGGGAAAGGAGGGAGGTGAGCACCTCTTACGTTCCAGGCACCTTTTACTCCTTGTCTGACAATCCCATGAGATAGGTTACTGCACTGGGCCCATTTACAGGTAAGGAAATAGGCTCAGAGAAATGAAGTAACTAACTACAACTAATTAGCCAAGTAGAAGTCTAACTATAAAGCTCCCAGAGTTTGTTCAATTTTATGAGTGTGTGTGTGTGTGTGTGTGTGTGTGTGTGTGTGTGTGTAAAGAAAACCAGGACAGCGCTTCTGAGGGTTGAAAATGCCCTGATGAGGTTGGGTAAAGGGACTGCAGCAGACATCTGTGGGTTCACAGGAATGGCTGCATCCTAGCCTAGTGTTATAACGCTGATTATGAAGATGATCCCAAGACATGCAGAAGAGTCTAAGATGGGAACCAGCCACTTGACACCAATTCCAAAGAAATACAGACTCTGTTTTAAGAAACCTGTCAACGTATTTTTAAAGTCCTAGGCTGGAAGTCAGAAGGTCTGGGTTCTCATCTTGGTTTGACAATAGTCGTGACGAGGCCACTTGAGCAGGTCACCCTGCGTCCTTGAGCATTTCTTCCCCTTAAAATAAAATGGGGTTTTGCAATGAGATCTCTAAGGCCCCTTTGAGTTAAAGCTCTGCGGCTCCATCTGTAAAATGCACTTAATGTAACAGCTCATTCCCCAGTGAGGGATAAATGAGGTGTTATCAGGCTGCCTTGTAAGGTCCTTGCACGTTTCATCTCTTTCAACTAGAAGGTGAGTTCTTGGGGGGGCTGGAATGTGTCTTCTGTCTGGCACCCAGCACATGTCGATAACTGTTGAGTAGACTGTATGAGTGAAAGGAAGAATGGATCTCATCACTCCTGGTGCAATGTTAAAGGACATGCACTTAGGAATCAGAAAGATCTGAATTTTCATATAGCTTCACTTTGAACCTTGTTTTCCAAGTTTATAAAATGGGAGTAATAACACCTACCTCTCAGGGTTGTATTATCACCAAGTTAAGTGTTTTTATTGAAAGGAAGACCAAAACCAGAATATATAACGATCTTAAAGGGTACAATTCGCCCCTTAATTAATATCCTTGTTAGGCTAGCAGCTGCTGTGTGCAGGTACCTGCGTTCACTCAACAAGCATCTCTGAGGAATTGCTAAGTGAAGAGTACAATGCTAATCACTGAAAAGAGACTATCAGAAGGAATATTTACCAAGTACCCAAACATACTATATGCCCAGCACTCTTCTGCACTAGCTCTGGGAGGTAGGAATTGCTCCTCCCATACCAAAGATAAGAAAGCCATGCTCAGAGAGGTTGAATAACTTGCTGAAGGTCAAACAACTGGTAGAGACTGGTAGATGTGACAAAATCAGAGGGTTTAACAAACTATCGTGAAAATGCCTAATAACTTGAGCATTTCAGTGATCGGCAAAAAGCTCTAGCCAATCACAAGGTAGAGTGAGGAGGGGGCTGGGCAAGGAGGAGGGGCCGCCGTAACTAATTACAGCACACAGGTCAAAGTCAAGGTGGAGTTCATTTATAAGAGGGAGGAGGAGGAAAAACTAACACATTTGTTCATTCAAATGCAAAAAAAGAGGTTGATTAAGGGACTTAATTAGAAAATAACATTTAAAGAATCCTTCAAATATGCTTCCCTTCTTACAAAAACATCAAATGATTTCTCATTCCTGCAGTTTTTTTTGTTTTGTTTTGTTTTGTTTTGTTTTTTTGCGGTACGCGGGCCTCTCACTGTTGTGGCCTCTCCCACTGCAGAGCACAGGCTCCGGACGCGCAGGCTCAGCGGCCATGGCTCACGGGCCCAGCCGCTCTGCGGCATGAGGGATCTTCCCGGACCGGGGCACGAACCCGTGTCCCCTGCATCGGCAGGCGGACTGTCAACCACTGCGCCACCAGGGAAGCCCCTCATTCCTGCAATTTTTAAAAATTGGGTTGGAAATGTGTCCTAGGCATCTATAATATTATTGTTCTCCCATTGTTACGGAGCCCACAGAAGAGCCTCCCGTGCATCGGGAAGGGCGGTGACCCCAGACATGCCCGAGCCCCCAGGCTCAGACAGCTGGAGAAGGAAAGGGAGTTCTCGGGGGCACTCAATGCCCCAGTGCAAAAGGATCTGAGTATGTTTAGGCCATGGTTTCCAGTTTGCAGAATACAGAAGTACGTAGGGATTGTGCTACAAATACTTGCTCCTCTCATTTTCAATGCCAGCCAATATTCCCTGAAGGGCTTTTTTCTGAATACAAGTCCTGTGAGAATTTAAGAGGGTTCCATGGTCAAAAAGCTTTGGGAAACACTGGGAAACTTCTCTCTTTAGAGAATCACAGCGCACATTATCAAGTTAATGGCTCTGAGAACTCCTGCAGTAAGGCATCTCTTTAACATTTTTCATATTTCTTTGTCCATGGAACCCCTCTTTCAAGTAGCACCTATGAACACCCCGCAGAGCTAGTTCTCTTTGGGATACTTTTAAAGATGATCCTCTCCCATCTGGGTTATTGCAACTGCCTCCAGGCTCATTTCTTTACAACTGGTCAGTCCCTGATTATCAATTGATCACCCTTAATCAAAAACCCTCCGTGGCTCCATACTTTCTAAAGAGTTAAGTGTGAACTCGAGCTTGATGGTCAAGATACTCCTTCACGCAGCTTTAAATGACAACCACAGGTGACTCCTTCCTATTATCTACCCTCTGGCCCCCTGACCGTTCACCTTAGGCCCTAGCGTTTTTTTTTTTTTGCGGTACGCGGGCCTCTCAATGTTGTGGCCTCTTCCGTTGCGGAGCACAGGCTCTGGACGCGCAGGCTCAGCGGCCATGGCTCACGGGCCCAGCCGCTCCGCGGCGTGTGGGATCTTCCCGGACCGGGGCACGAACCTGCGTCCCCTGCATCGGCAGGCAGACTCTCAACCACTGCGCCACCCGGGAAGCCCAGGCCCTAGCCTTTTAAAAAACTTTTTATTTTGAAATAATTTTGGATTTACCTACAAGTTATGAAAACGGAACAGAGTTCCTGTGTACTTTCCCCCAGCATCTCCCCCATGATAACATCCAGCCTTTTCTAAATGCTACTCATCACTTCCTACCTTGGATTACCACTCATGATCATGTCTTCAAGGGCCACATCCATGTCTGATTCAACTTCGCATCTTTCCCAGAACCTGACACTAAGTATAGATCAATTAGGTACAAACGCTCATTGGTTCCCAGACTTTTGCATTTCATAGTAAAGTTAAAAAAAAAAAAGTCAAAAACAAATATAACAGAACCTGCACGTCACTGTGTCACTGAAAAAGGGATATTTCCATAAGAAGGGCAATGTTAGAATAAGAGACAATCCTGATAACATACCATTCTGATTGCGTCTTCTGCAGTAAGTACAACCCTTGTGGACAAGCACAGCAGAGCATTACCTGGTGACCCCTGTGTTAGCTAAAGCCATGGTAAAGGGCACAAGGAGGGTGCCCCAGCTTTCCAGCACTTTCAGATCTGTGATGAGGGGTTTGGAGACTTCTGTACTAGACGTAGCTCCAACCGAGCTTGGACTATAAGTACTCATAGCATTGCCACACAAGACTTTTCCTTGTTTTTTATGGCAAAGACAGAAGTGTTTGGGGCTAATTAAGCACAGAAATTTCATTGGGAACTAAAAGTCTATTTGGAATTCTCAATTCTCCCTTCTGGTGCTAACACCTTGCCCCTGTCTAGAGATGGTAAACACATTTCTGTGCACATACGTCTCTCATCTAGGGGCTGGAGTCCACATGGCTGCAGTGACTGTCTACAAGCAGATAAGGGTAAAAGGAAATCACACATTTCATGGCCCCCACTGTTTCCTTTCTCCTTCTCTTCTACCTCAGCTGGAACGGAGATGAAATTTCCTGCAACTCTCAGCCTCCAGAGGAACACCTCTCTCTCTACATATGACTGAGCTTTTCACAGGGTTTAAGAAGCCAGAATCGTCTCCAGTGCAGAGCTGACCATGTCAGGGCTCCTCAATGGCTCACCACTGCCTAATGGAATTACGCTCAGACTTTTCAGCATGATCCTCTATGCCCTTCACACAGTGGCCCTGAAGGTCTTTCCAGCTCCTCTTTGGGGAGGAAGGAGTGTGGTGTTATCCACTTCATAACGATGTCCTGCTCTTTCCTCCCCTTGTGCCTTTGTTCACGGTGTTCTCTGTACCCAAAAAACCTTTCCCTGCTCTGTCTGCCTGCAGAACTCACGTTTATCCTGTAAGAGCACAAGCGCCAATTCTTGGCAGCAGGCTCCCTGGCCCCGCCCCCGCAAGACAGAATTAATCTCTCTGTTCCCACAGCAGCCTGTACTATCAGTAAAATGGGTTAATAACTACCTGCTTCATGGAGTTGCAAGGTTTAAGTGTAAATATACATAAGGCATTTAGAACATTCCATAGCACTTAACAAATGTGTCATTATAATTGCTGTTGTTGGGACTTCCCTGGTGGCGCAGTGGTTAAGACTCAACACTCCCAGTGCAGGGGGCACAGGTTTGATCCCTGGTCAGGGAACTAGAGCCCACACGCATGCCACAACTCAGGGGCCTGCCTGCCACAACTAAGATGCGGTGCAACCGAATAAATAAAATATTAATTTAAAAAACTGTTGTTGTTGCTGATGTTTTTGTTAAAAACATTAAAAAAAAATCTGCTTATATATTTTTATGCCCTGCGAGGCCATGAGCTCATAAACGGTACGGGCTAGGTTCCTCTAAATCTCTTATCCGCAGCACCTGGCACAATGTCAGCTATAAAGTGGGAGTCAAAGAAGTTAATTTTCTTTTGACTCTAAAATAACATTTTCACTAGAAAATGTATGCATAAAGGAGAAAAGTATAAAGGAAAAAACCAAAAATCTATCACAATGAGAACACTTCGAAATAACCACTGTTAACACTCCCTGGTCTATTTCCTTCTAGTCTTTTCTTATACATACGTAAACATATACTTATCAAATTAGGTTCAGACTGTATACAGTTTTCTATGCAACTTTTTTCCCACTTAATGTTACACTATAAGAGTTTTTTCACATCTTTAATATTATTTGAAAACATGATTTCAATGGCTATTAAAACTTTGTCGTATGGACAGAAGATAATGCTATTTCACCAACTTTCTATTCTTGGACAGCCAAGTTGTTTTCAGTTTTTCTGCTTTTGAAAATATTTCTCAGTTAGCTGTAAGCTCTGCTAAGGGGTAGACTAAGTCCCAGATTAAACAGACCCTCACCCTACCCCCGCTCCCTTAAGAGTAGAGGTCTGGTCTAGCAAAAGCAGAGGATGAATCCTCTTTCCAGGAGCTGATTTAAGTATCTCTTGGAAGGATAGCAGACAAGCTTGGATGAGCTCACTCAGGAGGCTGACCTGAGAGTGGGCTCGGGCTGAAGTTAGTCTTGTCTCCCTCCCATCCCCCCTCCATTCGAGGTCCCATTAACATTCCTCCTGGGAGATGGCAGTTCCAAAGGACAAACAAGCATTGTTGGGACTCAAGGGCCCCGAGAATGAGCCCTGTAACACGAGCCCCACCAGCTTGGATACGGTCGGGCAGGTCACCCTGGGGACGCCCTGGTGACAGATGAAAGTGCATCTCAGAGCACTGGATTGTGTTTCCAGGGCACAGGTGTGGGGAGATTACCTTTCTGACAAGCCAAGCACTTACCCCAATCTCTACAGCTGCTTTCTCTTCTTTCTCCGGTCCCAGCACCAGAAATAGCACCCTCAAGCCACGGTCTGTTAAAGCCACAAGCTGTCTTCACCTGAGCCCCTTTGCCGAAGAGTTACCAAAAGATCCCGACAAATTGCCTCACTTTGTCAAGTGAAAGAGTGAACACACACGCTGCACTGGGAGTGCCTGGGCAGCCGTGTCCCCTCCAGCCAGGGGAGCCATGACGCTCTTGCCGGGAGCTCTTGGTGTGGTGGCTGCAAAGACATGAGCTCTGGCCCCAGACCCCTGCGGGCTTGCCACCTGCTCACTGCCTGACCGGAGGCAAACTGCTTGATCCCTCTGAGCCTCAGTTGCCTCACCTGTGAAGAGGGCACAACGCTGGCCTCCCAGACTCGCTGTGATGAGTAAACGAGACCAGACCCGTGAAAGCACTTAGCACCACGTGTGCCTGGCAAAGGAGCTCCTGCAGAAAAATGCAGAGCTGTGAGAGGGGCCAGGTGTGCTTGAGGAACAGGAGAGTGGCACGCTGCAGAGCTGGCAGATGGGCCGACATGCCAAGGCCTGGGGACCTGCCTAAGACACTTGAGCCGGCTGCCAGCAGTGGAGGGTGAGGGTAGGCTGTTCTGTTCAGGGCTTGGCAACACCCACTGGGGTGTGACTTGAAGGCAGCCTGGCCTTAGGGCTGGGAGGCAGGAAGGTGAGCCCTGGCAGGGCGCCCGCTGGGACCCCATTTGAAGCAGCTGCTGGGGCAGGGCGGCCAGAGGAAAACCAACCACTTGGCTCTTGGTGGCCACCCCAGTGTGCCGTACACTCCAGAGCAGGCTCTCCCCGCAGCCCGAGGCTGCCCTGACTCCTTCTCACCTCACAAAGCTGTCCCTGAACCCGGTGGGGAGTTGGCTCCGACAGAACACAGACTACACTCTTGGCCTGTCTTGAACCAGATTTCTTGCTGTTAAGATTCAGCATTTCCTGAGCATCTACTACATGCCTGCGCTGTGCTGATGCTTCCGTACATGTGATCTGAGTGGGTCCCCAGGACGATCCCGTGCAGTCGTTATCCCCATTCCTGAGCGGTGGTGAGACTTGGGGTGACGAGGTCTTTTCAACATGGACAGGCGTGGCGTTAGCCCTGGGGCGAGGCGACGGAGAGCCAGGCCTCACCGGCTGGCACTGCTCTAGCGCCAAGGCTGATCCACCTCCCCTTTCTCAAATCCCTTATTTGCTCACGAGGGCGAACTCTGTGGGCCGTACTCAGGGGAGCTGATCCTCTGGGATCCCGCGGGTGAAAGGAAGGACCGACTCATTCTTGTGTCTTCCATGCGCCAGGATGCCTGCTCATCTCTCCACAAATACTACCTAACTCAGTCCTGCCAACTGCACCCCTGCTCCCCGAGATACGAACTATTATCCCTATTTTACGAAAGACAAAAATAAGGCTCAGAGAGGGAGACAGATCGTCCAGTGTTATGCGGCTAGACGTTGGAGAAGCTGTAATGTGAGGCCAGTGCTGGCTGGCTCCAACATCTGTGCCCTTCCTCAAAAGCCTGTGTCTTTCCAAGAGAATCCCTGTAAGGCTGAAAGTACACGGGGCCTTCAAGGTGCACTGGGAGTTCTGAGCAGACTTTTAAACCTGATGAAACTCTCCCCTCAAGAGTTGGCACAAGAGCCTGTGAGGGTCTCGAGGACAGACTATTTCTTCCCACTCCAGAAACCTGCATCTGCTGCTAGCCCCCCAAAGGGGACCTTAGCTAAAGATCCTTAATGAGTGTGTACCTTTCAGACAACAAACACTCAGCTGTTCCCAGTCCCCAGGCGGCAGCTCCCAAGCTGGGGCGGGAGGCGCCAAGGAAGGGGGTGACTTCACACCTCAATTTTTAGGCAATTTTTTCGTCCTGGAAAAGGCATGTTCTAAAGCTTCCAATCCAAGAAGGACCTTGACTCTTGAAAGAGGGAGACAGAAAAGGAAAGGGACCCTAATGAGGGGGTGAGGGGTTGGGAGTGGTGTGAGCAACAGACTCTTATCCCAAGGGGTGCAGAGATTGGAACCATTCAACCCAACCTGCAAAGAAGCAGGAAACAAGTCCAGCCCCTTTCTACCCTCACCTGCCCTTTTTATATACGACTTCCTCTGCTTCAGCAGGAGAAATACACATTCAGCAAATACACATCATTTAACTGCCTGTCATAAATTCTCACCTGTCCAGAGGGATGGTGATCTTCAAGGCATATTTGAAAACCATTTTTTTTTCTAGTAGAGAAAGATATCTAGATCTTTAGTGATATTGTAGATGATGACCTGTTTGGAGGTCTTGACGATCCAGGTGTGCTACTTCAATGTGCAAAAATGCACAGTCAAGGATCCAGATGCTAAAACCAGAATAAATTAAGGGTAGCGGATGGGAAGTAAACACTAGCTTGCTTTATCTCTTATTCTATATTTACAATGTTCCCGTTTACTAAATATTCTATTTACCAAGTATTTTAGTAATAACGTCCTCTGTTTTCATGTAGCCTTTTGGGAAAATGCCGAGTGATCCTCCTGGCTTGAGAGAACGCTCCTGGGGCTGCCTTCCTTAGACCTCCCTTTGTGCAGCACTTCCGCTTCCATGTGCCTTATATCCTAGGAGCCACATGACAGGCTGCAGAGGCCGGCAGAACAGAATTGTTGTTGTTGTTGTTGTTAATTCCTTTAGAGATAAGGAAAGTAAGGGCCAAGGAGGTACAGTAACTTTCCAGTGTCACATGGCCAATGAGGGGCAGGGCTGAGATTGGAAGTAAAACCCTGCCTAGGATGAACTGGCTGACACTGTAGTGATGCAAATCACAATGCTGAAGCAGTATGGGGCTTTCCATCCTGATTCAGGCAGAAATAAAAAGCAAGGAACCTGATTCTGGCCCACACTCACCTGCCCATCTCTAGCTGTGCTGGCCAAAAGAAACAGGCCAAGGAAGGTTATCTCCCTTGCCTGATTCGTGTCTAGGTACCCAGGCTCTGAACAGACCAGCTTGCCCTATCAGAAGCGGCTCTGAAATAACATTAAAGCTCCTTCTCATCCTCAGTGTTCTCTCGGCCCCATCAAACCAGCAGTAGCTTGAAGGGATAGGCTAAGAGACTGCTTCCAAAGGGCAGAAATCACAGTGCATTTTCATCACCCGTTGTAAGGGCTGCAGGGTGGGGCTTTTGATGTCAGTTGGCTGCCCTTGATCTGTCATTCCTGGTACAAAAGAACAACTCTTGAGAAGCAGGTTTGGGTATCAGGGGCCTTCCTGCTCTTCTCAGATTCAGTACTAATTGCAGCTCTGTTCGCTGAATGCTCATTATTTGCTAGGTGCCGGGCTAAGAGCTCTCCATAAAGTTCGTTGATGCCTCGCTCACCCAGCTAGGTTGGTATTATTATACCTTATTACACAGATGAAGTGACCAAGGCTCAGAATGCATTACTAATCTGCCTGGTCACTCGGTCACTGGGATTTGACCCAAGGTCTATCTGACCTCAAAGCCTATCCACCCTTTTACGAAAAAACTCTTAATAAGAGGATAAAATCAAATTATTTTCCTGTGACTTTCCATGCGATTTCTCTTCCATTAAGAACTGTACTTTGGCTACCTTTTGGATAAAAACAAGAGTAATTTTGGATACGCTTTTCTTCATGATCAAAATAAGACAACTATTTGCTATAGATCTCTACGTATTTGAAATACTCTGATGTAATCAATAAGACCGTATTTATAGAAGCACCTACTGTGTGTACAGGCTCCATGCACTCAGTGACCACACACCTATATGGGCTGGGCAGCCCTGTAATAAATGTTGTCTATAAATAACCAAGAGGCTGAAGACCAGAGAGGGGAACCCACTTGCCCAAGGCCACACAGCTTCAGGGCTCAGACTCAGAAACCAGGAGGACTTCCTGGCCACAGCAGAACCCTCCCAACCACAGGATTCAGCAGCTTCTGTGTTGGATTGGATTGTGGTCTGGGTTCAAGGTGGGAAATGGGGCAGGGGTGGAGCGTTTGGGAGCCCGGCCAAGGGCTGGAAAAGCAAAAGGAGATGGAAAAGGTTTCATTCCCAAACGCTGCCTCCCCAGAAAACTTTAAACAGAAAAGTCTGCCTTTACAACCTGGAGGAGTGTTTCATGTTTCAGCTCACGTTGAACTGTTTTATGCTTTAGCTATAAACCTCCGACAGAGAGGGTGCAGGGGCAAGGCTGGCCCAACTTCAGCTATGGCGGTGCCATTGTAAAGCTCAGGTTACGAGGATCACGTCTAGTGCCAAGGCAGTTTAACAAGTATGAAGGCACATAATTCCTTCCAGTTGTCCTGCCTCAGCACAGAAGGGCTGGTCCTGGGGCGCAGCTGCACGCACTCCGGCCAATGTGGTTCCCATCACTGGCTCCAGCGCCTCGCGGAAGTCCCCTCCACGCCCAGGAAGGGCCTGTTTTATCACAACTGCTAAACTATCCATTTTCTGTAGAGGTTCAGAGGGTTTCTGTATTCTGAGTTCCCAAAGGGGGTAAGGAATCTTGCTACAAAGAGTGCCGACAAGTCACCCAGCCCAAGAATTCTTTCCAAAAACTCAGCTGCTATTGTCTAATCTCTCCCCAGCCCAAGTTAAATCTCCTCCACTTTTTATTTTGATAACTTTAAACCCTACAGAAAAGTCGAAATGACACTATAAAAATACCCATATACTCTTCACCTAAATCTGCCAATTGCTAATATGTGGACATGTGGCTTTATCGCTCACTATATATATATAAAAATTTTTTTCTGACCATTTGAAAGTTGCAGACATCAAGACACTTTCCATCAGCATGCGTCTCCTAGGAATAAGGATATTCTCCCATATAACCACAATATCATGATCACAGCTGAGAAAAACGAACAATTATATACCATAGTATCACCTAGCACACATATATGCCATATTTTAAAAATTCCCTAATTCTTCCCCAAATGCCTTCTTTAAAGCCTTAAAAAGAACTTAGGATCCAATCAAGGTTCAAGTGTTGCATTTGGCTGTGACCTTTTTTTTAGCCTCTTTTAATCTAGCGGAGCCTCCCACCTACCCCAACTGTTCTATTTCCTTTTTTTTCCCCCAAGATATTAACCTTTTTTGAAAGTCCAGGCCAGTTGCCCCACAGACTGTCCTATAGTCTGAATGTGTTGCTTTCTCATAATTAGACTCAGGTTAAACATTTTAGGCAAGTACATCTCATGCATGATGGAACGTACTTCTTATTACTTTATGATAATGACCACGAAGTTTGGTCACTTGTTCAGGTGACGATTCCTGATCTCCCCACTGTAAAGGAACCTTTTTCTTTTGTAACATGTAAGCAATCTGTGACACAAAGTCTAATCTGTTAGAATCAGTTAATTGAACTGTTTCTGTCCTCTCACCTCCCATCTATCCTCCTCTGGCTTTAGCCTCCACACCCTGAAAATGCCCTCACCAAGGTCACCAGGAGCCATCTAGATGCCAAAGTCAGCGGGCACGTCTCACGTTTGCATTCTTTTTTTTTTAACATCTTTATTGGGGTATAATTGCTTTACAATTGTGTGTTAGTTTCTGCTTTATAACAAAGTGAATCAGTCATACATATACATATGTTCCCATATCTCTTCCCTCTTGCATCTCCCTCCCTCCCACCCTCCCTATCCCACCCCTCCAGGTGGTCACAAAGCACCGAGCTGATATCCCTGGCTGATATGGCCTGGCTGCTTAGCCAGACCTCATGCATCATCTTGTCACCCACGCAGGGGCCCAAACAGGGGTATCTTGAAAGAGTTAAGAGCCAGAGTGCAACCCAGCGGTTTCCATTCTGGGGGGCTCTCCTCCTCAGCACGGGGGCGAGGTGAGGGCGAAAGAAATCTCTCATCTGTTGGGGAGGCTCCCTGAGACCTTCGGCTTCCAGAGGGTTGTCAAGAAAGGTGGGTGACGGCTGTCAGATGAGGGAGGGCAGCCCAGTGGGAAGAAAAGAGGCTGGGTGGAGCCCGGCACACCTGGGATGTGTGGCCTTAGGCAGGTTCCTGTACCTTTCTGAGGCTGTGTGCCGTAAAATAACAACCAGACAACAATGATAACAGTAATAGCAGTTTCCATTTCTAGTTTTTTTTTTTTTCCATTTAAGACTTTATAATAACCAAGTACTTTGCTAAGTACTGCACATACATTATTTCATATTGAATTCTAACAACACTATGAAGTAGATACTATTATGGTCCCTATTTTACACGAGGACAAATGGAAACTCAGAGGTTAAATCATTTACTCCAGGTCTTGGCTAGCGGCGGCAGAGCCAAAATTCAAACCTGCACTCTTTAGAGCCCACCAGCCACACAGATTCAGCAGGGGGCTAAACACCTATCTCAGCACCTGGCGCCCTGCAGGTGCACAGCAATGGGATTTCCTCTTCTGTTACACAGTCCAAAGGTGTGTCAGGCCCTTTTTGGTTCCTGAGGCTGCACCTGCCACCATCACCCCCTCTCGATGGGTTCTGAAATTAGACGTGTACAGAGCAGTGCACCTGCCTTCAGTCCACGCCACTCACTCCATCCCCACCTCAAACCCCAGGAAAATCGAGTCTTCTAAGGAGGCTGCTCCCTGGCGGTGGGGAGGGGGGAGGGGGGAGACGGGCCCTGCCACACTAGCTCTTTCTCCATAGAGAGGAAGCCAGACTTGCCTTCCACCACTGCCCCCTGCAGAGGACCCCCGTGCTCCCCTCCCACATGTCTACACACGGAGGAAACGGATGGTGTCTGATCAGAACTCCTCAGTACAGGACCCCTGGAAAAGTCTGCTGAATGAATGAATGAATGTTTGAGGAGGAGAGACTGAGCGAGCTCTGGTGTCTCTTCCTCTTTTATAAGGACACCAGTTCCTTCAGATCAGGGCTCTACCCTTAAGAACTCATATAACCTTAATCACCTCCTTACAGGACCTTTCTCCAGTGCAATCACATGGTGGGTTAGGGCTTCAACCTATGAATTTGGGGTGTGGGACACAATCCAGTCTATAGCAGCCTTACAGATCCATAAAACTAAAGCTCACTTCTGGGCAGAGCTCCTTGGGAGTTACCCTCTTTCTCCCGGAGGATCCCCTGAGCCTCCCAGTTTGCACTAAACCTCTGTAGCCCCACACACCCTGGCACACTCCCCTACCTTGCTCCCCTCACTGATGCCTGCTTTAGGGCAGAGCTGCTTAGGTGTGTATCTCTCTCCTCAACAGCCAGCGGGTGAGCGGATGTTTTCTGTTCTCCATGGGACCTGGCACACAGTAAGTCTTTAATAATACTTTGCTGAATTGAATTGGTTCTGAAGGGTAAACAAGCTTCATTTCTTCCCACATCATTCCAAATCAGAAAGATCGTCACCAGTTCTCCCTCTAAATTAATGAGTTGTGTGCCGAAGCCTTTGCTCCCAAGATAGTCAGCTATTCATCAGAAGCCCTGTTCTGGGTACCAGGAATGTCCTCTGTCCCCTGAAGAACCATGTTAGTTAGCTGTGGCCACAGCTCCCTTCCATGGGACCATGGAAGTAAGCAGCTTGAGAGAGTGGGAGGGCCTCTGTGAAGAAGGGCCTTGGCCACCAAGCTGAGGAGATAGGTCCTGAACCACCAGTGGTGGGAAACAAGTAGAGGGTCCCTGCAAGGGCTCTATGGTAGGGGTCTGGGCTTTGAAAGGATCACCATGGGACAGTGTGAAGATGGATTAAAGGAAGAGATGGGAGGGAGGGAGGCCAGTGAGGATGCTACGGCAGTGGTCCAGGGGAGAGAAGACATAGTGGCTAAGGGGAGCAGAATTTTGCAAAACTAGCAAATTAAGTATTATCTCAACTTCCATTTTTGCTTATTCTCAGATGATAGCAGGTAAGTGATCACAACTTCAATTTTGATCAGATCATCTCCTCACTGACTAAAAACTCCATTCTTTGCCCAAGATTAGAAAGGGAGACCAGTCAACACTCAGCACCCCCTGTAATCTCAGTGTCTTAGATGTTATCCCATCTCACTGTTGAAACAACTCCCAGACTGCTACTTGTATGCCCACTTTACAGATGGGCAACTGGGTGAGAGAGGGGAGGTCACGCAGCTAACGGGGAGGGGAACTTGGTTCATAACAAGTGTATATTCCCCCGGAGCCTCTGCTGTGGCAGCTAAAAAGAGGTTTCTGGAGGTACAGGGATATGTATTATTGTTAGCCCGTGCAGCAGCTTCCCAGAGAGGGAGTGAAGCGTAAATGAATTACCAATCATTTTCCTCTCTTTTCAACTCTGCGGGGGAGGCCAGCTGACCAGAAGGAAAAGACATCACAGTGTTTTATCTGGTACCGAATATCACACACAATCCTGGAACTATGGGGAATGGCCAGCAGCACAGGGAGCTCTGCAAGGAAGGCGGAGGTTCTGTTTCTAAGACCCCATGCTATGTTTGTTTAGCTGCTGCCTTGGGCTCACTCTCCTACCCTAAAGCTCTGGAAATCACCCAGGAGGAGGAAGGGGATTAAAGCTTAGGACTCGGGAAAGACCTATTAATTGCTACACCTCCTCCAAGCCTGGAGGGGTGGGAGTGTAGGAATCTGCCTTCCTTCCAGAGGTATCTGGCCAAAACCTTTTGGGTTCTAGAAAGGGAATAAGGAAACTAACATTCATTGAGCACCTATTATGTAGCAATCACCATGCTAGAAGCCTTGCCCATAGTTTCTCACAGACACAACAATTTTGTGAAGTACTATTAAAACCAACGTCCATTTTACAGAGGAAACTGAGATCCAGAGAGGTTAAGCAAGTTTCCCAAGGCCACACAGCACAGCAAGGATCTGTAGACCTCTGTATCCTATCTTTCCTTCCCAGGGCTCCAAATTGTGCTGTTTCTGTCTTCCTTCTAGCTTCGGTCCTTTTAGGTCATTTAAAGCAGAGGAAATTTTTTTTAGTTGTTTAATCTCAGACCCCTTTATAAATAATGGCAGTTCAGAAGGAGAGGGAGGAGGGGAGAAAGGAGAGGAAGGGGAGGGAGAAGAGGAAGCCACATGGTTTCCTGGGGCAAACTGGGAGCTATTAACCAGTAATGCAGGATCCAGCTGAGCTCAAAGCACCCAGCTCAGACCTGATGACAGGGGCAGAGGGCAGGAGGCTGCCAAGGGGAGGGTGGGAACAGATCGCTCAGAAAAGACCACATTTAGGAAAGGGAAGGAGGGGAGGTTCTGGGAGCAGCAAGAGATGTTTATTCTCAAGGTGAGCAGGCTGTGGGGTGTAGCATTAAAAGCCTAGACAGAGTTCTGGAAAAAGCCACGGAGCCGTGCATCCCATGGGCATGGTTTTAGGTGGTGTACAGCGCGAGCGGACATTAAATCACACTGAATCACGTGCAGGGTAGCCTCCATCCTCTTTCAACCTTTAAGGTGATGTCAAGGAGGAAATCTCAGTTTGGTACTTGTGTGTTTTTCATACCTAACACTTGCCCGTGTCCCTGTTTAACAAAGAGAAGCAAATCTCCACATCCTAGAGCAGGCCTAATCTCACCAGAACATGATAACCAGCTTTCACTGTATTTATTTTTACAGCTACCTTCTATTTATGGCAAGTGAATTGCCACAGTAATATACAATCTCCTTTTAAAATAACTAAATTCACTTAGGTTAAAAAAAAAAAGTTCGGAAAAGGAGGCAGTTTAAAGGAAAGGAAAGGAAGGGGCACGGAGGTGGGCACACTGCTATAGTGCAGACTCTGACAGTGACACACAAAGGAACAAGCTTGGGAAATGTTGATCTGATCAAGTCCTCCCACTGCCCGGACTAGAGAGCCAAGGCTATGGAGGTCCCACTGCAGGTCAGAGGCAGAGCTGGGCTCAGAAGACAGGTCTGCTGCTCTCTGGCACACGCTTCCTCCCAAGCAGGTCTCCAGGATGGCTCACGAGGGATGGTGGAGCGGCTTCTCCAGGGGAGGGTTATAACTGGAAAACTCAGCTTATGTGGATGGCAGTGGTCCTTGCAGGTTGGATCACCAACTGCGAGCAAATCTAAAACTGGCCCAAAGAAGCTGGTAGCCAAAGGGGCAGCTCTCTGCCCAGTTGCTTCCCTCTCTCCTACCCGGTTCTCTACGTTCGGCCAACCTCACAGCCCTGTGCTGTGGATCCAAGGAGACGGTGGAGGTGAATGCAAGGCTTATGGAACCATGAGGTACACTAACCTCCCAAGCTCTCCTTAGCCTCCTTCCAGGTGCCTCTTCAACAGTCTGTGCCCCGCAGTGTCAGGAGATGCTTGAAGATGTGGTCTGGTGTCCACAAGGGCCCCTGGGAGCAGGCCACTAACATGTCCACAGGGACACAAACCAGGCTTAGCTTCCAGATGGAAAAAGCCCGGACACACGGCTAATGTGCCTTCCTCGAGGGGTGGTCTAGGAATTACTAGATCTAATCAAGCCAGACACCAAAAATGTTATTTTTGTACCTTTTAATGCAATGGCATTTGGGGAAATTAGTGGAAAAGGAACTGTAATCATGTCACGTGAGTGACTAATTAGAGGGCCCTGGTTTTCCCAGGATGTTCGGTTACATTCATTCAAAACGTGACCTGTTTATTTTGCAGGGTCAGGAAGAAGCCTTACCTCCTAGAAAACCAATGTGGCAATTAAATTAGAGTCATCAGAGTTTGCCTGAGGTAACTAACATATGAAAAAGGGCTTGGTGAACTGTACAAAAACAGAAGTGACCCCTGTGTGGTTGTCCACACTGCTCCCACTTAGCGGGGCATAATTGCCTGCCCCTGGCGGGAGGCTGCAGGTGAGGGCTTTCCCAGTGGAGGGAGGTACCTGGTAAGGTGGAAAGGGCACTGGAGTGTGGGGCCATACATCGAATCTTGACTCTGCACTTGGGCAAATCACTTCATCTCTGTGGATTTCTAGTTATATCATGCATGTGGCTCACTGTACTATTCCTAGCGAGATGGTTGTGTGTGTGTGTGTGTGTGTGTGTGTGTTGGGGGTGGGCTGGTGAAAAAGAGGAAGAGAGAAAATCAACTTTTTTTCATTTTTGATTTTAGCATCTACAGGTGCTCAGCTGTGAAGATACAGCCTCGGACGAGGCCTCCCTCAAGGAGTTTGTAGTCTAAGTTGGAAATCAGATATGGGGACATTAAGGTTCCCAGACTGTTAGGGAGGTATCTGTAAAGAAGACAGCAGGGCATCAAAGAAAGGGGAGGTCCATACAACCAAAGGGCTGTCAGGAAAGGTTCCTTAGGTTGCCGAGTTCTAGGCTTTGGAGAATTGAGCAGTCAGCCTCTCTCCTTCTGAACTCCCAGAGCTGAGAGTCAGCCAGCCTGCTGGCGCTGGCCTCCTGAGCCCCCATGTCTATACCAGAGGGGCTTGGCTTTTCCAAGCAGTCATTACAGATAAACATAGAGCTTCCCAGTCAGCAACGTGCACCTGTATCATGCCTTCTAGTTACCAAGCTTTCTAGTTATCTCTATGGCTATTCTGTTACTAAACCTTTCTGAGTCATGGGACATCCTCCAACTCTGCCCATTTAAGAAAAGGCACGATTCAGGATCACCATCCATTAGCCACCATTCCAAAAATCTCAAAACTCTAAGACTGAAAGGTTTTTTTCTTTCTTAATTAAGACTGAAAGGTTTTTTTTTTTAAGTCATTATTGAATGTTACAATATTGCTTCTGTTTTATGTCTTGGTTTTTTGGCTGTGAGTCATGGGGGATCTTCGCTCTTCAACCAGGGATGGAACCTGCACCCCCTGCATTGGAAGGTGAAGTCTTAACCACTGGGCCACCAGGGAAGTCCTAAGACTGAAAGTTTTATCAAAACTGTTCTGGTTGCAAAACCTGACCTGAACTGACATGTATCTCAGAGTCTTTTTTTTTTTTTTTTTAAATCTCACCAGTGTAACTGTTCATATGTTTGACTGCAGAAATATCAATGTATTTGATTACCGTGGGCCATCCCAGCACTCCGGGAATGCTACGAAAGACACAGTATGTGTACTGTGTTTTATTCCTTAAATCTAAAAATTTCTGAATTCTAAAATGCATCTGACTCCAAGGGCTTCATTTAAGGGGTTCTTGACCCTATAGATTAAATACCTATTTTATAGGCTCTTTCTGCTTAGAGTTCCCTTCACCCCTCATCTGTTAGGAAAACATCTGCAAACATTTCAAATGTCATTGTGAATAAAGGCAGGAAAGAAGGAAGAAATCAATTTGTCTTGCTCCTAGGAGTTTAGGTACTTAACTTCTCGACATAGCTGGTATAGGGATTTATTTACCAACAAGGGTCTTTGGATGCAAGAGAGTTGCGAAGAGCAGTGAACAAAAATGCCTGAAAACTTCACATGCCCCTATGTCCTTGTCCCTTGGGACTTGGGCAACATACAGACCCAAGCACTGTGGTTGGCATGGAACAACTAACACAGGTTCCATGAAATTCACAGAGAAAGGAGACAAAAGCCTCACTGGATACTTCTCGATAGTGGGAAACAGGCACAATTCTGCCTTCTGATTTCACAAACTGACTTCAAAGGACCCTGGCAGACTCCCTCGGGAATCTGGATAGGTTCCAAATTAAGTTGAATTTTTTGTTTTGTTTTGTTTTAAGAAAACACTTTTGGAAGGAGCTTGCATACATAGATAGCAGTGTTTCCCATTTAGAAAGAAAAATAAACACTCCTCCACTGGATTGGAAGTCAAAACAAAATAATCCCAGCTGCTTAAGACCTGAGAAAGTCACCGAGACTGCCCAACAGCAGGGATGTTGACCAGTGTCACCAGCCTGAGAGATCTGCAAAGTGAGGCAGAAGGGCCCGGAATAGGGGAAAAAGGGAGAAAAAGCCACGGACGGCCTAGCATCCAGGGCTTGGCTCTCATGAAGCAGCACCACAATTTAGTGTCTAAGTCATTGGCCTGACTCATATTTGAAAACTCCCACATGCTCACCAAAACACAACTGAGAGATTTCACTCAATGGCTTCAAACAGACTTGGGATTCAAATCTGGTTCTATGACTTAGAAGCTGTGTGATTTCGGGGAAGTCACTTAATCTCTCTGGCCTGCTATTGCCTCAATGAGACTAAAAATGGCTATGACACAGGACAGACATGAAGATTCAATGAGATTCCGAGATCTCATGATTTGATGAGATTAAACACCTCTCACATAATAGGGGCTTCATCAGGGTTTGTGAGGTGAGTACTAGGAATCCAACAACTAGTAATTTTTTAAAAAAAATCAGCTTTTCTTTGGTGGACTTCCCCTTATCTTCTCCAGCTTCCTACTAAGAAGACAGAAATAACAGGATCTGGAATTGAAAACAAAACAAAAAATTTGGGTGGGGCTCTAGAATCAGGTAGGCCTGAGTGTGAGTCTCTGCCTGGGCCTCGGTTTCCTGAACAGAGACAAACAGAAGCTCAAAACAAGATAACGCACGCAAAGAAAAGACTTCTACGCGGAAGGTGCTCCTTACATGTAAATTCTCCCACGTGCTCCTACCTCACCTCGGCTTTTAGAAACCGACAGCTTTCTCTGAGCTATTTATTCCCCGACCCTCTTAAATATTAACCACCAAGGTTTTAAAGCCCTGTTACTTAAGGCTTTAGAATGACAACAATTCACGGCACATTTAATATTTATTCTGAAAAGTTTCTGTGGCAATAGGGACCAAGATCTACTTAATCCGAACCACTTCCTTAGCTTCTCGGCTATGACAAGGTGCTATTTTAGTGAAATCTTTCTTTATATCTATCAGTGATTTCTAGATGGTTATCCTTGGGGCGGATTAGGATTTTGAAGACAGAAAGAGCTGCTTCCCCTGTTTTCTTTTCTGGGATGCCCCACGCGGCCTCCGTGCTCTTTACATGGGATTTTCGCAGGGCGGTTCTGGGCACCACGGGCCGGGGATCGCAGCCCCGGCAGGAGCAGACACAGCTGGAGGCAGAGGGCCTCTGGGAGCCACTGGAGCGTGCAGCCCAGCTCCCGGAAGGCTGCTTCCCAAAGGGTCAGCCCTCAGAGGAGGGTGCTGAGTCAGCTCCCGCTAAAGGAAACTTTATTTTCACCCTTTAGGCGCCCGTTGGGCTGCCTTTGTCATTTAAAATACCTTCTGAAAGAAGTCTCTGGGGAAGCAGGCCTCCAAAGGAGCCAGAGCAATTAACCCATTTAGGGTGGTCTTTAAAGTCTTCAAGTGGTGGAAGGGAATGGACGGGTGGAGACAGGGAAGGGAGACAGGGACCTGGCGTCCTTTACCCTGTTGAACTCCACAGCGTTCCCGACTTCGGGAGGTCTTTCCCATTTCACCTGCGGAGCAGATGAGGCTCTGAGAGGTTAGGTCCTGTGTCCAGGCTCGCATCTCTTGAGACCCAATTTCGGAAGAGTTGACTGTGGCTCTGCTCTCTTGGCTGCACTGTGGTCCTTACACAGTTTGTACTGCTTGCTCACCCCTTCATTCCCACTCGTTAATTATCACTACATAAAAGGCATCTGCAAGGCCACGCACCAAACTGTTAAAAGTGGCTATCTCTGGGGGGAGGAATTACAAGAGAACTTCACTTGTTGCCTTTCTGCATTATTTGAATGTTAGCAAGCATTGTTACTTTTATAATTGACAGAAACAATAGAGATAATCCCATTAAAATAATTTCAGATTTTTCCATGAAAAAAAATCACACGAAACTTAACAAGCATTTATGGGGCACACTATGTAGCAGGGCCCACTCATCCTCACTGGCTAGGGCTGGGTCCATGCCAATACCAGCAGGCACTTTGGCTCATAGAAGACCACTGAGTTTGGGGTTTCCGGGGACAGGAAGGTGACAGGCAGAGTCTACCTGTGGGGTGACACTCACTGGCTGTCTCATGACCCACCAAGCCCAGAGCAGCAGATCACTAAGGACCCAGACTCTCCCTTCAGGCGTGGGACACATTTATTACCAACCTTTGGAGTGACACACTCAGAGCAAGGCTCCAGGGAAGGACTCTGAAGTGCCTCTAGGTCCCCTGGGGAGCAGGGGTACAGAGGAGTGTAGCTGAGCAGACAGCTATAGGCCAAAGTCCCCCCACCTTCCCTGCACATCAATAGTGCAGTAACGCCATCAATTTGCTGCAGAACTTGCAACAACGTGATTGCTCTTATTCAGTTACTTAGCGAAGGGACAGATTAAGGACTTTCATCTCCTGCCTTCTCTTTTACCTACAAGGCTTATTTACTTAGAAATGAACAAAGAATATCACTATATATATATATATTTTTTTTTTCCAAGTAAATCTTAAGAAGGTTACTGGCTGACACACCTGTCAGCATCACACAACACTAGGAAAATCAGAGTACCTTAGAAATTGCTCCATCATTGGCAAGATGGGGAAACAGAGGCCTGAAGAGGGACAGTGATTGTCCAAGGACAAATAGCCAGTGAGCTACTGAGCTGGGCCTGGACCCATTCCAGGTTCCTATTTCTCTGCATACTTTAAAACATGGGCAGCTAAAAGCTCTAGAGGAGCAATGACACTGACCCACCAAAAGGACAATGCCACGCTCAGGAGCACAGAGGGAGAAGGCCCTGGAGGATGGTTTGCTTTCTGGTCACAGATAATGCAGGGCTCAAGATCCTGTCATAGAGACTTCCCTGGTGGTGCAGTGGTTAAGACTCTGCGCTCCCAATGCAGGGGGCCCGGGTTCAATCCCTGGTCAGGGAACTAGATCCCACATGCATGCCGCGACTAAGAGTTTGCATGCCACAACTAAGGAGCCAGCAAGCTGCAATTAAGGAACCCGCCTGCTGCAACTAAGGAGCCTGCCTGCCGCAACTAAGACCTGGCACAACCAAATAAATAAATAAATAAAGTAAGTAAATATTAAAAAAGGAAAGATCCTGTCAGAAGAGAGACACAGATGTAGAGAACAAAAGTATGGATACCAAGGGGGAAAGGTGGGGGAGGCGGTGGGATGAATTAGGAGATTGGGATTGACACATATACACTATTGATACTATGTATAAAATAGGTAACTAATAAGAACATACTGTATAGTACAGGGAACTCTACTCAATGCTCTGTGGTGACCTAAATGGGAGGGAAATCCAAAAAAAGAGGGGATATACGTATATGTATAACTGATTCATTTTGCTGTACATCAGAAACTAACACAACATTGTAAAGCAACTATACTCCAATACAAATTAATTAAAAAAAAATAGGGACTTCCCTGGTGGTGCAGTGGTTGAGAATCCGCCTGCCAATGCAGGGGACACGGGTTCGATCCCTGGTCCAGGAAGATCCCACATGCCGTGGAGCAACTAAGCCCATGCGCCACAACTACTAAGCCTGTGCTCTAGAGCCCATGAGCCACAACTACTGAGCCCATGTGCCACACCTACTGAAGCCTGCATGCCTAGAACCTGTGTTCCGCAACGAGAGAAACCACGGCAATGAGAAGCCCGTGCACCGCAACAGAGTAGCCCCCGCTTGCTGCAACCAGAGAAAGCCTTCGTGCAGCAACGAAGACTCAACACAGCCAAAAATAAATAAATAAATAAATAAAATAAAAAAGAAGAGAACCATCAAGGCCAAAGACCTCCTTCCTGAGTTTCAAAGAGGACAGAGGCTGGGAGAGTTCCTGATTAGGGGAGGGAGCTGGGGATAAAACACCTTTCTTTGTCATGGGGGATGGGGTGATGCCTGGAGGGCCTCAGCTCAGTACACAGAGGAGCTCAGGTCACTTACCATGTGGCCTTCTACACCCTTCCAAGGTTAATGCCTATTTACTGTCCAGGTTCCTAGGTGTAAAAGAGCTGGGGGCAGGATCCCACCAGCTCCCCACCTTGGGTCCTTTGTCCATGTTTTCTCTCTGCCCAGAATGTCCTGGGTTATTAAAGCCCTTGGTTATCTCTACCTGGCACACCCTACTAATTCTTTCAGATCCAGTGAACGCCTCCTCCAGGAAGCATTTCTTGATTTCCTCAGGTGCCTTGGAGGCTCTACTCCTCAGTCCCCTCCACACCAGTTTCCTACCTCCCTTATCACCTTTTCTCCCAAGAGAAAAGAAGTCTGACATTCTCTGAGCATTATTAAGTGTCAAACAGGATGGTGGGAGCTTTCACATAGAGGCTCTCTATAAATTCCCTGGAGGGAGGTGGGTGGTGACTGTGACCATGACTAACCTTTACTAAACTCCTTCTCTATCCCAGGCCCTGTGATGAGCCTTCATCATGAGCTGGGTATCATACTGCCCATGTTATACTTGCTTAAGGAAACAAGCTTAGAGGCAATGTGCCCCATCCAAAGTCCCACAGCAATAAAGCTTATATTTAATGCAAAGATGTCTGACTGCAGAGCCCATGGATCCTGCCTCATATCTCTCTGAATCTCTGCCTCCTTCTCCAGAGCTTGGCCTGAAATTTAGTGCCACACAGGCACTTATTAATAAATGTTTGCAAAATCAACACGCAACCTACAATATTAAGTGAGGAAAGTCTCATTTCCTTTCCTCTTCTTTGATAATCAGGAAATCATGGGCCACTAGGGAGATTCCAAGTTACATCACATATGTCACCCCACCCCCTTGTAGGCTTGAATCTCCTCCAGGCTTTGAATTCTTGCAAAGAAGTGGACTGGCCACTGCTAGACACAGAGACGGTAAGCACCTTGGCCCAGGTCACACAGCACCTGACCGGGGGCTAAAACCTGTGTCTGCTGGCTCCTGGTCAACCTGGAGTTTGGAGCTATTGCATCGTACCGCCCCCCGCTCCCCAACACACACACCTCTTCTCCTTAAGAGAGTCAGGGGGGCAGAGCTTAGAAGAGGCATGTGATTATGGGCAGATCCACGCTTAAGCCCACTGGCTCTCTCTGCAGTCAGCATTCAGCTCTGCAGCTGCCTGGGTCTCCAGGGGCCCCGTCTCTGGGCAGTGAGAAAGTCCAAGAACTTCCAGAGCCAGGAGTCTTTCTCTCAGCTTTCTCATGGTCAGTGGGGAAACTATCATACTGGTCTCTTAGGCAGGGTTCTGAGGCAGATCCAATAAAGCAACACGTGACAGTGGCTGGCACAGTCCCTGGCACATAGTAAGCAGTCAGTCGATGCTATGTTCATTGTAACCATCCTTTTCTTTTCTTTTCCGGTGTCTATCTTTGTCTCAGTACCTTTGTCTTACTCAGGCTCTACCTGATCTTTCTGTCTCCTTGTGTCTGTCTGTGCATCTCTACCCCTGCAGCTATGTCTGCCAGACGTCTGCCATGGGGGTGGGAACAGGAGCCCTACACCCCCCGCACACCCCAGCGGCGCAACCAGGCAGTAGCGGGGCTGCCCGAGCCCACCGAGCCCCCCAGGTCCCCGAGAACCCTGAGTCCCCCCGTGCGCCAGGCCCTTCCGCCCCTGCAAGCAGCCCAAGCGGACCGATTAATCAGCATCGCCAACGAAAGGAAGAACCAAACCCACAGAAGTTAGAAAGAGAGAGGGACTTACCGTTTGCCGCGACCCCCAGGCTGGCGGAGCCACTTTTAACTAAGAATGAATTAGGGACAAACTCTTCCTCAGAGTCTGAGTCCGGGGTTGGCTGGGCCACACCGTTGCCTAGCAACCGCCTCTGGCTCTCATTGGCCGGAGGGGAAGGGGGCGGGGAGGGGGACTGCTCAATAGGGGTTGATGAAGCGGATGAACAATGCAAGGGAGCACCTGCGAACCACAAACACAAACACAGACAGAAAAAAAAAAAATAATGAAAATTGGTTTTGAGGCACACGGGGAGGGGGAGGGAGCAAAATAAAACACGCATCAACAGGGGGAGGGGGTTCCCAACACAGGGTGATCTACTGCACACGTGGCCCGGGGGCGGGCCTGATGCCTCCTTAAAGTTGGTGCAAACTCCTTCTGAAGAGCTGGCCTCCTGCAGAAGTCTGCATGCTTGCAAAGAAGGCGTCCCTCGAGAACACTTGGGAAGCCCTTCCTGCTTTGCCTGTTCTCTGAGAGAGGTCTGAAAATCTGGGGTCTAGTCCTGGTGGGGCTGTGTCATCTATGAAACAGCTGCCCGCCTCTGAGCTTCAGTGGCCTTGCTGGTAAAATGAGCAGCCGCACTGGGTGAACGCTGAGCCCCTGCAAGCTGGCCATTCTGTGATGTCACCGAACTGAAATAATGTTCTTATTGGTGAGATTTTAATCCAACATGCCTGGAACAGGCTCTGGGCCTCATAAAAGGTAGAGGGAGCTGGAGAGAACGATCCAGAGCCCCCTCCACCGCTGGCATTCCAGGATTTCAACACACTCATCTTTTACTTTTCTAAAAATCTAACACTTTAAGATTTTTAAGTCCTGACATTCTCTGCAAACTTCTTAAGAGAACAAGAAATCTAGCAGTCTTTTTCACTTGTGTATCCCCAGAATCTAGCATAGTACCTGGCACACAGTAGGCACTATATAAATATTTGCTGAAGAGATGAATTCTAGGTGCCTAACAGACTGGGATTCTTAGTAGTCTCAGCAGACTAGGATTCATAAGTTCTGACAGTCTCAGATGAAAAAACTGTACACTATTTAGGACACTAACACTGTGAATTCCAAGATGCACTAAGTTAGGATGTTTGACTGCAAGTTTCTGACATGTCAGGGTTCCATGATTCTAAAAATCCCAGCTTTCTATAGTTTTGTGAGCACACTCCCAATTCTTCAAAAGGAGGAGGTGATGGCTGGCCAGGGACAAGACCTTTGGGGGCAACAATTTGCGGTCCTATCTGTGTCTGGGCTTTAGGCATGTGCAGAACATCATGTACAAGAGAGGGAACACAAGCACACACACATAGAAGTATACAGTACAAGACAACGCATCCACTTGATAGCAAGGGCTATGTCTTTTTTCCCACCTTGACTGATAGAAGGTTTAAAACATAATCAGATCCATCCAGTTTTTCAGAGGCCGAAACTTAGGAAACATAAGGTGGCCCAGACATGTCATCATAAGATTTGGTAGAGCTCTATGCGGCAGGTAGCAAATAGAGCTGCTGATTGTTGAAAAAAAGCAAAACAAAACAAAAAAGCTTTTTGTGGTCTGTCTACCAAGAGAAGCTCACTCAGTTCAGTCACCATATCTCGCAGGATTTTGCAGGTTCCGTGACTCTCATGTCAACCCTTGAGCCCAACCACGTGTGACAACATTTTACAGAGTTGCCGTGTGTGCCATTTGGTTGGTTCATATTAAAAATTCAGTAAGAGCAAGTGAGGCAGCAGGGATCCACGATCACAGTACTGTCTCGGGGTAGCTTTTCCATCCGCGTTTTGGTTTACCTAAAAATCTGGGCTGTGATTTACCTTAAAATCGTCCCAACCAGTGTTTCCAGTTCACCCTAGGGAGACCTTCCCTGACACCACTTACCACACGGCACTACAGGGATGATCATTCCTTTCTCGGAACTAACCTTTTTTTAGTTCTGTTACCATATTTGCCCTGCTGCATTTGGAGGTGTCTGCCGTTCTCTCCTGTATAAAAGCATAGGGCACATGCTTGGGACACAGTACATTCTTGGAGTGGGCTTTGGAGTTCAACAGAATTGGGGTCTGCATCACACCATAGCCTCCTACTGGCTGTATGATCTTGGGTAGATTTCTTCCAGTTCCTGATTTATCAGTTGGGAACTCCTCCCCTTTTATAAAGTTATTATAAGGACTAAAGATAAGATACTACACCAGCACACGGTATGCCTGAGGAAGCAGAATCCCAGGGTCAGTGCTTACCAAACGTTTATTAAATTGAATGAAAGCACCCCACGAAGAACCCCATTTATGATTTCCCTTCCTCTACAGTCCCAGTATTGGGAAGATTTTTGTCCGCCAGGCTGCATTTATTAAGCAATATACATTCATTTCCTCATCTTTTATTAACCAAAGACACCTTCTAATCTCCAGTCAGAGCTTCTGATGAGCTTGAAATAACCAGTACCATACGATGCTGAGCTGTTAGAATTTCACACAAAGGTTAAGAAACACGATATGTTGTTCCAGGGTACTTGTTACAGCCTCTTCCTGAGTAGATCTGTCAAGCTTTATGAAATAAATAGTTCCCGAACTAAGTAAATTGTTCCATCACAAACTTCAGAGACCCTGGGCTAAGAACAGCACAGTCCCTCCCACTCCTCATGCCTGTTTCCTCTCCCTTCCATCCATTCTCCAGGCCTCACCCTGGGCCTCTGGGGTTGCTCTGAATATTCATAACTTAACATTCAAAGGACCTAACAAGGTGCCAGACCCTTGGTAGGCGCACAATGACCCACAAGGTTTCTGTGATGTACAGAAACTATTGGACACATGTTAATTTCCTTCCTCTTATTCATCAGCATCTTTTAATTTAAGTGGTCCCCAGGTGGGGGCACAAAACCATCTCCTGGGTGCAAGAAAATTCTAGAAGTATTTATCTTTTATGTCAGCCTTTTCTAATATCTATTTTGTATATGTTTTATAATATATGTAATGCATTTGTGCTCAAAATACATGTAATAAAATGCTCTGCTGTATCAATTCGGCATCTACAGAAGCAGGGCAGGTTGTATTAAAAGAATGGGCTCTGGAACCAGACCCCACATTTGAATTCTAGTTGCACTACTTGCTAGTTCCATAGTAGTGACCTTGGGCAAGTTAATTCACCCTTTGTGACTCAATTTCCTCATCTATGTAATGGAGATCAAAAAATAAAAAAGAATACCTACGTTACAGAGTTGCTCTGATGACTAAAGGAGTTAAAACAAGCGAAGTCTTGAGAACAGCGTGGCAGCCAGTAAACACCTAATGAACTTTAGGTATTAGTATGCATAAATATGTATATATAAAGTGAGGGGCCCTACGTTTCTTTATCTTTTCTTTTAAGAGCAGCGTGCGACCGTAGAAGTATGGTGAACACTGTTTCATTCCAGAGACATTTCCTAAACACCCACCGAGCAGGCTAGAAGGTGAGGGATATATAAACTGTGAGAGGCGCAGCCCCCAAGGAGCTGGTGGAAGGGGAGGGAGAGTGTCACATGCAGCTGTAAGCAAGGCAGAGGTGGGACCTGTCAGAACAGGATGGAGGTGGGGACCTCACTTCAATTGGAGGAACCAAGGAAGGCTTTCTGTAGCCATAGAGGATTCCAGCGGGAAGAGATGAAGAGATGGGGTCTTGAGCATGCATGGCAGAGAGAGGAATACTCCGCCTCAGGCCCTCATCCTTCACCTGGTCTCAAGCAACCTGCCCACTATCACTTTACCTCTCAAGTCTCATGTGTTACCGTTATTAACTTCTCACCAAGGGTGCTGAAGCTTGCTGGCCTGCCCTCATTTCCACGCACTCACTGCTCCCTCTTCAGCTCAGGTTCACCGATTTGCACAACTTCGGGGCACCACGGGCATTGAATCTATCTGAATGGCACCCCCTGGAGCACAACTACGAAGTTTTGCCTCTGAGCTTTTGCACATGCTGTCCCTTTGGAGTGTTTCCTTTCCTGTTCCCCCCGCTCCTCATCACTACCACCCTGTGTGTCTCACTCGCCCCCACTCAGCCTCTGGGCTTAACCTCATGGTCATCCCCTCCAGGGAGTCTTCCATGATGCCTCAAGCCTGAGTTTGGGTTTGGCACCCCTCTGGGGGCTCCCGCAGCTCCCTGTACTTTCCCTGTTGCAACACTTCCCACACTGCAGTGTATACTTGTCTGTGGCCACCCACTAGCCTGATTGGCTTGTCCATTACCATATTCTCCAGTGCCCAGCACAGTGTCTGGTACATAGAAAGCACTATAAATATTTGTTAAATGAAGAAAGGATGGAAGGAAGGTAGGAGGGAAGAGGAGGACCTTGATTATAGCACAAAAGGTCTATGTAAAGAGAGAAGTGGGAAATGAGTCTCTGAGTAGCAGGTTTAGGCCTTGAACACAAGGAAAAGGGAATCAGACCATAACTGGGGAGTTACGCAAGTTTTTAAAGCAGGAATGTGACAAGGCCAGAGCTGTACTTTAGAAGGATCTGCTCTTGAAACTTAAGGCATCTGCTCAGCCACCCAGATCTCCTTTCTAATTGGCTCAGCTCAGCCAGGATGTTCAAAGTCCACATGATCTGGGCTTGCTTTTCAGGTGGGGCCCAGCTGCAGGTTCCTGTAGGCAAAAAAGGACGCCCCATGCCATGGGATTAGGAAATTGGGGTTTGGGGTTGCCTTTCCATGTATCCTGTTCATCAGCTGAAGGGAACCTGGTATTGTAGAATTTTCCACTGTGTCAAAATGAGATGGGATGACTGGAATGTCTCACCTCAACAACCAAGGCGGCCAGTGAAGGGCAGAGGGGAGCCATGCAAGTTTCCTGAGAGGAGGTCTCTCTGAGCCTAGCTCGAGCTTATAGTAGATAAGGGTGGAGAAAGAAAAAAAAAAAAACAAAGTGAGAGAGTGCAGACACCCCTGTGGTCGAGGGGTGGGGCTGGGGGAATAAACATTTGCAGAACCCCTTCTGGAGGCCAGGAACGGGGCCAGGTGTTTTACAAGATCTCTTCCTCACAAAAACAATGCACTGGAAAATCCATCCCCATTTTCGAGGTCAAGAAGTAGAGGCCTACATTTGCCTGTGGTCACAGGACCTGGGTGAGAACCCGCACTGCAGTGCTGTGTCCACTGAGGGGTGTGAATTAAATTTATCAGCCCTGGGGACTTCCCTGGTGGCGCAGTGGTTGAGAGTCCGCCTGCCGATGCAGGGGACACGGGTTCGTGCCCCGGTCCGGGAAGATCCCACATGCCGCGGAGCGGCTGGGCCCGTGAGCCATGGCCGCTGAGCCTGCACATCCGGAGCCTGTGCTCCGCAACGGGAGAGGCCACAACAGTGAGAGGCCTGCGTACCAAAAAAAAAAAAAAAAAAACAAAAGCCACTGCAAAGAGCTTTTGAGGGGAGGCTGAGAGTACACTTGCAAGGAGCCTGGGAGTCTCAAGGTGAGGGCTCAACCAACATGGATTCCCTCTGCCATCCCTCCAGCTGTAGGTCTTTGAAAGTAAGAACAGGGTGATTTTGGGGAATAAATAATGACGGATCTGCAAGCCTGCCAATGACACCTTTATCAATATGCATCGCTTACTGACGTCATATAAGAGGAAAAGTGTTAGGGAGACAGACAGGATATATGAAAGGAGCACATGACAAGGGAGTCCTGAGATCTACAGAAAGAGCGATTTCAGTCCCTCACAGCTTTGTGTGCATTGATGGTAGCTTTCCTTAGCGTCTGAGACGTAACCTATAACCAGGGCAAGCTGGTGCTCAAGGAAGAGCCTCTAGCATTCTGGATTCTGAGTTGTCTTTGGAGTACACCGTGAGACTAAAGTGTGAAGGGCTAGCTGATGGACGAGTTTATTACTCTGTCAAAGAAAAGAAGACCATTAACAAAATGCACTTTTTTACACTTTTCTCAGCAGTCCTGAGAAATCCATCTAAACGCCCAAATGGAACCTTACTGATCTCCATGAGACCCCATCTAGGCTCCAGTGGGGAAAGTCATGGCTTGCTCACACAGTGAGGAAGTGTGAGTCCTAGCTGTGAAACCAGAGCACGAGTTGTATGCTGCAGGGAGCCCCTTGGGTTAGGGGAAGAGCCTCCTAATAACCTTCGAACCGGCAGCCCTGCATTGTAGAAGCTTGTTATAAAATGCTTAGCACAGTGCCCAGTAAACGGCAATTACTTAGTAAATGATACCTAGAAAATACCAAAACAAAACCTGTAGACCTAAAGAGGTAGCTCATCTCAATGGAAACCTGAGCTGATGGATTCATCCTTCCCGCAAAGTCTGACTGTGTTTCATCTCTTCAGTCTCCCTTCTAGAAATACTCAAGCCCCTCCACTTAAAACCAAATGCATTCGTTCTCTCCTCATGAGCCAACCTCATATCTATTTCCTCTTAACAGGGCAGCCAGTTGCTCCACTGAATAAGGAAAACCTTATTCAGTTCTGAGCAGAGGATGGGGCATTAAGGGAAACTTGGATCTCCTTCCGATATGAAGGTCTGAGGCTGCTGAAGGACCAGGAACTCCACTGCAGGGATAGCATGTCCTGCTTTTGACGGCAGTGAGTGATGGCCACGCCTGCAGCTTAAACAGCCCAGCCTGCCCAACAGGGACCACAGCTGCTCATCTCTGTGTCCTGGCCTGGCTCAGAGTCTCAGCTTAGAAAAGGTCTGCAGAACCAGTTCCCACCGTTATTTTAAATGGATTGAAATCCACTGTGGCAAGCATCTCAAAGTGCTGGAAATCTGAAGCTAGAGCACTAGAGGGACCATTTGTTCTGCTTTGCCAGTGAGAGCCCCAACTGACATCTGTTATCCTGCAACGATTAATCGTAGTGCCCTGCCTTTACTCTAAAGATGTCCTGATTTGGACAATTATATGGCCACCCCATTTGAGGGCAATATAGATTCAGTTCCACATCAGAGGCTATAGTTTGCTGCAACAGACTAGGGGTCAAGAGATCTGGGTGCAGGTCAACAGTGTGCTGTGGCAGCATGGGCAGGGCCTCTGGCCTCTCTGGCCCTCACATTCCCACTTGGGGAGTTGGAGCAGAACACTCTAAGGTTCTTTTGTGGTCCAACATTCTACAAGATAGGAGTAACAGTAGTACATACCTCAAGGGGTTGTTTTGAGGATTAAAGGAGACTGTGGAAAAAATGCAGGATAAAAACGATTTCATTTATAATGAAAAGTTAGGTCCTTTCAGTATAGTGAGCGCTCATAAGACATTTATAGACTAAATGAATTTGTATAAATGCATTCCTATACAGAAGATTGGCTGAAAAAAATCTTTAATGATGGTTATCACTGATATGGGCAATTTTTAATTTTTAAAAAATGTCTTCAAAATTCTCTACAATGAGCATATATAGTTATCTTTATACTTTTAAAAATTATTTTTTAAAACTTCAGGAGAAAATGAAATAATAAATGTGACAACACCTGGCATCTAGTAGGTGCTAAAATAGATGTTGGTTTTAAATACAAACAAGATTCTATGCACTGATATTGGTAATATAATTTGATATAGTTGATTTTTAAAATGTGAAAAGCTTTTAATTGAGCAATTCCACTGCTAGGAATTTACCCTAGAACACAATTATGACGTTTCAGAAGATTTATTGATAAGGGTATTCATCACAACATTGTTTGTAATAGTCAAAAGTAAAATTAAAAAAAAAAATGTTAAAGAGGAAAAACACCCTTTATGTTAAAAAGTGACTAATTATGTAAATTAAGGAATATCAGTAGAATGTTAATATGTAGACATTATAAGCCATGTTTGTAAAGAATGTTTAAGGACCTGGGAAATAGGATATTAAAAAAGCATGGGGCAAAACTGTATAAAAAATAACTGTGACATTTGTTTGAGTGTATGTGTGTGTGTATAATTAACAAAAATGTTAATGCCTGTTACCTTAGGGCAGTAGAATTATGAATACATTTTATTTATTTTTTATATTTTTTTATATTTTCTAATTCTTTCAAGGAACACATGTGATAAGATTTTTTTTTAAAAGTTATTTTAAAAAGAAGAAAACACACACACAGAAAGAAGCAAAGACAGCAGCTTCTGCTTTGTGTCCCCCATGGGATGAGCCTGGCAGAACCACAGCCTCCTGGGTCCAAAGTCGCCTTCTTTTCCAGCCCATTAAATCTTTGTGGGTCTTACTCCCCAAGCAGGGCAGCTCCCACTAAGTCAACTCTCCTCTCCTCGACAGTGGTTATTTTCAGAAGCAGGTCTGGGGCCATCTGTCTCTGTGACTTATGTTGGGAAAATAGTCTCTGGAAAACAGGACACAGTAAATTTCTCAGGCTCAGCTCATTTGATCTCCAGCTCTCCTCCTCACAGGTTTCTCAGGGCCAGGTTGTTTTTTTTTGGTTTTGTTTTTTTTAAGCATTCACCAGGAAAGGAACTCTGCTTTCACCTGCCCACCTGGGGAAGCCCAGTGACTGGTGTACCTTCCACATCAACACTGAATAAAGAGTAACTTAGGTCTCTCTGGTCTTCAAACAAGGATGACCTAATCCGCTGCCTGCTAGTTTGTTTGATACAGGTATATTAAATGAGGACATTCACTGATTTTTTTGTAATAACAGCTTTGAGATATAAATACATACCATACAAGTCACCCATGTAAAGTGTACGATTCAATGGCATTTAGTATATTCAGAGTAGTGCAACCATCACAATACATTTTAGAATATTTCCATCACCCCAAAAAGAAACCACAGAGTGGTGACAGAGTGCCCAGCGACTGCAAAGTCCGGGCAGTAGAAGCAAGTTCATTTGAGAGACAGCAAGGAAGCTAGTACAGCTGGAGGAGTATAAGGAAGAGAGTGCTGAGAAATGAACCTTGAGAGGTGGCCAGGGGGCCAGATCACAGACGTGCATATTGCAAACAAAGGCCACTATGCATACGTGTTCTTATTAGTGAGTTCCCTGAGGGCAGGGACTGGTTTTATTTATCTCCATATGTTCACAGCCCACACAATGACTTCATATATAGCAGGTACCCAGTACATACTGGAATCTACTTTAACTTACTGAGCTACTAATAAAACGATGCCCACATGTGAATTGTATTTACTCTACAGTTTACAGAAAATGTTCACATCCATGATCTTATTTGATCCTTACCATATCCAAGTGAGGTAATGACCATTACCCCCATTTTACAGATAGAAAAACTGAGTCTAGGAGAGGCGATAGGACTAGTGCAGGGACATACAACTGGTAAGGGGCTAAGTGGGACTCCGACCCAGGGGAGGGGCAGCAGTAAGATCTGAATTTAAAACTGGTTATTGTGGTTTCGGGTAGGTTACTTCCTCTTTTAGATATCTGGGATCTTCAGGATCTGGGCCTACCTTCTAGGGGTCCTGTGAAGAGTATATAATCAAAGCATGTGTGTCTGGGGCCTAGCAGGGGCCTGGCCTACAGTAAGTGCTCAACAGTGGCAGCTCTTCCCCAGCTTCCCTTTATTACCAGCCCTAGCTATACACTCAGGCAGGCTCTTCGTGTGAGGCCTTGACTGGGTACTGGAGACAAAGAGCTAAGACCAGCCTTTCCCCTAGAGGGGAGCCCGGTCTCATGGGTGAAGGAAACAAATGCATTATTTAATGTGAGAGAGACAGGGATGCCGGTGGAGGGGGGTGAGTGGTGAGGGAGGTGCTGAGGGGCAGGGCAGGGGAAATGGGAGGCCCATGGAGCTCTGATTATCAGCTGCAACCCCAGATTTCTCCCAGGTGCTGTTAACCTTTTCCAAGAGCTGCCCCAAAGGGATTTAAGATGGTCCACCCAGGCCGCTGGAGGCTCAAATCAGCCTGACGGGGAGGCCTCCTTCTGTGGGATGTCGGGGAGAGGGAAGGCACAGGGCAAGCTGGATTATCTGTGTCTGTCAAAATCTGCTGGCAAACATGATCAAGGAGCCACTGAAATTTATGGTGGGCCTCGAACAATCTGTGGTCACAGAGTGTTCTGTTGAACAGGAAGGCTTCAGTTTGCATTTTTGCAGTGAGATTTGATTAAGAAAGTGCCTCCCAGCAGCTGTTCCCAAAATCATTGGGTTAAAAAAAATAACACACACACACAATATATAGTTCCCTCTCCCAGATTCAACTTACACAGCTGCAAAATTCCAGGCCCTAAGACACAGGAAGAGCACAACCTGATTGCCAAGCCCCACCTCTACTCAGACATTGCGGGAAGGGTGGAGGTATTAAAGAGGCAAAAGATAGGGAGCTGGGGAGAAAAAAGGGCCCAGTTGCTGGAAGGAGGGGAGGGCACTGATATTAATTGGGCAACTACTGTGTGTGCAGCACTGTGGAAGCTTTATATATACATCATCTTACCCAACCCTCACACCCCCACCCCTGTGAAGGTGTTAGGCTCTCTCCAGATGACAGATGCAGAACTTGAGGTTCAAAGAGAGACTCTTCAGGGTCACCCAGCTGGTGGGCACAAGGCTGGGTTCTGGGCCTTGTTCTGTCAGACTCTACGCCCATATCTGTGCCGCTAATATAATCTGAATGAAGGGTTTACTTCCTTGATCACTCATCAGCCATGGCAACAGGACTATACGTTTAAAGAAGTTAATTTTCTCAAAGCCCCAGGGCTAGTGAGTGTGGAGCTGGGATTCCAACTCAGGCCAGCCACCTGAGCCCACGGCCAGAGTTATTCCTAGAAACTCACTCTGTCTTTCAGGGTCTTAGATGAGGGTCAAGGATTAGTGTAATCAATGAATTGGGCAAAGATTAACCAGGAAAAAAAAAACCTCCATGTAAAATAAAGCCAGAATTGTATATTTACCGTTTGTGCAGTTTTCCAAATATCCATTATATTTCAACAAAAGGTTTTAAAAAATACCAGAAGGCCCTGTGGTGTGAATGTAAGCATAGAGTGAGAGAATTTTCCTTAAATAGTTTCCTCCCATAAATGCCCTGATTCTAAACAGCTTTCTTGGAGCTTACTCACTGTGCCAAAGCCTCCTTCCCATCAGGTTTCCGCAGAACTTTTGGAAACTTTTTTGGGAAAGCACAAATGTAGTAAAGGCCAAGCTTTCCAGAAATTTCTCTACTCCCACTCCAGGAAATCGTGAAAAATCAAGGAAAGCAGTCAGGGGGAGACAGTGCACAAGTAAAGAGATGGTTGCCTAAACCTGCTCCCAAGCGGCTGGGTCTCCCAAAGACTGAATTTCCCCAGAGAGAGGCTCTCAAAGCCAGGGGCCCCGTAGGAGGTTTGGGGCAAAAACTGGAAGAAAAACAGGGTTTTTTTTTTTTTTTTTTTTTTTTGGCTGCGTTGGGTCTTCGTTGCTGCGTGTGGGCTTTCTCTAGTTGCAGAGAGCTGGGGTTACTCTTCCTTGCGGTGCGTGGGATTCTCATTGCAGTGGCTTCTCTTGTTGGGGAGCATGGGTTCTACCGGCGTGGGCTTCAGTAGTTGTGGTGCACGGGCTTAGTTGCTCCGCGGCACGTGGGATCTTCCAGGACCAGGACTCGAACCTGTGTCCCCTGCATTGGCAGGCAGATTCCTAACCACTGCATCACAAGGGAAGTCCTAAAACGGGGTTGTTTTTTTCTCCCAAACTATACTCTGTACAGAAAGGAGCTTTGGAGATGGGAAGGGAAGGGAAGGGAATAAACATCTACCAAATGCTGTCTGTGCGCTGAGTGCTGCACTAAGCACTTTACACACGTTTCCGACATACCCTTCAGAGCAAGCGTCACTCCCTCCCTCCCTCCACAAATCACTGAGGTCCCCCACCCCCATGTCAAGTTCTCCGCTAGGAGCTGGGGACACCAAGAGAAACAGAATCGTGTGAAGTGCCTGTCTTGGGCAGCTGAAAGTTTCCTTGGGCTGCTGTAACCAAGTGCCACAAACTGAGTTATCTTTAAACGACAGAAATTTATGGCTTCACCGTCCTAGAGGCTAGAAGTCCCAAATCAAAGTGTTGGCAGAGTCATGCTCCCCTGACACCTGCAGAGGAATCATTCTCTGCCTCATCCTAGCTTCTTGTGGTCCGCTGGCCATCTTGCTGTTCCCTGGCTTGCAACTGGATCATGCCAACCTCTGCCCTCCATGTCACAGGACCTCCTCCCTCCACCCGTCTCTGTCCTCACATGGCTGTCTTCTTAGAAGGACACCAGTGATACTGGATTAGGAGCCCACTCTCCTCCAGTATGACCTCATCTTGACTAATTACATCTGCAATGACCACTATTTCCAAATAAGGTCACATGCTGAGGTACTAGGGGTTAGGACTCGAACATCTCTTTTATTTTTTGGAGGGGGTGCAATTCAACTCATAACACTGTCCTTGTAGAGCTTAGACTATAGAAGCTTTGTTCTGAAGATGAATAAGGTGAGGCACAGAGAGGCCAAGTGACTCACTCAAGATCTACAGGAAGTAAATCCCAAGTCCAGGTCTGAGTCCAGAGCCCATATTTTGTCTGCCGTACCACCCTGTCCTGCCAGCGTGGGGTTTCCTCAGCTGGTGGTCATTTTTATCAAAGGAGATTTTGCATACGTCATCACATTTTGTCCTTGTGACACCTCTGCGAGGTAGGTACTATTATTCCCATTTTACTGACACAGGAAACGAGCTCCAGAAAGGCTGGAGTCACTCGGTTTGCAAGAGGAGGCGCAGGATTGAAGGCAAGTAGGTTAGACCCTGTACCCAGGCTTTCGCTGCCGCCACACCAAGATCAATGGCCCCATGGTGGGGGACTGGATGCCGGAAATGGAGTGAGAAATCAACACAACCAGCTAATGGAAAGCCCTATCTCCAAGGCTGCCCCGGGGAAGGACAGGCACCCTGACGGACGGCACTGGATTGGAAAAGAAAGAGGTTGGCTGGGTCTGTTTCTTTTAACCAGAAAGGCTCATCTGGAGAGGGAAGAATTTGTATTTTGGAAGCTAAAGACGTTCAATATTTTGAGCCCAGGAGTTCAGATCTCCCCTTACTCCTTGGCGAGCAGAGTCCGATCCCTGCTGGCAAATGGGATTTCTTGCTTCCTGGAGGGGAGGGCCCTGGGCAACGCTTGAGTATAAATCTTCTCAGGGGTTTCTTGGGCAGAGCCAGAGGAGCAGCATCCCTACCACTTGAGCGCAGGCACACATGGACTGCATCTGCCTCAGATTTCACAGGGTTTGGGAAAATGAGAGGAGAGAGAGGTGCCTGCAGGGTGGGGAAGATACTGAGAATGTTCCTACGTGCCAAGTCCACAGAGTCCAGTGGTCTGTGAGGCTGGGTGATGGGTTGTGTGTAATTTGTCACAGGTCCCTGGGCAAATCCGGGGAGGAGAGTGCCACCCTCTTGGGGAAGAAGACCAAGCATCCTTCTGGAGCGTCCTGACAACTTGATCCTGCCCCAGTTCTCAGCAACCCCAGGGGACTCCAACCAGCACCCCCACGGAGCTGGGGAGGGGAATCAGACTGTGTTCTCGCTGCCTTTGAGAAGTTTCCAGTTTAGTGGCCGAGCAAACCCTGAATGGGCAATTATCCCACAGTGCTGGGAGAGTGGGGACACAAAGAGCAGGCCCTTGATTAATGGAGCATGGGGCACAGTGGTACTTTCCTGCAGGAAGCGATGTCTAAGCAGAGGCCTAAAGGTGAACCAGGAGCTGGCCAGACGAAGGCGGCATTGTGGGTGTGTGCTTGTGAGCGGTGTGTACACGTGTGTGTGTGTTTCGGGGGAGGGGCTGGTTTCAGTGTCCTAGGCAGAGAGAAACGCATGTGCGGGGGCCCAAGGTAGGGAACTGCAAGTATTAACGGCAGGTATGTGTGGAGGAGAGGTGGGGAAGTGGTAGAGAGAGGAATGAGAGAGAGAAGCAGGGTTCCGGCGCTATAGAGGCCTCTGGTAGACTCCAGGGCCGGCCCCTATTCCCTGGGTTCTCAGTCCAGCAGTGGTGAGCAACTAGGCTGGGCCACCTGAATTAAGTCACCCAACTTCTCTGGGTCTCTACCTGAAAATTCCCATGGTTACACAGGTGGCCTTCTAAGCTCTCGTAGAGCCCCAATAATACAAACTAGCCAGACTGACTTACGTGATTCCACTTAATCCTCATATCCGCTCTCTGAGTTTCTCTTTATTACCCCCATTTAGCAGAGGGGAGCAGAGAAGTTCAAAGAAGGTTAAGTGACTACACTCTGTAAGTCTCTGATTTTCTAAAAGAAACTGCCCTCAGGCTTTCTGCCTGAATAACTGAGTCTTTTGCTCTCAGAGGAATTTTATGCAGGAGAGAGAGAACTTGTTAATAACACCAATGATAACAATAGCTACCGCTGATTGGGAACTTTCCCTTTGCCAGATATCATAGCAAGCTGTGTATAGACATGCATCCATTTTAATCCTCCTCATTAGAGACGAGGAGACTTGGACTTACAGTGGTCAATCCAGTTGGCCAAGGTCACTAGGCTGACTGGGAATGGGAGAGCCAGGAGGTGGCCCCAGGGGGCCAACTCCAGCCACAGCCTGAGCTCCTGATCACTTCTCTTAAAAGGAGCAAAGTCTTCTAGTCCAACCTGTGGGTTTACACATGAGGAAACTGAGGCCTGGAGAGGTGAGAGAATGAGCCCAAGGTCCATAATAAGGTGCGGCAGAGGGTGGTGCTGTGCCATTAATATCAGTGATAGTAACGGGAACGACAGGCAGCCTAACACAGAGGGTGGAAAATGGACTCTGAAGCCAACTGTCTGAGTTCGAATCCCAGTTCTGCCACTTAGTAGTAGCAGAAGCCTGGGCATGATCTTAAGTTCCCCGAGGCTCAGTTTCTTTCTCTGTAGAATAGGGATGATGATATAGCCACCTCACAGGGTCGTGCGGGGATTAAAGAGCTGGGTCATGGAAGCACCTGGCATAACGTAAGCTCTCTATCAGCACCTGCTGCTGCCATTGACTCACAACCTGCTCTGTGCTTGATGCACTTTATCTGTGACTCTCACAGCAACTGTAGAGAGGGGTTACCATCCCCATGGTACAGAAGGGGGAACAAGTCTAGAGAAATTAAATAACATGCCCGACCTTACACGGCATGGAAGCTGTAGACGCTGGGTTGGAAGCCACGTCTGTCGGACGCCCAAGTCCATGTCATATCCCATAATAACCCCTCCCCAGGCATCCAGCCTTGTCACAAGCACTGGCACCCATCACCTCATCACTACGAAGTATGGGCCTATTTTTAAATGCTGATAGTTGTCATATCTCTATGGCAGTTGTGTAAGTGCACACGTGTGTGTGTGTGAGAGGTTCTGATGAACAAGAAAGCACAACCACAAGCAGGATGGATGGTTCCATCCAAGTACCATCTATTATCCCACAACAGAATTAAACTTATTCTACAAGGATAACAACAATTCATCCTGCTTGCAGAGTCTTCTAGGGCTCAGAAAACTCTTTCACATCTATTATCTCATTGCATCCCCCATAACCGCCCTGGAGGGAGGGGAGTAGAGTTAATTGTATTATTTTCCATGTGTAGCAGCCACTCTTGGTTGCCTACCGACATCAATGGCCCTTGCTAACAGAATCCTGACTTGTTCAGCTAGCCATGCCTTCGAGATGTGTCAGGTCATGGATCCGGACTTTTATAAATCACAACAGTCCTGTTCCTCTTGGGGGAATGTGAACCACTGTCCAATCAGATAGGAGGAGAGGTCTCGGGGCTCCCCGGACATTGTGCCATCTGGACACAATGCCTGAGGCTGCCGTAGCTGAAGCCAAGAAGGTAAGTCTGAGCTCTGATGAGCAGACCTGGAGTCGCACCACCTCCGGACTTCTTGCTCAGTGAGATAATAAATGTTGAAGTTAATAGTGATCGTTCAAGCCAGTTTGAGGTGGGGTTTTGTATAAGGCATCCTCAGATTTCCTACTTCACTGTAGACAAGTCTTCATAAACATTCATTCCTACTACTTGTGCTTTTCCCTCTTAGCCATGCCCTATGCTAAGTACTTTATGAACTTCACTTAATCCTCACAATACCTCCGAGCGGTAGGCGTTACTGTTTCCATGTTACAGTTGGCCCGGTCACAGCTCAGGCAGCTAGTGTGAGGTCTCCCAAATCCCAGAGCCCATACTCTTCCAGGACGCTGCTCTGCTACTCTCACCGGGTGGTCAGCAAACTACAGCTCAGTTCCCTCTCACCAACGATGAGCAGCTCCTGCAGGCTCTGTCCCTGGGGCCAGGACCCGCCAAAGGGAAGGCTGAAGGACCCTCTTCCCAAGAAGCTGGGGAAGGCGGCTGCATAATGGTTCTGCTGCTGCTTCCTCAGCTAGTAAGTAGGATGATAATACCTGCCCTGCAGATAGGCTGAGGGGCTGGGAGTGGGTGGTGCACCCTTGGTGGTCTCCCTCCAAGGACACGCCACTTTCCTTAATGGACGATAATCCCTGGATCCCCTGTTTGGCAAGTACTGCGTGCCAGACATTGGGAACCAGTGGCAAGCAAACAGGGCCACCCTGCTCTCTTGAATTTCTCGTCTAACGAGGCAAACATGCTTGGAGGCCTCGTCTCATGTTAGCCCCAGGCCCTCTGAGGGCTGTAGCCTCTTCTGAAAACTGGTGGTTAGAGTTGCCCTCTTCTCAGGGATGACGCCAGAGTCAAATGTCCCATCCCCTGGGCTCCCGTTTCCTGTCTGCTTCTGTGATTGACAAGTGATGACACCCCTGCTGCAAGCCTTGACTTCCTCTCAGAGGGTGCCCCGCCACCAGTCCAGGCAAGAGTCACTGTGCCTCAAGTGGGCAAGCTGGATGCTGCCCCTCCAGCCCTCCTGACACCCTCCCTGGGCCTGCCATCCTGGGACGCTTTCACACTCCCTGGAGACTTGCCTGTCTCCTGGCTGACAGTGTCCCACCCAGCTGCAATGCCCAAACATCCAGCCAGGCCCTGGCTAACGCGCTTCCCTCGGAGGGGCTTATCCAAAGGCCGACAGACGGCTCTCCATGTCAGAAATTATTTCCTGACGCCCAGCTGAGGCATCCCTGGCCCCGCATCACCTGCTGGTGGTAAGTCCCTGCTTTTCCTGCTCTTTGGAATCTCTGCTGATGCTACACGTCGTCAGCTAAACTGCGCTCCTCTGTGCTTCTGTTTTGCTCGTTTTTACATCTGCTATCTGTTCAACAACACATTACTGATGCCTACTGTGTGCCAGGCCCTGTTCCAGGCACTGGGGACACAGGTGGATGGCGCAGCTCTGCCTGCAGGGAGTTCACAGTCTAACTGGGGATACTGACGAGCTAAGTGTATGTGCTGGAGACCTAGGGCCTCCTGAAGGTGGGGAGAGGCCTGGCCTGCCTTGTTCCAAGCCTGGCAGAGGGGAGGCATTCCACTCACAGATTGTTTCTTGAGCCAAGAGATGCTCTGCTCAGCCTCCGGAGTTGGCCGGCCTCTGTCCCGGGGAATTTCCGATCACAGTGGGGGAGGGGAGGGGAGGGGACGGGGTGGCCGCTGAGGGCAGGGAGTCAGGGGCCCTGGCTTTCAGGCTCAGCCTGTCACTAACTTTCTCTACCTCTGAGCAAACTGCCAGCCTAACCAGAACTTGGTTTTCTCAGTTATCAAGTGGGAGGCCTCAGGGAATGTTCTAGAAGAAGTGGCTGGTCATTCATCTGTCAGGAATCATGGGGAAGGGATCCCAGCAATGGGAAGGAGAGAAGAAGCGGGCCGGGACGAAGTCCCCAGGCCCTCCCGACTCTGGCTTCTGCACCACTCTGGGCCTCAGGTTTCTCATCCGGAAAACAAGGCGATCGGGCTTCGGACTCAGACGGATTTAAGTTCAGCCCCATCTCTGCCTCTTGCTTTGTGATCTCTGATAAGTTCCTTCATCTCCCTGAGCCTTAATTTCCTCAGATGCAAAATGGGGACTTGCAGCATCTGCCTTGTTATATTGGTATGAGGCTTAGAATATTATAAATGACGCCTGGCACGGTATTTGGCACAGAGTAAATATCAAGTAAATGTTAATTCCTCCTCCTCTGAGGGGCGAGATGCCCTTGAGAGTACTTCAAAAGGAAAATTCTGGTGACACAGTTTCTCACCTGACTTGTTAGTGGGATGAGGGGTGCAGATTGCATCTGCCCCTTAGGATCAGAGTCTCCTGGCTGGACTGGACCTTGAAAATCAACAACTGTCCACCCCTTTCCTGTATCTACCCTCCCAGATCCAAGGACTGAATCTCCTCCAAGACAAGGTTGCTGCTGACATACCTCCCGGTACAAGGAACTCACTACTCACTCCAGAGGCAGGCTGCTCCTGTCTGATTCAGCTCTGACTGCCATAAAATTCTTCCTTCTAATGAGGCAAAAGAGTGCTGCCGCTGCTTCTACTACTATCACTAATCATAACTAATATAGGCATAATTCAGAGAGATTGTGGGTTCAGATCCAGACCAAGGCAATAAAGTGAGTATCGCAATAAAGCGAGTCACACAAATTTTCTGGTTTCCCAGTGCATATAAAAGTTACGTTTACACTACATTGTAATCCATTAAGTGCGCGATAGCATTATGTCTAAAAAATGTACATACCTTAATTAAAAAATACTTTATTGCTAAAAAATCCTAACCATCCTTTCAGCCTTCAGCCAGTCGCAATCTTTTTCCAGTAGTAACATCAAAGATCACGGATCACAGATCACCATAACAAATATAATAATGAAAAAGTTTGAAATATTGGGGAATTACCAAAACATGACACAGAGACACAAAGTGAGCAAGTGCTGTTGGAAAAATGGCGCCGAAAGACCTGCTCGATGCAGGGTCACCACAAATCTTCAATCTGTGAGAAACACAACTGTGAAGCGCAATAAAGTGCAACAAAATGAGGTACGCCTGTAACGGCACAGTGATCAAGAACACAGACTCCAGAGCTCCCAGCCATTTAAATTAAAAAAAAAAAAAACTTTAGTTTTAATTAATTAAAATTAAACAAAAAATCCAGCTCCTCAGTCACAGGAGCCACATTTTGAATGTTTAATAGTCCCCCTGAACATCTCTGCTCTAGGGCCAGACAGTCAGGGATAGGATCCTGGCTCTGCTACTCACTAGCCTTGTGATCTTACTCAAGTTCCTTAGCTTCTTTATGCCTCAGTTTCCTCATCTGTAAAATGAGATAAAAATGGGATAAAAATGGTGCTTGCTTCGCAGGGCTTCTGTGAGAATTAAATAAATGAAAATATGGAAAGTGCTTAGAAACACGCTGGTTTTACGAGTGTTTGCTTGTTAATAGAAACGTCACTGGTTTGATACCCACTCTGTGCCAAGCCCCGTACTAGACATTTGATGTAGACATGTCAGACACACATTTTTTCCCACACTCAAATGAGTTTTTTCACAAGCCCAAAGATAAATTGCTGGGTTAAAGAACATGCATATTTGACATTTTACAAAGATAGTGTGGAATCACCTTCCAAAAGAGGAGGTACAGATTGTACACTTTCACCAATAACATACATGTTTGCCCATAAACTGAGCAACCCTGGATAGTCTTACAATTTTTAACCCTTGCTTATCTGATAGATGTAAAATATCTTAAAGTCATTTTCATATTCATTGCTTTATTAGTGAGTTTGAGCATTTTTCTATGTTTATCAGATATTTGTATTAATGTATCTATGAACTGATGTACATGTCTGCATTTTTTCTTATTGGGTTGTTTACTTTTCCTATTTATTGATTCCAAGGCTTTCTGTATGATAAAAAGATTAATGTATTTTCTAAAATGCAAATATTTTCCCACTTTCCTTTGACAAAATGCTCATGTTGTTGTTTTCTTGTCACGCAGAAATGCTTAACTTTTATTCTTCATTCTTTTTCCTTATGGCTTCTGGCTTCGGTGAAGATCAGCCTACTTCCCGAACTGTCATCAGGTCTCCCCGGGCTCCCTAGGGATCTGAGGACCAGCGAGGAAGCTCCTACAGACAAAACAGGGGCCCTGACCCATGCTATCCTGCGTGCACTCAGGGGACCTGCCACATTTGATGGACCCCGTCCTTTCAAGTCAAGTCCCCAGTCTCCCTCTAGGATGCATCAGAAGGATACAATCCCTGCATAAAATGTGATTCTCATTTTGAATTCACAAGGAGCAGCTCTCTCTTTTCTTCTGATCTCTTCACCCTCCTGAAATGGAAGTGGAGGAATGTTGAGGCAGACAGAATGTGATGAGAGTTTTCAGTTTTGCTAGACCACCCAGTGAAGCCACTAGTAAATTCCTGACCCACAAAATCTGTGTGAAATAATAAATGTTGTTGTTGCCGTTTTAAGCGGCTAAATTTGAAGGTAATTTGTTACATAGCAGGTGAAAATACATAAGGGCCATTTGGATTGAATGGTGAGCGGCCCTCACAGATGAGCTTGAATCTTAAAGGATTCACAAGGCCGATCATCTCTGCCCTGCCTGAGAGCTAAGATTCAGGTGGCTGCTTCTCAACGCAGAGCCTGGTTTTTAGTTGTTCTGTGGTCTTCGTGATTCCCTTTAACTTTTCCTTTTTGTGCTATATCCACACAGCAAAGGCCCAGACCTGAGCTACTGCATTCTTTAGCTGCATCCCCTTAACCTCAATCGTCTAGGCCTGAATACTGTCAAATCTTACAAAGAAGAAATAAAAATCTTCAACTTGTTTATTAATAAATTAGCCCTATTGAACCCCACAGCTTATCAACAGCTGTGTTTGATACCAACTCTCTTCATTAGAATATTAATCATTAGTGTCAAGATTTGCCTGATTCTGTTAACATTAACCAGAAGGAACATTTTGATTAGGACTCAGCATTGAAAGACTGTGGAAGAATCACAGGACACAGAAAAGCACCTAGAAATAGTTTTGGCCCAGTTCTTCTGTACCTAGGCAGATGTTTTAACTATGTTTGAATACATCTAGAGTAAGAGACTCTCACAATATCCTTCGGTAGCAAATTCTGCTTTCTACTTTTTGTTTAATCTTAATCATCAAATAAGTCTCTTCCCATCCCACGAACATTCCCCCTGCTTTCATTTCAGCTCCTTTGCTCTTGCTTCATCTTCTGAGAACACGAAGAACGAGTGTTAAGAACTCTCTTTAGAGAAGGCCTTCGATAGATTCACAGAGAGTAATTAAACCCCAGCTCAGCCTTCTCATCTGCAGGCTCAGGAGCTCCAGAGCCTTCGTGCTAACCTCACGGGTTAGTGAGATTCCCGTGCCCCACGGGGGGCCCTCCCTGACTGCTTCCTCCCTTCCAAGCTGCGGTGCTTCAGAAATGCAGCCGTGGCCCAGTGCAGAGAGTAAATATGGTTTCCCTCTTCTGCCTCCTTTATGGGATCACCGTGTCCGTTTAGAACTTATTTTCAGGGTTTTAGACTGGAGATATGTTAGAGGTATAGATGTCATTTTGTCCCACCCCCGAATATTATAGCTGAGGAAACGATGGCCCAAAGAGGTCTCTCAAGGTCACGGAGTGACAGAGTGGCTGAGCTGAGTCTGGGACCCAGGGATCCTGACTTCCCATCACGTGCCCTTCCGGTCTCTCCTGCTTGGTTTGGCCTCATCTGGGTGTGTCCTCCCACCTGCGCTGGATCTGTACCCTCTTAGTACCACTGTCAACAACAGGACTTTGCAGCTGGTCCTGACAACGATCTCCACTGCAGCACTGTTTGTCACAGTGAAGACATGGAAACAACCGGGGCCCTCTATTCCATGGAATATTCTGAGGCTGTTAAAAAGAATGAGGAAGATCTAAATGTGCTGTTAGGGAGTGATCTACCAGATATATTATTCAGTGGAAAAACAGACCAGCACCAACTTGCAGAACAGCAGATAGAGTATATGATTCCACATGTATTTGGAAAGGGTATACACACATGTGATTCTGCATAGAAATTTCTAGAAAGATGCACTAAAACTCTTAACGACAGGATGGGGTTGACGGTAAAGACTTTTACTTTTCATTTCATACCATTAGCACTGCTGGAATTTTTAACCACATGGCTTTATTACTTTTATAATAGAAATAGTACAAATGTTTAAAATGTTAATGTTGAGGACTTTCGTTGTTCACTTGTCACACTTCTCTAGTGTTTGACTTTTTCAACTACCATGTATTAGTTGTGTAATTACAAAAAAGATATTAAAAATAAATGCACATTAAAACTAATGCTTCATATCTGAATGCTGGTTCTATAGTAATGCTCTTAGGACACAGGGCACAGAGACGGTCCACTCCGGACAGGGGAGATCAAGCTGTCACACGGCGGTGGTTACTCAGATGGTGCATCGTGTGTGTGTGTGTGTGTGTGTGTGTGTGTGTGTGTGTGTGTGTGTGTGTGTGTGTGTGTGTGTGTGTGTGTGTGTGTGTGTGTGTGTGTGTGTGTGTGTGTGTGTTGGGTGTGCCTGGAGCTGCTGGGGATGGTTTTTGGTGGTCACAATGACTAAGGAGACTGCTACCGATACCTAGTATCCTGAAGTCAGGGATGCTAACAACATCCACCCAAAATGCCAGTGGAGCCCTGCCAAGAAACACTGGTGGAATGTTGAAATGTAGGGTTTGAAAATGTCTCTATCCTCTCATTTACACTTCACATCCCCTTTGAGGTTTAAAAAAAAAAAAAAAATCATTATTACTTGTGTTGATAGGGAGGCAATATCCAGAAGGTAGGCTACCCAAATAACTCAGAAAGGGAGTATGCCCAGAGCAAGAGACATGCACACAGTGACAGTATTGTATCTAGCAACTGAGAGGTTGTTTGTCCACATAAGCACTGTATCAGGCCTGTTCTATCTCTTACCATGGTTAATAGGGTGGTATCTCCTTATTTTACAGAAGAGTAAACCAAAGGCTTGAGATTACAACACCAGCCCCAGAGAACCTGGCTAGTAAACAGCTCAGCTCAAACGCTGGTCTGTGCACTTCCAAAGCCCTCGCTCCTTGTACTTTCCCCACATGGCCTCTCTCACAGCCATGTGAGGAGACCAGGTGGCACCTGGAAGCTATTTCCCCTCTGGTTCCCCCCGCCCCCCAGGACCCATGCTACTTTGGTAGGGAATTCACAGTGGGAAATTAACCTCTGTCTGCAAGGGCCAATTTTACAGTCTAGAATAAAAAGAGCAATGTGGGCCTGGACCCAGGCAAAACACTGGCTTCCCCTCCCTCTGCCACTGCCTGTGGAGGCAGCTGGGAAGAGCAAGGAAGGGGGCAGGGGAAATCCCATTCTATTTTGACAAAATAGTTGTGTTTGATGATCCAATAATACCAAGCTATAAAGTTGGGACAACTATGGATTTCCCCTAAATTTGAAAAATTGTGAGCCATTAACTTCTCAATCTCAAAGCAGATCCATTCAAAAGGAATTTAATTCTCTGTGCCTTCTGGTAAGCAGGAGTTAGAGTTACTTACTGCACACTTCTCTTAGGAAAAGAACAGGAATTCAGACCTACAAAAACTTGCTGGAGAGAGAGAGCGAGACTAGGAAGAAAGAGTAGCTTCCAAGAGGATTTCCTCCCACCAACCCAATGGCTCTGGCCTCCCTGCCACTGTGCCCTCAAAATGTAGGCACAATGAATTTTTTCTTACTGTAATATTTTATACTTTGGCCAGTCCTCATGTCCTTGAGACTTATCTCAGGTATCACTCTTCCAGGAAGCCTTCCCTGACCACTCCAGGCTGGTTTAGGGCCCTCCAAGTCCCCAGTCTTCCCTTCTCTCCTGTACTGATCTCACTCGTCACAGAACTCTTTATCTGATTGGACCGTGTGTTTCTTTAGGACAGAAAACGTACCGCGCTCATCTCAGAATTCCAGTGGCTTAAAACAGCACAGGCACTGTCAGGGCTCCCCCTTATAGATGCTTGGTGGTGTACAAACCCACTTCCTGCCAAAGTCAGCATTTGATGTGTCCTTGAGCAAGGAACTGGGCTTTACAGGTAGATGAAAGGGCAGCACAGACAGAAGGAGTAACATGAGCAAAAGCACAGAAGTATGAATATAGGACTAAGAAATGGGGTGTGAGTAGAGAGCAGAGCAAAATGGCAAAAAGCACAATTTAAAAAATCAGTTTTGAGAGGAAATCCTATCAACATCATCATTATCTATGTGACCTGAGGTAATTTACTTAACTGTCTGCCCCTTAGTTTTCTCATTATAAGACTTAATTAGGTGTGTATAAAGGACTTATCACAGTACCATGTATTCAGTGAGTACTTTATAAAATGTAGTTTTAAATATAGTATTCTGAAAGGGGAGATATAATTCCCTTGTGGCATGACATGAACCCTACTGCTTCTTAGCAATTGTTTGCTTAGAGGTGCAGGATTTGATAACCAATCTGTGTTGTTCTTATCTTTATTCATTCATGTCCTTCATTAATTCCCTCTACAAATATTCACCGAACAACTGCTATTGGCAAGATGTTGCAGTATGCTCTGATAGCATCAGAGTAAGACGGATTCCTAGCCATCAAAACGCTCAAAATCTTGAAGGGAAGATGAGGCACAGACACGAAGATATGAGCCTGGAGGAAGAGGGAGCATTAAAGATGGAGAAATCAATTTCTGTCTTTCTCTAGCTACTTTTAAGATTTTCTCTTTATAACTGATTTTCAGAAAGTTTATTATGATCTTCTGTTTATTTTTCTTTGGGTTTGTTGAACTTAGATCTGTGGGTTTATAACAAATTTGGAAAAGAATCACTCATTATTTCATCAAATATATTTGCAGTCCTCTCTCTTACCTCTCTTTCTTTGATCCTAAAAACTTCTAATCACATGTTAGATGGACTCCAACTACATGTTAAACCACTTGATATTGTCCCACAGGTCACTGAGATTCTGTTCATTTTCTTCAGTCTTTTTTCTTGTCTTCCTCTGCTTCAGTTGGATAATTTTTATTGCCCTCTATTCAAGTTCATGAATCTTTTCTTCTACAGTGTCTAATCTGCTGTTAATCCCATCTGTAAAATTTTCATTGCAAATATTCTATTTTTCAACTCAAGAATTTCCACCTAGCTCCATTTCTGTATTGAAATTCTTTATCTGCTCACTCATTGTGTTCCTATTTTTCTTTAACTCCTTGAACATATTTACAGTAGCCACTTAAAACTCCTTGTCTGCTAATTCCATCATCTCTGTGATTTCTATTTCTATTGACTTATTTTTCTCTTAGTTATGGGTCCTGTATCCACCTTCTTTGCATCTATGGTAATTTTTGATTGTACACTGCACATTATGGATGCTGGGATGTTTGGTGTCTGGATTTTTGCTGTCTTCCTTTAAAAACTGTTGAGTTTTTATTTAGGTAGGCAGTTAATTTACTTGTAGATTAGCTTGATCCTTTCAATGCTTATTTCGGCTTCATTAGAATAGGCTTAAAAGTTGCCTTTACTCTATAGGTAGATTAACCCTATTCCTAAGGCATGGCCTTTTGGGGGTCTCTACAGAAAGCCAGGGATGTTCAACAAGGTCTCTCTACTCTGGATGGCTGGAACTTAAACATCTCTCAGTCTTGTGTGAGCTTCAGCATGCAGCTGCTTGGTAGCTGTTTTATTTCCTGATAGCTGCTCCTTCCCCAGTAGATGTTCTTTGTCTAGCCTCCTGGGATCTTTCTCTGCACATGCGAAGCTTAGTATCTGGCCAGAGACTCAAGAGGATCTCTCTGTAGATATCTCACCTCTTCTTATTAGTACCCTTTCCTACAAATCCAGACTTGTCAGTTGCCTTTAACTCAGTAAGAAAGCTGTGTTCTGTCTGACCGCTCCTCCCCTCCAGTTTCATAAAGTTCATCTAAATTGACAGCTGGGACAACAACCAGCTCAAATTGTTTGTTTTATTTCTCTTTGAGAACACCGTTTTGTGCTACCTTTTTTCCAATATCTGAAAACTGTAATTTCATGGATTTTGTCCATTTTTACAATTGTTTATGGTAGCATGGCTAGTCCAGTTCCACTTACTCCATCATGGTCAAAAGTGGAGGTGTGGAAAACGGAGAACTGGAATAGTTACTTGAAGAATAGGTAGGATTTGGACATAAGGCGATGAATGAGGAAGGTCATTTCAGGCAGAAGAAGCAGCATGAGTAGCAAATATTTACTGAGCTCCTGCTGTGTGTTATGCTCTGGGGATTTTGTGAGGAATAAGACAAATGGAGCCTTGCCCTAATGGAGTTTACAGCTTGTTCCAATCTGTGTTCATTTCAACCATTCTCTGGATGCCTGCTCTGTGCAAGACACTGCTGGTACAGGAAGGTGGTGTTAGAAAGAAGAATAAAACACAATTCCTGTATTCGGGGAGTTCACAGTATTTGCAGGGAGAGAGAGAAATAGTTACTTTCAACATCAAGTAGTGAGTGAGATGACAATGTTATGCCTGGGGTGCTATGGAAGGAGAGAGGCAGACTTTTAGTCTAGGTTCCTTTATGATCTAAGCGCTGTCTCTCCAAGAAAGAGGAAGAGTCAACTAGGAATAGAAGGAGTGGAGGGAGGCTTTCTACGCAATGGCAACAAAGGCACAGAAACACAAGGTACCTACAGGAAACTGTAAGTATCTCAGTGTGGCAGTGTAAGATGAGACTGGAGAGGCAAAAGAGACCTTGAGAGGCCTTCTGTGCCGTGTTAAGGGCTTAGATTTTATCCTGATGGCAATGGGGGAGCCATGGAAAGCTTTTAAGCAAAGGAGAGATAGCCTGAAAACTCCTACCCTTGACTGAGCTGGCAGGAAATGTACTGAATATTCAAGGGATTTATGGGACTAGGGAGAGCTGTTAGAATTTAACTCTTTTCCACCAGGAATTTGAAGGACCTTTCCGTGAGAGCCATTTGGATTTTTAAGAAACAGTAGCAGACACTTACAAACAAATCCTATAGTGTCGAAATCTTCTCAACAGAGATACAGAAAAGCAGGAAAGGCAGCAGGTGAAGATGTGTTTCCTCAGGAAGGTGGTAGGTGGGGAAGAAGAATAAAATTTTAGGGCTATAATGGTTCTTGAAAAACATTCTGTTCTTCACCTAATTTTATAATTACACTGGAGTCAACTGAGACGCAGAGATATGAGAAGCAGAATAGGGGTAACAAAAACAGCTTTGGGGCTTTGGAGTTAGGCTGACCTGAGTTTGAATCCTGACTTGGCCATTACTAGCTGTGACCTTGGGCAAATCACCTAATCTCTCTGAGTTTTAGTCTCTTCATCTATAAATTGGAGAGTAACAAAACCTACTTCTCTTGATTGAAGTAAGACCTTCATGAAGTCCATGGAGTGGTTCCCGCTGAGCCTAAACTGAGCTTGCTCATGTAGGGTCATCAATTCCTCACACATTCAATTGCTCAACTGATTTACATGGAGAGTAGGGAGCCCACAAGGAGGAAAGTTTCCTTGGTAACAGCCTCAAGAACTGGGGGGATGACAGTGGATTAAAAATAGCTGCAAAGTCTTTGTCACTAACTAACCCCATCAGCAGGTGGGGTTTATTTTCTCTCCCTTTGAATCTTGGCTGGCCCTGGGACTATTTAACCAACTGAAATAACCATCACAGTGGATGCGACACTATGCTAGTTCTGGGCCTAGATCTTAAGAGAACTAGTAACTTCTGCTTCCTCCCTACTGAATGTTTTCTCTTGAGATCCATCTATGATGAAAAGAAGTCCAAACTAGCCAATCGGAAAGACCACCTGGGGAGACAGAGGCACCAGCCTCCCAGCTGGCCCAGTCAAGGAACCAGATATAGGAGCAAAGCCATTCTGGCTTTTCTGGTTCCAGCCCCCCATGACGCAGGCTCACGAGCACCCTGGGCAGGACTCACAGAACTGCTCAGCCAGCCCGTGTGAAAAATAATGCATGGCTATTATTCTAAGTCATTGAGTTTTGGGTAGTTTATTATATAGCAAAGGACCCCCGGCAGAGATACGGAGGTCAGCTCTCCTGCCTGAGCCCAGGGTCAGGTCTGAGCCTATTGGAAAGCTGAAGGAATATTATATTCTGGACCCAAGCAGTAATGCTTTGGTGCTGGGGGGCCAAGGTTTAGCACACAATTAGGGTGAGGGTCCTGCTCCCTCCTTCTCCAGGGAACAGAATGTTTATGGTGCAGTGTAGACAGTGTGACAGTTTGAGGTTTGCAGCTTTGGGGATCCTTAGGGCTAGCCCCTCAGGTAGAAGAACGGTGTTATGTGGACTCCAGCTGGAAGGGCAGAGGCACGGTGCCACCTTCCCAGTGGCTTGTGGGCAGAGAGAACATTAACAAGGAATGTGATGTAAAGGGACCATAGCAGACTTCTTGCTGAGAACATGTAAGGCCCTTGGAGTCTCCCCGAAAGTCCTGAGCAAGACTTTGAGTGAGCTGGAGGTCCTGCACAAGTTGTTGGGGGGAAAAATCCAGGAAATCTGGATTATTATCATCAATGAGACCATAGGCTAAGGAGGTCTGGGGACATCCAGGTTTTACATGTAAAGCTCCTCATGTGATGTCTGGTCCATGGTAAATGCTCAATATCATCATCACTAGGGAACTGGCCCTAATATCTAGAGTCGTACAACACATTAACAACAGAGCAGTCCTGGACTTTCTACCCATGAGGAACCTGCCCCCTGCTGACTGCTCTGGGGCTATTTCAGAGGTAGCAGCAGTCACCTTCAAGAATGCAGAGCTCAGACTACTCTCTGGACACTCAGGCAAATCCTGGCAGGCTCCAAAGTATGCGTATGTAAGCCTTTGTTTTGGCACAGAAGGTAATACTCTGACTGGAGGGGTTATGAATCCCTGGATCTTACAGTAAATGTCACCTTTCTCTGCTGGACAGTTTAACAGAGAAAGCTGGAAAAAGAAAATGACTGTAACAACCTTAATATCGAACAAAATATGTGCCATAGTTGTAATTCAGGAGCTACCTCCAGACAGAGCACAGCGTTCCTCAGTAGGTTGCCTGTAGGAGAAAGGAAGTTCCACTATCAGCTCTCATCTTAATGGTGAGAAGAGGAAAGGCCCTGGGCTTCAGCATCCATGGCTGGAGTTTATCCTTTGCTCCCCTCTGAGGTTTGGCTTTTGATGAACATGAGGGCCCAGTGAAACTTTCTAGGCTTCAAGGCAGCAAGAGAAAGATCTGGGCTAGCTTCCATGTGGGCTGAATACTTGTGTCCCCTCAAATTCCTATGTTGAAGCTCTAACCTCCAATGTAATGGTATTTGGAGGTAGGGTCTTTGGGAGGTAATTAGGTTTAGATTAGGTCATGTGGGTGGAACCCTCATGCTGAGATTAGTGCCCTTCTAAGAAGAGGAAGACAGTGATCTTCTCTTTCTCTCTATGCACATACACTGAGGAAAGGCATGTGAAAATACAGTGAGAAGGCAGCTGTCGACAAGCAGGAAGGGCCCTTATCAAGAACCAAATCTTCTGGAACCTTGACATTGTACTTCCATCCTCCAGAACTGGGAGAAATAAATGCCTGTGTTTAAGCTACTCAGTCTACAGTAGGTATTTTGTTACAGCAGCCTGAACTAAGACAGCCTTCTTGCTCGGTGCTCAACAGAGCCTCCCCCCACCCCCAGGCTCCAAGGTA